>NW_005054303.1:16494960-16515462 GCF_000277835.1 Geospiza fortis | reverse complement strand
ATGTCATTCCTGGCACACCTCTTACCCACAGAACATGGCATTCTGGGCACGTCTCTTACCAGCACACTTGGACTGCAGCAGCTGCTGCTAGGCTGGGGCTGGGTGGGCAGGTGAGGTACACCTGGAACCCTGTGCTCCCCTCTCAGCCTGCTCTGGGACTTCCAGGAGCACCCATTGCCATGGACCACCACGGAGCACGTCTGGAAAGGCAACAGGTTGTTGCTGTTTGGCCACAGCAGGCCTCACAGAAGGTCTGCAGCATGAACATCCCTTGTTTTTTCCAGCTCATCAGTGGGAGAAATGGCAAAACTGTGTCAAACCAGCCCAAATCCCAGAATATGGCTCCCTGAGCATCCCCGCTGCTCTCACCCCTTTGCACACAAACTGTCCCAGCTGGCTCAGGGCAACACTGGGAGCCAGGGCTGGGAGGACCCAGCTGCACAATTGGCTTGTTCTGAAAAATACAGGAGTAAACCAAGGAGCAATCAAGGGATAAACCAAGGAGAAAACAAGGAATAAACCAAGGAATATGGAGGTGGATCACCTACTAGAGCCACACCTCACTCAATGAGAAGCTGGAAAATACTCTCCCTGTTTGAGCTCTGCCCAGCCATGGATTCCCACAGACTTCTAGGGAAAGGAAAGCCAGCAGCTTAATAGCTTGAACTGCAGAGATTCCTGGGAATTCCATCCTTGGGAGAAGGGAAGAAGAGAAGTCTGTGGGAAAGAGGGTGGATGTACACATGGACAAGTTCTGCTGCACTCCTGCAGCCCTTCCAGGAGCTTTGGGTCCTCACAGCACTCCTGCTTCCCAAGCAAGGGATTCCTGCAGAAGGAAAAGGGGTCAACAACGGGCTGAGGACACTGCAGGCTGCTGCCTGGAAATCTGTCTTTTGGAGTATCCCAGACTCATAGATGGAAATCTGTCCTTGGGAATATCCCAGACTGATGGGTGGAAATCTGTCTTTTGGAGTATCCCAGACTCATGGATGGAAATCTGTCCTGGGGAATATCCCAGACTGATGGATGGAAATCTGTCCTGGGGAATATCCCAGACTCATGGATGGAAATCTGTCCTGGGGAATATCCCAGACTCATGGATGGAAATCTGTCCTGGGGAATATCCCAGACTCATGGATGGAAATCTCCTGACACAGCTTGGCCCTGATTGGCCAAAGAGTGAAAACAACTCCCAGCAGAATCCAATGGAACAATCACCTGTGGGTAAACAATCTCCAAACACATTCCACATGAGCAAAACAGAGGAAAAGCAAATGAGATAATTATTATTTTCATTTTTATCTGAGGCTTCTCAGCTTCCCAGGAGAAAAATCCTAGGCAAAGGGATTTTTTCAGAGAATGTGAATGTGACAGAGGGTGACTCGGACACGCGGCCTGGCTCTGCTGGGAAATGCTGCTTCTCAACCTGACAGGCCAGAAATGAGGCAATTTTGTGCCAAATAGCAGCCTCTGACAAACTCCCTGCACGAAAGTCCTCTTCCCTTTGTGTGACATTTCAGCATCTCTTTTTCTCCAGTATTTCTGACATTTTTCCCATTACTGCAGTGAAGTTGTGAGGAAAGAAGGAACTCATCACTCTCTGTTCCCGTGGAAAGGATGAAAAGGGGATGCAATGAAAATTAGAGGGGAAGGTAGCTAAGCTGTGGTGCTCAAGTGGAAGATGTTGGGCTGAAGATGAGTGCCTATGTAGATGTGATAATAACTGTCATCAGTGCTGATGGTGTCAGGTCAACTCTGCAATGGAATTATCTGGAAAAGCAGCACCCTACAAACAGGATTGGCTGTGTTTCCTGAAGCAGCAGTAGTTTTGTGTTGCAGCTTCTGGCATTTTCCACCGGGAAGCTGAGCCTGGGCTGTGCCAGCAGCTGGAAATGCAGATATTGAGGCATGACCAGTATAACCTGTCTGTGTTTGTTATTTGTCTGTTAAAAATCCATGCAGCGGGCAGGGCAGGACTGGTGAAAAAATCCAATTTCGTTCCATTCCCATTCTGTCAGCCCTGTAACAGCTTTGCAGAGTGCTCATTCTCTTTCCAGGTCACTTTGCCATGTCACCAGGGTGGCACAGAGCAGATCCTGGCTCCTGGCTGCTCCCACAGGCTGTGGAAGCTGTCATCTCTCCAGAGCTTAATTGCTCTCCTCAGAGAGAGAGAATTTCCTTTCTCCTTTACCACATTTGAATGGTTTGCCTTGTGAATGTGACTTTAAACATCTGCCTGTTGGCTCTTTGATACCAGATTTGGGCTGCTGACAGCTGCTGTGTTCCAGCTTGGTTTTGCTCCAGCAGCAGGTCACCCAGAGGGCAGTGCCAGGGCCACACTCAGGCCTGCATGGCAGGATTCCTGTTCTGCAGTTCCCTTCTGTCTGCAGAGCACCCGCAGGGGCAAGGGGCCAAGAACTTCTGGAAACTGAGCGGGAAAAGTGGGTCAGTCCTGCCGAGGCAGTGTCAAAAAAACCTCAGGAATTCTGATGCAGAGGCCTGTGAAGCATTGCCTGTGGTTTCTATGCCACAGGACATCTGGACAAAGGCCCAGCAGCAATTATTCAATGAGTGTGTGGAGTCAATGATTGTGCTCCATCCCTGCCAGTGCCCAAGGCCAGGCTGGCCTTGGAGCACCCTGGGATAGTGGAAGGTGCCCATGGCAGGGGTGGCACTGGGCTGACCTTGGATGTCCCTCCCCAACCATGTTGTGGTTCTGTGGTGAAATAAAAGAACCAGATTATCTGAAGCTTTCTCCCAGATTTTTAAAGATTTTCCCAAATTCGGAGGATCTGTGCCACAAGACAGCCCTGCTGAGCACCAGTTCTGTATGGAATAACCAGAATATCCTGAGCTGGGACCCACAGGGATCATCCCAGCCCCATCCCTGCCCTGACCCCCAACAATCCCACCCTGTCCATCCCTGGCAGTGCTGCCCAAACCCCCCTGGAGCTCTGGCAGCCTCAGGGCTGTGCCCATTCCCTGGGCAGCCTGGGCAGTGCCAGCACCCTCTGGGGAAGAACCTTTCCTGATATCCAGCCTGACCCTCCCTCACAAGTGTGGCTCTATAAAAGGCTGCATAAAAGGGTTTTGCTGGAGTTGTCCTGCTGGATTCCCAGTGCTGGGAAAGGAGGAGGGGTTTGTCCTTCATCTCCAGTGGCGCAGGTGAGGATGGGGAAGAAGGAAGAGCCAAGGAGGAGGGCAGAGGGCAGAGCAGGGACTGAGCAGGTGGCAGACACGTCCCCTCCTGTCCCACACACCTTGTCCCCCAGCACAGGATGGGCAGGGACACTGAGAACTCCCCCTCAGGGGGCATCTGGCTCATCCTCCTCCCACAGAGCGAAGATCCTGAGGAGTGCCAGCCCAATCTGACCGTATTTTAATTAAACTCACTTACAGTGAGCAGCTCTGTGGGTTTTTGTTGTGCTCAGCTGGGGGAAGGAGAAGGATGCTCTCGAGCTTAAGCATCCTCCTAAATGTTCATTTAGTTAAATCCTGCACGTGGTATTTGACTCTGGGCAAAATAATAGTGATGCAATTAGCAATGTGGATTAGCACAAAGCCTCCAGTGCTGGGGATGTGCAGAACACAAAGCCAGCACTGGCACTCCCAGCGGGTCTCACTTTAATGAGGATTTGCAGCTCTAATTTCTCTTACAAATTTTTTTAAAGTGCTTTTCCATAGGTAAAAACTTAGGGAAGTTTTTACTTTTTTTTTCTGGAGAGCTGCCTGTGCTCTCCAGAAATGACTTAGGAGATGGCCCCAGTTGCTGAGATCCTGCTCTAACCCAGGGCCAGGCTGGATGGGTTTGGAGCACCCTGGGGCAGTGGAAGGGCTCCCTGCCATGGCAGGGTGGGATGGCATGGTGCTGGAATTCATGGAACAGAAACCTCTCTGAGTCCCTCATGGAGAGAAAGGAATGCAGGGATTGAATTAGAACCTCTAGAGAAGCTGAAATACATTAAGCCACACAGATACGAAATAGAAGTGTAAGTTTCAGTTTTAAGTAAGTAGAAATATCTTCTAAGTGCCTTAAGAGACTGTGTTAGCTAGTAAAAGCCCTAAAGCCTAGTTAAAAGTTCAGTAGTGATGCCTTTCACAAAATTAACTTAGCTCCAGACATAATGAAAACATATCAGAACATTGCTTGCATTTCTGGATAGAACAGATAGAAGCATTTACATAAATAGATAAAATTATATATGTAGATTTTGGGTAAGAACTGACACTGCTTTCACACCAGGATACGTTTAGGAGGAATGCTTTAGAATCATGTTTTTAGCTGATTGGGTGATTCATGAATAGAAACCCCTGTATTGGGGTACAAGAGAAGAGAAGGGAGGAAGAAAAAAGGTGTAGGAGATGCTGCTGTTTCTGCTCAGGACTCTGTGCCAGAATTTTAGCACGGACTTTAATACTTTAGCTCACGCTTTGATACTCTGAACTCTCTGCCTTGGAGACTGATGTGTTCATGCAATAAACAACTTTTCAGGAACCAACAACTGCCTTTGTCTCTTTGAAGACCCAAGGCCCACAATAACCTCAACAGGAGGGGCTGCAAGGACTCTTCCCACCCAAACCCAAATTCCAGGAGTCTGTGACATCCTTTGATCATCACATAATTATTTCAACTTGTCACCTTTCACTGTCATGGAATTAATTTTAAGATGGAATGTAGTGGGTTTGGTCTCTTTTCTATTTCAGACTCAACTGTCTGATACTTTGCCTTCTGTGAATGTTTTTTTTTTGGCATTTGGGGAAAGAAAAACAAGCTGAAAAGCAGAAGTAGAAAACAGAATACAAATCTGTAAAACCATTTGAGACAGCCCGTGTTCTCACCAGTCATTTACATTGTTATGTTGATTTCAAATATCCAGACAGGGAATATGTCCCTAAAATATTTCTTTTTCTGATGGAAAAATAATGTATTTTAATACAGTAGATAAATCCTGTCTCATTTTATTCCTACTTTCACTGAAATACTATCTGGACACTTTCCCATTTGCAGAGTAATGCTGTATGGGCAAGTCTGGGGGCTGTTGTTAATTTTACATACATGTCTCAAAGTTCCTAACAGGAATATAAAAATTACTCAGGTGATGTAATTAATCCTCTTTCTGCAGTGAAATAACGAAAGTGTCTTTGCAGAATCTTGGTCATTTCTCAGAATTCTTGGATGAAAATGCTCCCTGTGTGTCCCTGTGTGTGGACACCCATGTGAATGCTCACACACACAGGATTCCCTTTCATTCCCAGTTTGTGCCGGGGCTGGAAGGTCCTGGCAGTGGGAGTGGTGGGAGCTGATGGCTCCTAGGGCAGATTCCCATTCCCTTGCCTCACTCATCCAAATTTAGCCCAAATGAGGACAAATTCAGTGTGGCACAGGGACTTCCCTCCTGGGCCACAGGTGGCTGCCCTCCAAACTTCCAGGGGCTCTCCAAGCCCACCCTTTGGGCTGCTCCACACCTCCCTCACCTTTGGGCACCTTTGGCTGCTCCACAGCTCCCTCACCTTTGGGTGCTCCACAGCTCCCTCACCTTTGGCTGCTCCACAGCTCCGTCACCTTTGGAATGCTCCACAGCTCCATCACCTTTGGCTGCTCCACAGTTCCGTCACCTTTGGGTGCTCCACAGCTCCATCACCTTTGGGTGCTCCACAGTTCTGTCACCTTTGGGTGCTCCACAGTTCCATCACCTTTGGGTGCTCCACAGCTCCATCACCTTTGGGTGCTCCACAGTTCTGTCACCTTTGGGTGCTTCACAGTTCCATCACCTTTGGGCTGCTCCACAGCTCCCTCACCGTGTCCAGGGCACACACCCTGGGATGTCAGGACATTTCCCCCTGGCTTTGTCCTGAACCTTTCTTTTCTAAGCATTTTTCTTTCCAGGAAACACAGCAGAACTCATTTCAATAATAACTTGGGTTGAATCGATTACAGAGGCTTTGTCTGTTCCCAGAATTTTGATGATCAGGTAAAACCAGGATGTGACATTCCATCTAAACCTCTCTGCACTTCTCTGGACCCTGAGTGTCTCTGATTTCTGCACGGGGCTCAGCAGGGGCTGCTGGAGGGGAGAATGAGGCTGGTGGGGCCCTGTGCCCTGACTTGTTCTGCCCATGGACAGATCAGCCAAGGTCCCACAGCTCAGGGAGGTGTTGAGTGAAACCCAGATGAATGTTTGGTCTCTGCTCAGGGACAGGGACAGGGTTCAGGGAGAGCTGGAGCTGGGCCAGGGAAGGTCAGGCTGGAGATCAGGAAAGGTTCTTCCCCAGAGGGTGCTGGCACTGCCCAGGCTGCCCAGGGAATGGGCACGGCCCCGAGGCTGCCAGAGCTCCAGAGGGGTTTGGGCAGCACTGCCAGGGATGGACAGGGTGGGATTGCTGGGGGTCAGGGCAGGGATGGGGCTGGGATGATCCCTGTGGGTCCCTCCAGCTCAGGACATTCCAATTCCACGATTCTGTGGGGCTGCAGCGCTCACAAGCAGCAGAAGTCCATCTCTGCTGCCCAGTCCATCCCTGCTCCCCAATCCATCCCTGATCCCAAATCCATCCCTGATCCCAAATCCATCCCTGATCCCAAATCCATCCCTGCTCCCCAGTCCATCCCTGATCCCAAATCGATCCCTGCTCCCCAGTCCATCCCTGATCCCCAGCCCATCTCTGATCCCCAGTCCATCTCTGCTCCCCAGTCCATCCCTGCTCCCCAATCCATCCCTGCTCCCAAATCCATCCCTGCTCCCAAATCCATCCCTGCTCCCCAGTCCATCCCTGCTCCCAAGTCCATCCCTGCTCCCCAATCCATCCCTGCTTCCCAATCCATCCCTGCTCCCAAATCCATCCCTGCTCCCCAATCCATCCCTGCTCCCCAGTCCATCCCTGCTCCCCAGTGCTCCCATCCTGCAGCCCTGCAGCAGCTCCCTGGTGCTTTCCCACTTGGTGACATTTCAAGTGACACAGAAAACAGAGCAATCAAAACCTGAGATTTCCTGTAATATCCACTCAGAACAATTTATCACTGGGGACTGAAAAGTATAAACCTCTTTTTGGTCAATATTGGATTGATTTAAATATTTTGAATAAGTTTAATGGAGTTTAAATTATATCTGGCACACACTTAACTGTTCTAATAGGACAGGAAATTTTGGAAAAACTTGATACAAGAATAATTTATGTGGCTGCTTTCTGCATTGCTGTGCAGTAAATCAGTGAGAATGGATGGAAGTGATTTTTACACCTCCTGTCTCTGAGGACTGTTACAATGAAAACTCCTTTTGAAGGTCAGCAGGTGGTTTTAGTTCAGCCTCCCTCAGCGCCTTCAGGATTTAAAGCTCTTAAATGGCAAAAAGCAAATTTATTTTTTCTACCAGGAGAGTATTTTAAATAGCTTTGAATACCAGGAGAGATTTATTCCAGTTTGTGGGATCCCATAATTAGTGCTGTAGAATAGAGAAACCTGGGGTTTGCCTAGGCAGGTGTGCAGAGGGATGTGCCTGAAATCCCAGATCTGGCTGAAGTTCCTGGGGCTCCTTTTGGTTCAGATCTGGAGCTGGGACAGCAAATGAGGATTCCACGCCATGTGGACAAGGTCTGCTGTCCCCTCTCTGCTCTTTGCCTCCGTGTTTGTGCCTCTCTCTGTGACTGAGAGAAGGTGCAAAAGGAGAGGTGTCCAGGGTTCATCTCCTGGGGCAGTGGAGCTGTGGGGCAGTGCCAGCTCACAGCCACCCTCCCCAGCTGTCCCTGGGCCTGACGGAGAGCAGGGACACTGCCAGGAGCCCCGTGAGGGCAGGCTGGCTCCTGTGCCACCCCATGGGGGGATGTTCCCCGCATTTCCCGAGCCTGTGACTGTGGTATTTCCCTGTTCCCTGCATTTCCTGAGCCTGTGACCGTGGCATTTCCCTGTGACCGTGGCATTTCCTGAGCCTGTGACCGTGGCATTTCCCTGTTCCCTGCATTTCCTGAGCCTGTGACCATGGCATTTCCTGAGCCTGTGACCGTGGCATTTCCCTGTTCCCTGCATTTCCTGAGCCTGTGACCGTGGCATTTCCTGAGCCTGTGACCGTGGTATTTCCCTGTTCCCTGCATTTCCTGAGCCTGTGACCATGGCATTTCCCTGTTCCCTGCCCCAAGGCACCTCCTGAGCCGAAGTTGGACACTCTGTTTATCATCCAGTTCTCTTTGGGGTTTCTCCTCTCTCCCTTCCACTAGCACAGTCATTTCATGTTCCCCCTATGGCAGCCTGGTCCCACAAGGAGCTGCATGCCCAGGGCTGGCACCAGCAGCTGCAGGGACTCTGTTCCACCCAGGATCCCTCAGGATCGGGATGAGGAATGTGCTCTGCAGCTGATCTGTGCTGCCAGGGACTGAGGGCACCAGGGCTTATCCACAACTACGCAAGGAGGCTCCTGGCAAATGGTAATTACACCAGGGGATTTCACATCTTTCCTCCTCCTATTTTCTGTTCTCATTAAGAAAAGAAAAAAAGGAGGAGAAAAAATATAATTAAGAAGAAAAGAGTTCATTTTGTGTTGAAGCTGTCTGTGTGTCCTTGCTCTGCAGGAGGGACCGTGGCTGGGCCATGGTTAGCAGCGCTCCCAGAGGAGCAGGAGGCATGGGTTAAACCCCAAACCCTGGTTTGGGTTGATCCCAGAGGAGCAGGAGGTTTGGGTTGATCTCCAGCCCTGGTTTGGGTTGATCCCAGAGGAGCAGGAGGTTTGGGTTGATCCCAGAGGAGCAGGAGGTGTGAATTGATCCCTAAACCCTGGTTTGGGTTGATCCCAGAGGAGCTGGAAGGTTGAGTTGATCCCAGAGGAGCAGGAGGTTTGGGTTGATCCCTAAACCCCAGTTTGGGCTGATCCCAGAGGAGCAGGAGGTTTGGGTTGATCTCCAGCCCTGGTTTGGGTTGATCCCAGAGGAGCAGGAGGTTTGGGTTGATCACCAGCCCTGGTTTGGGTTGATCCCAGAGGAGCAGGAGGTTTGGGTTGATTCCTAATCCCCAGTTTGGGCTGATCCCAGAGGAGCAGGAGGTTTGGGTTGATCACCAGCCCTGGTTTGGGTTGATCCCAGAGGAGCAGGAGGTTTGGGTTGATTCCTAATCCCCAGTTTGGGCTGATCCCAGAGGAGCAGGAGGTTTGGATTGGTCTCCAGCCCTGGTTTGGGTTGATCCCAGAGGAGCAGGAGGTTTGGGTTGATCTCCAGCCCTGGTTTGGGCTGATCCCAGAGGAGCAGGAGGTTTGGGTTGATCCCTAAACCCTGGTTTGGGCTGATCCAAGAGGAGCAGGAGGTGTGGGTTGATCTCCAGCCCTGGTTTGGGCTGATCCCAGAGGAGCAGGAGGTTTGGGTTGATCTCCAGCCCTGGTTTGGGTTGATCCCAGAGGAGCAGGAGGTTTGGGTTGATCACCAGCTCCAGGGAATGAGGAGCTGCTGGGGGCTCCTCCCTGCCTTGCACCCCTCCAACCTTCCCTTCAGCACCACACCTCACTGCCCCCAGAAAACATCCCTGCAGAGCCTCGGGAGCCTTGGCTGCAGCAGGGAAAGGCCCAAGGAAGAATTGGAAATTGCTTTTCTGAATCAGGAACTCGTCTGTGCCACCCAGGCTGATCAAACACAGCAAACGGCGGTGCCAGCGGGGGAGTGTGCCCATTGGCACCAGGGTGGCACCTCGGTCTCACACAGCCTGTGGAGTGTGATCCAGGGCAGGTGCTGGGGTCAAGCAGCCTGTCAGGTCCCTGGTACCAGCGAGGGAACAGCTCCTGCCTACGGGACACCGGGCAGGAGACGCGACAGAGCCGCGGAGCTGAGTCACCGCTCCCACCCCGGCTCCGTGCCCGGAATAGCAGCTCTGTCTGCTCTGGGGGTTGTTGTTTCTCTTCTCCCTTTCCCCACAAACATTTTGGAGGAGTGGGCAGAAGGAAAAGCTTCGCCGTGAGGCAGAGGCACCGTGAGCAAAGGGATGGAGAAGCGATACTGTAAAACTGCGGGGGCGGTGGCAGACCAAACCCTGCACGGGGACTTTGGGGCCTTGCTGGAGAGCTCCTGCCATGTTCCAGGTCCCTTTTCCACCCAACGAGCCCTGGGCACCTGGCTGGGAGCTGGAAGGAGCCCTCAGCCCAGCCAGGACCTGTGCCACTCTGCTGAGCAAACAGCACAGAGGGAGAGGAGCTGCTCCTGGAGCCTGCCAGGGCAAGGCCAGCCTGGAAAGGACAGGAGAAAATCCTTCCCTGCTGGAGCTCCTCTACCACAAACAAACTGAGACCAGCAGACTCTAATGTCACCCTTTTAAAGGGATTTCTTCAGAGGCTTCAGTGCAGTGGAGGAATGGGAGCAGTGCCACAGGAGCGTGAATGAAGCCAGCCCGTGGGTCCTGTGTGACCCTGCAGCTGCAGGAGCTCAGAGGTTGGTGACAGAGCTGAGAGGTCCTGGCAGAGGTGAGCAGGGTGGGAGCAGCTCTGATCATCCCTGGGGATGCTCCTGGGCCTTCAGAGGAACAGTCTGAGCTGGAAGGGATCTTTAAAGAGCATCTGGTGCCACTCAGCTTCTCCCTTGGATGGAACAGGAGTCACAGACGGGGTTGGGTTGTGTGACCGTGTTCACAGGGGTCCGAGATGAGGGAAGAGACGAGGATCTGACTCCATGTTTCAGAAGGCTGATTTATTATTTTATGATATACATTACATTAAAACTATACTAAAAGAATAGAAGAAAGGATTTCATCAGAAGGCTGGCTAAGAATAGAAAAAGAAAGAATGATAACAAAAGCTTGTATCTTGGACAGAGAGTCCGAGCCAGCTGACTGTGATTGGCCATTAATTAGAAACAACCACATGAGACCAATCACAGATGCACCTGTTGCATTCCACAGCAGCAGATAACCATTGTTTGCATTTTGTTCCTGAGGCCTCTCAGCTTCTCAGGAGGAAAAATCCTGAGGAAAGGATTTTCCATAAAAGAAATCTGTGACAACCAATAAACGTTCTTCATATTCCTATCCATTGGTGGGGGATTTCTGTTGGTTTTCCTGAAGCAAATCTATTTCCCATGTGCCTCTGCCACGTTATTCTTTCATGGTTTGCATTTACAGGTTCATGCTCCCCTTGAGGGCCTGTGGAGCTTCCCAAGGGCTGTGACGGGGGGGACCTTCAGATAAAATAATTATAATCAAATAAAGAGAAACAGTTATTATACAAACAGCTGATACAAAAGCAGAACCTTTCCATTGAAAGGCGAAATGACAGGCTTAATGATGAATGAGACAGACTAATTAGAGGTTTCATAACTCATTAGCATCAAAAATGCGGGGATGTTTTAAAGGCAGACGAGGTGGTCAGTGCAGCAGCTCCAGGTGCCAGCAGCTCAGGCAGCAGAGGCAATCCAGGCTTTGGGCTGGCCCTGCCCTGCAGGCACGGACAGGGACTGAAGGGAAACTGCCCTCTGTGTCCCTGGTGTGTGTGTGTGTGTGTGCCTGGGTATTGCCTCACACCTCCTAGAGGAGAAAAGGGCTACGTCCTGCTCCCAAATCCGTGAACACTAGTGAGGGGAATGAGGGGCACTCTGACTGCCCCTGTGAATGAGATAGGTGAAAACCTTCCAAAATTCCTGTGCCTGGGGACTTCCCGGAGCAAAGACTCACAGGGTATTTTCATATAATCCATGGGAAAAAAAAACCCCTTCTATTGCCATATTTTAGCACATACATCTATATAGATAAAATGAGAGAAATACTAAACTCATCAGGCTGGGCTGAGTCCAATTAGGTGTATTGGTTCCTTGGGGTGAAAGAGTAGGACTGTGTAACACAGGTGTTTTATCATCTTTCTGCCTACCTACCTTCCTTCCCACCTACCTTCATGTCTATCCATTTCTTCCTTTGTCTATCTATTCATTTATTTATAAATTCATTTATCCACCAATTTAGCTATGCATTATCTATATATTCATCCATCTATCTATGCATTTATCTATACATTCCTCTATCATCTATCTATTAATTTATCTATTCCTCCATCTATCATCATCTATCTATCTATCTATCTATCTATCTATCTATCTATCTATCTATCTATCTATCTATCTATCATCTATCTATCTATCTATCTATCATCTATCTATCTATCTATCATCTATCTATTCATTCATCCATCTATCCATTTATCTATCTATGCATTTATCTCTATATTCATCTATCTGTCTGTCTGTCTATCTATCTAATAATTTATCCCTCTATTCATCTATTCACCTATGCCAGGTGTGGGGCTGGGGTGCCACTGTGAGCCCACCTGAGGGAGCTGCCCCAGGAGCTGGGCACAGCCTCAGGAGCAGCATTTGGAATTCTGCAGTGCTTTCACCCAGTCAATGAAATCTCTGTATAATGAGAAGATAAACTTGGAGATTTGCCTGGATGAGAGAAATCCTGCTGGTGGGGAGTTGTTGGGTTGGGAGAGAAAAACTGGAATGGGTCCTTTCACAGCCATGGTAGTGACACCAAACAGCAATGGCAATGACACCAAACAGCAGTGGCAGTGACATAAACTGAGCAGTGACAACGACACCAAACTGAGCTATGGCAGTGACACCAAACAGCAATGACAATGACACCAAACAGCAATGGTAGTGACACAAACTGAGCAGTGACAATGACACCAAACTGAGCCATGGCAGTGACACAAACTGAGCAGTGACAATGACACCAAACTGAGCCATGGCAGTGACGCCAAACAGAAATGACAACAACACCAAACAGCAATGGCAATGACACCAAACAGCAATGACAATGACACCAAACTGAGCTGGGGCAGTGACACCAAACTGAGCCGTGACAATGACACCAAACTGAGCAATGACAATGACACAACACTGAGCCATGGCAGCGACACCACACTGAGCTGTGGCAATGACACCAAACAGCAATGAGAATGACACCCAGCTGAGCCATGGCAGTGACACAAACTGAGCCATGGCAGTGACAGCAAACAGCAATGAGAATGACACCAAACTGAGCCATGGCAGTGACACCACACTGAGCCATGGCAGTGACACCAAACAGAGCAATGACAATGACACCAAACAGCAATGACAATGACACCAAACTGAGCTGTGACAATGACACCAAACAGCAATGACAATGATACCAAACTGAGCAATGACAGTGACATCACACTGAGCTGTGGCAGTGACACCAAACAGCAATGAGAATGACACCCAGCTGAGCCATGGCAGTGACACAAACTGAGCCATGGCAGTGACACCACGCTGAGCTGTGCCGTGTCCCTGGCAGTGTCCCCAGGCTCTCAGGGCTCGGTGCTGATGCCCAGTCCAGGCTGAGCTCGTTTTTGGTGCCCTGCAGCAGCCAGGTGCCCTGGCAGTCCTGGCAGACAGCGCTGGGCCCAGCCACGGCCAGCTCGGAGCAGGGACAGCTGTGTCACAGGACGGGGCTGGCACAGCCCTGGCTCCTGAGGGGGCTCTGTCCCTGAGAACCTGCCACACAGATTCAAACCCACAGATTTTCCATGATCCAACACAGAAGGCAGGAATGTAGTGCAGAGTCGCTGCTAACTATATCCCAGTTTTGGCTTTATTTAAAGAAGATGCTGCTTTATAATCATTCTGATTCCCATTTCTCCAAATTCTCTCTTCCAGATCATCACCTTAGTTTCCCACCCACAGGGGACATGAAATATTTAGTGACAATAATTGGCTTCAATAACTGAAGCATTCTTTAAATCCTTAAGCCAGTAAATGTTTCTTCTGGGCTGTGGTGTCACTGCATTACAGGTCTCCACTCCTCTGAAGGGTTAAGAGTCAAAAACTACAGCTGGAAATGGTGACAGATTGGCCAAAATGAGGGGAAAAAACCCACAAAGCCCCACCCACATTATGGCTTTATGTCTTTTTCCTTTTTTTTTAAATAAAACAACCTGCCTCCTCAAAGAGCTCAGAGAGGGAAACCCTGGAGCCGAGGCGCTGGGGAGCAGAGAGGTTTGGGAGGGTTGGATGTGCTCCTGAGCAGCCATCGGCAGGAGAGTGAGTGGCGTTCTCTGCGGCACACGCAGAACGGCAGAGAGATAAAAGAGCAGAGATAGAACAGCCTCCGGAACAGCAGCGGGGAAACAGCAGAACCGAAGCAGCTGAGCGGGGTTTGCGCTGAGAGCCGCTCGGGCACGGGGTTCGTCTGCACAGCCCAGCGCCAAGGGACGGCAAAACAGCGGGAAAGCTCCGCAGTACCGGCCAGCTCCGGGCCTGCACGGACAGACAGACAGCCCGGGCACAGACAGACACACAGACACCTCGGGGGACAGACAGAATCTCGGGGCACGGACAGACATCCCTGGGGACACACAGACATCCTGGGGCACGGACAGACAGGCATCCCGGGGGACAGACAGACACCCCGGGGTATGGACGGACAGACACGCCGGGGCACAGACAGACAGACATCCCGGGGCACGGACAGACTCCCTGGGGCACGGGCAGACATCCCGGGGAACGGACAGACAGAGACCCCAGGGCGCGGACAGACAGACATCCCGGGGGACAAACAGACACCTCAGGACACGGACAGACACCCCGGGGCACAGACAGACAGACACCCCGGAGCACAGACATCATACTGGGGCACAGACAGACATCCTGGGGCACAGACAGACAGACAGACACACAGACAGACACTCCAGGGCACAGACAGACAGCCCGGGGCACAGACAGACAGACACACAGACATGCTGATCTCCAGTCATGTCCTGATCCTGATGCTGATCTCCTGTCATGTCACAGAACCCCAGGAAGATTCAGGGAGTGCTGATCTCCTGCTGTGGTGGTGTGCACAGGGGTCTGAGGATGAGGGAAGAGACGAGGATCTGACTCGATGTTCCAGAAGGCTGATTTATTAATTTATGATATATATTACATTAAAACTATGCTAAAAGAATAGAAGAAAGGATTTCATCAGAAGGCTTGAAAGGAGAGAGAATGGAATGATAATAAAATCTTGTGACTGACCACAAAGTCTGATATAGCTGGGCTGTGATTGGCCATTAATGAGAAACAACCACATGAGACCAATCACAGATGCACCTGTTGCATTCCACAGCAGCAGATAACCATTGTTTGCATTTTGTTCCTGAGGCCTCTCTGCTTCTCAGGAGGAAAAACCCTAAGGAAAGGATTTTCCATAAAACACATCTGTGACATGCTGTTACATCACAGCATCCCAGGATCCCTGGGGCTGGCACAGCCCTCCCAGCCCAGGGAGTCCCAGCTGTGCCCAATGCCCACCTTGTCCCCAGCCCAGAGCTCTCAGTGCCACCTCCAGGGGACACCTGCAGGGATGGGCACTGCAACCCTCCCTGGGCAGTGCCAAGGCCTGAGCCCCCTTTCCATGGGGAAATTCCTGCCGAAATATTGATACAGTATTGGCATCTCTGATCAGTGATCAGTCACTCCCCTGTCACCCTTCACTTCCTTTGCTGCGTGGGTTTGGCAGCAAAGAGCTGTGCCTGATTTAGCAAAGATCAATTTATCCCTGGGGGAGTTATTTCACTGCTCAGCACCATTTTTTGGTAGTAAATTTCATTTACTTTTGTCTGTTGACCAAGGGAGAATTGATACCTATCCATGTCTTTTAAACCCCATTAACCCCATGATGGAACAAACATAGAGAAGCCCATTAATTCAAATATACATAATCAAAAAGTCATGCAAGCTAAATTAGATATACAGTTAGAGCAAGAGATGCCATCTGTTCAAACTTTCTGAGGGCTAAAGTAACTGAGATGAAACCAATTTTGGTAACAATAATAAAATTATGCTGCGGAATTACAGGCTCTGTGTCTCACCATTTATTCCCTTTCTCCGAAATTATTCTCCTAAATCATATGAATACGAACCCCTTCACTCTTTCATTGTTCTGCTTGTCTTTTCACTATGAAATCCACCAACCCTTGTCAGGGAAAAGCAGAGCAGGAGCTGCAGAGCTGCGGAAGCGCCGTAGGAAAACGTGTCATTAATTTCTGAGAGCAGTAATTTCAGATATTTTACACGCTCCCTTCAGCCGGTCACTGCTTGTTCAACACGGGCAAATCGGTGTTAAATTACAGAGCTGGCCCCTGGGGGCAGTGCCTGGAAAGGGGCTGGGCTGGGGGCCCCGGGCTGTGTCACACAGAGGGACAATCCCCAAAATGGGGCTGGGCTGGTGGCCCTGGCTGTGTCACACAGGGGGACAGTCCCCAGAAAGGGGCTGGGCTGTGTCACACAGGGGGACAATGCTGGGCTGGTGGCCCTGGGCTGTGTCACACAAGGGCAGCGCTGGGGCACCCGGCAGACCCTCACACCCAGCTCCTGGGGGAGTCCTGAGCCAAACCCCGTATGGTGGGACAACAATTTAATGCTTCAGACGTGACACATGGCAGCTGGGAAAGGCAGAGCGGGGAGGAGAGGGGCTGTAATTCCTACGGAGTGCCCAGCTGTGCCCTGGCAGTGCCACAGAGCTGTGCCAGCCCTGTCCCCAACCCACGGCCTGGCTGGGGCACAGCAGGGTCCTGTGCCCTGCCCCCAACCCCACGGCTGGGCTGGCAGCTCCTGCGGGACCTGGGTCTTGTGACACCCAGCTCCTGTGTCACCCAGTCCCTGTGTGACACCCAGACACTGTCACACCCAGCTCTTGTGTGACAATCAGCTCCTGTGTCACACCCAGCCCCTGTGTCACACCCAGCCCCTGTGTCACACCCAGCTCCTGTGTGACAATCAGCTCCTGTGTCACACCCAGCCCCTGTGTCACACCCAGCCCCTGTGTCACACCCAGCTCTTGTGTGACAATCAGCTCCTGTGTCACACCCAGCTCCTGTGTCACCCAGTCCCTGTGTGACACCCAGACACTGTCACACCCAGCTCTTGTGTGACAATCAGCTCCTGTGTCACACCCAGCCCCTGTGGCCTTTGCGTGACTGCAGCTCTCTCCCAGAGAAGGAACTGCTCTACAAAATATTTTTTGATATTTCAACCATTTTTATCTCTCCTCCTCCCTCCACTACAATGTTCACACCTGACAGGCACGGGATTTCTTTTATAAACATGTTTCCACTAAAAGCCTCTGGCCTCACCTTTCCCATGGGAAACAATCCATCTCAGAAATGGTTTTACCGCGGAACCCTTGGTCCTTGGCACAGACACATCTCCAGGAGTACAGGTGCTGTAATTTCCCCAGGAGGGGCCTTTCCTTCGGGGAGGAGGTGAGGGGACAGTGACCCTGGGCAGGAGCAGAGCCAGCTGCCTGCCTGCACTGCCCCATGTGCAGCATCTCTCTTTGTCCCCAGAACAGGAATCTCTCCTGCTCTCGGCCTCGTACTCCCTTCTGAAGAGCAATTTCTGACACTGCAGAGCACTTTTTATCCCCAGCATTTTCATCCATTGTGCGTTGTCTTCCTCATTTTTCAGGAATCCTTCTCCCCGAGGTTGTTGCATATTTATCTGAGCAGGGGTTGGGAGCTCGAGTGGTGTCAGACCATGATGCCAGCCATAAAACCTGACTGAGGAGAATTCATTTTCCCTCTTGGAGAGCCAGGAGCGGGTGCCACAGCAGCTGAGAACATGTCAGCCAGCATTAAAGTGTTCCCAGACCAACCCAGAGAGGATAGCTGGCATTTTTCACAGATATTTATGATTCTGCAGAATTAGCAAATCATATTTAAGTATATGAGTCTTTTTAGCCTGAAAACAAAAATAAAGCAGGAACAGTAATGTGTAAATCTAGAACACTGAAAATGAGTCAAGGGAGTTTACAAACCCTGTTTAAAGATGAATTTCTAATGAGATATGACAAGAAATTAATCCCTTGCGACTTGGGTAATGAGCACAACAGCTCCAATTTATAACCAAGGGGGAGGGTAACTTTACTACAGGTTTTTGAGGGGAGTTGTAGGAAAAACTGTCAATAAAAACACTGGGGGCAAACTGCTGAGGACAGAATGGGTGTTTGTAACAGCCCCAGGTAAAGAAGGCGTGGGACACCCAAAAAAAGAGATTTGAGCTCCAGCCTAGGGAGCCTTCCCAGGTCCCCAGGAGGTGGGAGAGTCCCAGTGCCCCTCTGGCTTGGCTCTGTCCTGGAACCCTCCCTGCACCACCATCTCCCAGCCCAAACTGCATTTCTGCTCCTGAGCTGCCCCTGTGCCACCCCTGCTTGTCACCGTGGTGTTTTCTGAAAAATCCCTTCACCAGGAGTTCTTTTCCTGGCAAGATGAGAAACCCCAGCTTCTCCTACGTTTGCTGCTCTGGAATGTGGCCGTGAGATTGTTTATCAAAGTGAATTGTTTTTAATTAATGGCCAATCACAGCCAGCTGTGTCAGGACTGGTCAGTCACGGGTTTTTATTATTTATTCTTTTTTAGCTTTCTGGTGTCTCCTTTCTCTTTCTTTAGGATAGTTTTAGTAGATCATTTTCACACAATATAATGTAATGTAACGTAATATAGCGTAATATAATGTAATATAGCGTAATATGGTGTGATATGATATGATATGATATGATATGATATGATATGATATGATATGATATGATATGATATGATATGATATGATATGATATGATATGATATGATATAATATAATGTAATGTAATGTAATGTAATGTAATATAACATAACATAACATAACATAACATAACATAACATAACATAACATAACATAACATAACATAACATAACATAACATAACATAACATAACATAACATAACATAACATAACATAACATAACATAACATAACATAACATAACATAACATAACATAACATAATATATCAGCCTTCTGAGAACTTGGAGTCAAATTTTCATCTCTCACCTCGTCCTGGGGACCACAACACCACACCACCTGCTCACTTCTGAGCTGCCCTGGGACCTGTCCCCTCTTGGTGACAGTGCCTGGCCAGAGGGGATGCCAGGACCCACAGACACAGAGAGTTCCTGGCTAAAATAGCTGCTAAATATCCTCAGGTAAAATGTGAATAAAGATGGCTTTTCTTTTTTTTTCTTCCTTTCCCGGGAATTTAGTGAGCACAGTAAGCAGCTTAGGAATCCATGGAGGTGTAAATAAAGCAGGGTGCAGTGCCAGGGAGCTGGGTGCTGGGGCCACTGTAATTGTGCAAGTTGCCACCGTGGTGAAAATAAATTACATTTATGTGCTGTCTGTGAGTCAGCTGTCGGAGCAACAGCTGAGAGGAAAAGCTTCCACAATTCTATTAGCTGTAATGGATTTGGAGGTTCAAACACCATCTATCATCCCAGGCCCACCCAAAATGAAAAGCAATATGTAGAGCTAATTAAATACAGTGCCAGCAATTAACTGCTCTGCAGAGGTTCTGATTCCCAGGGTGAAGGGGTGGATGCCATTCCCAGTGGGACTTCTGGCACCAGGGGACCCCGGCAGGGCTGTGTCCAGCTCTGGGCCTGTGGGAAATAGATTTATAGAGAATTCTCAAAGCTGATAGAGGGTTCATATAGTGTGTACCTGTCTGATGAGGCCTCTGGTGTCGAGATGACCCCGAGGTGTTGGAAAGTCTCTTTTTCTCAGCCCCAAGACCAAAGAAGAAGTCAGGATTCCTTGACTCTGGTTCTCAAGGTTGTTTATTTTTGCTTATCTCTATCATGCTTTCTCTGACCTGCTGAGGTCTGTCCAGCAGGTCGGGATGTGGCACAGTCCCTGCCCTTGGGGTGGTGTTGGCTTTTTATACTAAAAACTACGTGTACTTTATTTACAATAATGCTCCAATACCTATCACCTATGTCAGACACTCTGTCTCTACTCTAAACCAATCCAGAAGTGTCACCATCACAGCAGAAGATGGAGGACAAGAAGGAGAAGGACAGGACGTGCCCAGATTCCTCCATCTTGCCTCTTGAACCCCCATTCTAAATCCCCAAAATTCTGCTTTTTCACCCTGTGACATATTAACCATCACTCTACTCAAACTCTTGCGGCTTGTAACTCCTCACACAAAGCTGGGAATTGTTTCCATGGGCTAAAATCAAAGGCACAGGTGTCTGTGACTCCATGCCAAGGTCTCTGAGCCCCTGCCAGGGTCTGGAGTGCCCCAGGGCAGCCAGAGCAATGTCCTGGGTTCTGACACCTGTCTGTAAACTCTGAGACAAGAAATGTTGAGATAACCATGTTATGGACTGAGACTGACACTGCTGGGAGAGCACAGCTGTGGAGCTGCTGCAATGAGCCTGGGGGAGGCCAGAGCGCTCCCAGGTTTTGTATTTGTGGGGTGCCCTGTGGCAGGAAGGAATGATGAATCTGACTCCATGTTCTCAGAAGGCTGATTTATCATTTTATAATACTATATTATATTAAAGAATACTGTACTAAACTATACTAAAGAATACAGAAAGAGTACTTACAGAAGGCTAAAAAGATAATAATGAAAATTTCGAGAGGGGCTGGGAACACAAACCCTGTGAGGAACCCCTGAGGGAGCTGGGGGTGCTCAGCCTGGAGAAAAGGAGACTCAGGGGTGCCCT
>NW_005054303.1:16493458-16494729 GCF_000277835.1 Geospiza fortis | reverse complement strand
GGTGGAATCACCATCTCTGGAGGTGTTTACAAAAAGCCTGGACATGGCACTGGGTGCTACAGTCTGGGTGAGGTGTGAGGGCACAGGTTGGACTCGATGATCTCACAGGTCTCTTCCAACCTCATCATTCTGGGATTCTGGGATTCTGAGATTCTGGGATTCTGGGATTCCATGGGATCATCCCAACCCCATCCCTGCCCAGACCCCCAACAACCCCACCCTGGGCATCCCTGGCAGTGCTGCCCAAACCCCCCTGGAGCTCTGGCAGCCTCGGGGCTGTGCCCATTCCCTGGGCAGCCTGGGCAGTGCCAGCACCCTCTGGGGAAAGAACCTCTCCCTGAAATCCATCCCAAACGTCCCCTGGCCCAGCCCAGCTCTCCCTGGTGCTGTCCCTGCCCCACAGCAGGGGTGGGAGCTGCGCTGGGCAGGAGCTGCAGCCCCTGAGCTCAGCCCCATCCCCTCTCCAGCCTCTGCTGCACAGAGAACTGCTCTTCTCACCCACCTGGGAATCCTGGCTGCTGGTGGGTACAAATAAGCAGCTTTTACAGGCATCATTCTCATCTTGGCTCCCACAACTGAGAAAACCTCGGCTTTTATTTTATTTCTCTGTACTCTGAAGTGCTGGATTTGAATGGTGAGTGCTTAAACGGGCTTGAGAGTAATGTTGGAAAGGAGATGAAGCAAATAGCCTTAAGTGCTCTCTTTATAAGGAGATAACAATTATCAATGTCTGAAGGAAAATAACATCTAAAAGTGATGCAAACTCCTTGCAGTGGTTATAATATATTGAAAAAAAAGTCAGAACAGCACAAAACCAGAGCTCTCACATTTAGCCAATTAACTCAATTAAATATATTGTTATGGGAAGATGGCACAGAGAGGGTCAGGATCTGCCAGCAGTGAGTTTATGGTGGTTAAAAAGCACCAAAAGTGCCAAGGGGTGGCACTGGGTGGGATTTGAGGTCCATTCCCCCCCAGACCAGTCTGGGATTCCCTGGTTCTCTCCCTGCTCCTGCACACCCTGCACAGCTGGGACTGTGCTGCCTCTTCCTCCTGGACTCTCTCCTACTGAAGGAAAAAACTAATTAACAATTCCACGTTTTTCAGTGGGCAGGGATGGGTTCACAGACTGTAAATTTACATCGAATTCACAGTGAATTTTTTGCAAAATAAGAAAAAATTAGGACAGCAGGAAAAAGTGCAGCCCTGCTCTGCACTGCTCTCCCCCTCCTGGCCTGTCACAAACCCTGCTGATAGACTTTTTGACTTCA
>NW_005054303.1:16487783-16493448 GCF_000277835.1 Geospiza fortis | reverse complement strand
GAAACTGCTAAATTAAAATGTTTCCACAGGAAACCACCCTTAATGTGAGCTGCAGACTCCTGGCAAGAATCCATTTTGCTGGGAGCAGTGACCAGGCTGCCAGAGCTGCACTGCCAGCCCTCACACACCCTGTGCTGGGCCATGCCCCACCATTAATTAGGGAATGGCACAGCTCCTGCAGGACAGCCACGGGCCCCTCTCCTCCTGCTCCACATCTGTGCTGAGCTGAGAGGCAGCCATGGGAGCTGGACTCATTCCTATCCTATATTTCATTTATTGGCATGAGGCTTTGATGTATTGCGCCAAACCACACTTAAACCCCAACAATCAGTCACAGATCAGGATGACTGAAGCCCCCCAGTGGCCTGAACACTGTTCCAAGCTGTGGTTGGGTGCAAGTGAGGCAGAAGGGAGTCATAAGTGCCAAAATCCACACCTGCATCATCCTGCCATTGGTCCCTGGGCAGGAGGGGCCAGGCAGGAGCAGCAGCAGGGACAGAAAGGGGACGAAGGCAGGAAATGCTGAGCAGGCAGGTGTCACATTCACATTTTCTGAAAAATCCCCTTGCCCAGGATTTTCTCCTGGGAAGCTGAGAAGCCTCAGAGAAAAAGGAAAACAATTCTTATCTCATTTGCTTCTCCTGTGTTTTGCTGCTTTGGAATGTGGTTGGAGATTGTTTATCCAACAGGTGGTTGTTTCATTGGTTTCATGGAAATTGTTTTAACTTAATGACCAATAAGGGTCAGGCTGTGTTGGACTCTGGAAGGAGTCATGAGATCCATTATTGTTCTTTGTAACCCTCTGTCTGTATCCTTTCTCTATTCTTTAGCAGAGTTTTAGTATAGCATAATATAATATAATATAATGTAATATAATGTAATGTAATGTAATGTAATGTAATGTAATGTAATGTAATGTAATAGAATAGAATAGAATAGAATAGAATAGAATAGAATAGAATAGAATATAAACCAATTAGCCTTCTAAGAACATGGAGTCAGATTCATCATTTCCTTCTTGCCACAGGGGACCCCAAAACACCACAGGCAAGAGGGTGAGGCCCAGAGGGGCTGCTCAGGGCTGGGGGAGAGCAGCTGCAGCTTGGCTGTGCCAGGGAAGGTGTGAGCTGATGTCTGTACAAACAATTCCTGGGAGAGGGGATGGGGGAATGGCTTTGAGCTGGGCTGGGTGTCTGTCCCCACTTCCATCCGTGGGTTTGTCACAGAGCCCTGACAGCTCAGCTCCTGAAGTGGCCAAGTCAGAGTTTCTGAACTCTGGAATTAAGTTCCATCCATAGGTTTGTCCCAGAGACCAGACAGTTCAGTTCCTGAAAGAGCCAAATGGGAATTTCTGACCTTTGGGATTCATTTCCAGCCCAGGTTTGTCCCAGCAGCTACTGAAACAGACAGATGGGAATTCCTGACCTTTGGGATGAACTTCCAGCCAGGTTTGTCACAGAGCCTGGACAGTCTGGCCAAATGGGGCTGCACAAGGAGGAGTTTCTGAACTTTGGGGAAATGCCAGGTTCAAGGGGGGTGTGGGGCAGGGGAAGGCTGCACCTTCCTGGTACCTCAGCAATGGGGAGGAAGAGAAAATGTACAGGAGTTTGGGATGAAAGGAGGCTGCACCTCTGAAACCCTGTGGGCTGAGCCCCAGAGCTCTGTCCTTGCCAGGAAGGAAGGAAGGAAGGAAGCAAGCAAGAAAGCAAGCAAGCAAGCAAGCAAGCTGTAGCACTCCTGCAGCTCCTGGCTGTGCCCAGAGGGATTTTCTGCGCAGCTGGACAGAGCCCCTGTCCCTCTGTCCCAGGAGCAAATCCCCCATGGGAGCACCCAGCCAGCCCGGGTGCCCTGGGCAGGGACAGGGCTGTCCCTGAGGGGGGACACCGAGGGACCCTGGTGGCTCCAGCCCTGGGGCTGAACAGCAAAGCAGCACAGAATGATAAAATCCCAGAATCCCTGAATGGGATTTCAGTTGGAAAGGACCCCAAATCCCCACCCAGTGCCACCCCTGCCATGGCAGGGACACCTCCCACTGTCCCAGGGTGCCCCAGTGTCCAGCCTGGCCTTGGGCACTGCCAGGGATCCAGGGGCAGCCACAGCTGCTCTGGCAATTCCAGCCCAGCCAGGAATTCCCAATTCCCAATCTCCCATCCATGCCTGCCCTCTGGCACTGGGAGCCATTCCCTGCCTCCTGTCCCCCTGTCCTTGTCCCCAGTCCCTGTCCAGGGTCCCTTGTGTCCCAGGAGAATATCTGGTCCTGAGCAGGGGGATTAAGCCTGACAAAGAAAAAAAACCCTTTGAGATCAGCCTCAGGCCCAGACTGTTGTTTTCCTGGTTTGATTTCTTGTGTTTTGTTTTGTTTATTTCCCATTTGGGGATCTTTGGAGCCCACTTAAAGGGTGGCAGCAGAATGCAGATATAAGAAATGACATCCTGTCTTTAGGATGAGATTACTGCTGCCTTAATGGACCCTCAGAGCAATGGAGTAAATAGAGGGAGATAAATCCACAAGGCTGTGCAATATCTTTAGAAATATTTTTTATTTCTCATATTTATAATGTTTTCTCACAATGCAATTCTACAAAGGCATTAAATACAAACGTGAAGTTCATAACTTGTGTAAGCTTCCAAGAGAATGTTTTCCTTCCAGCTTGGTAGTAAACGTCCATGTGAAATGCATTTAAATAACATTTTCAATTCAACGAGCAGTGCCAGGAATGACATTTTAAAAAGTTACAGTACAAGCATCAATGCAGGAATCAGATGCAGCATAAAAAGGAGAGATAACTCTGCAGAGGAGCCTCGGCTCAGAGAAACAGTGGCTCAGGTGTCTTGGGACAGGTCCCTGAATGGGTTTTGGGGTCTGCCTGGTGGCAGGGAGCCCCCAGGATTTGGAGATGCCCAGAAAAAGCAGCAAAAGCCAAAAGGATCCCCAAAAAGTGCTCCCAGAGTGAGCTCCTGACTCACGATGGGAACTGGGGAGGTTTTATCTCCATCTTCTGAAAACAGCAACAGGAACCAAAGAGTGGAGGGCAGGAGGGGAAGGGAGCTCAGGCAGGAGGGAACAGGAGAGCAGCCCTGGCTGCAGCACTTGTGGTGTTTTCTGGGGTCCCTCGTGGTGGGAAGGAATGAGTCTGACTCCATGTTCTTAGAAGGATAATTTACAATTTTATGATATGATATGATATTACAGAATACTATACTAAACTACACTAAAGAATAGAGAAAGGATTCAGACAGAATGCTTAACAAGATACTAATGAAAAAACTCCTTCCAGATTCCAACACAGCTGGATCCTGATTGGTCATTAAGTGAAAACAATTCACATGTTGGATAAACAATTTCCCAACCACATTCTAAAGCAGCAAAACAGAGGAGAAGCAAATGAGATAATTATTGTTTTCCTTTTTCTCTGAGGCTTCTCAGCTTCCCAGGAGAAAAAATCCTGGTGAAGGGAGTTTTCAAAAAATATGACAGTAACAGCTGGCACTGCATGGCATTTAAGGATTGAAGGATTTAGGTTCCTTCCAACCCAAAGCATCCCATGGTTCTGTGATTTCCCCGCCATGCTCTGGCTCTTGGGACACCCTGGGCTGTTCTCTGGGGGTTAATGCCCATCTGTGAGCCCTGCTGGCTGTGCCCATGTGTCACCCTGACTTTTTAAGTTTTTCTAAGCTGAAACATTCTGATATTTACATTCTTGTAACGAACTTTCTCACACACTTTCTGTAAATAACTTATTGTTCTGCATTCTTTTATGGAGGAGGAGAAATTTGATGGACTGTTGGTTTGTCCAGTGTCATTGGAGAGGTGGCACTGTCACCCTCCAATCCACTGTCACTTTTGGAGATCTGTAAGTGTTGGAGTCAGAAATTAAAAATTCTCTTTTTACCCTTGGGCGAGCTGTGTGTTGTGTTGGGTTATTTTGTGTCCTACAGTGACGCCCGTGTTATTTCTTGTCCTATAGTGACACCCCTGGCCCTGCCACCCCTCTGTCCCCAGGGCAAGGTGGCACCAGCCTTGCTCTGGTCCCAGACCCGAGCCACAGCACCTCAGCAGCCCCTGTGGAGAAAACCCTCTCCAGCAGACAGGCCAGCAGTGTTTCCAGCCCACATCAAGTCCAATTAATCCATTCATCAACGACTGCAGCACTTGAGCTCCATGTGACGGAGTCAGAGGAACTGGAAGCAGGAAGATGCAGCGAATCATGGTCTGCATCTCCTTGCCAATGCAAATCTGCTCCCCTGAGTCCATTCCCAAGGAGCTTCTGAAATAGAGTCAGATTAAATGAATTTTCAGCCACACAGCCCCTGGAGAGCTGCTCCTGTGACTCCCAGCTGTATTTCACCAGGCAAATAGCAAAATGGGAATGCAGAACTCCCGGGTTCTTCCTGCTGCCTTGGCAAGGCTTCCCTGGATTTAAGCAATTTCCAAGCAGCTTTGATTCCAAAGTGCAGTGTGATCCCTAAACCTGCACCCAGAGAATCAGCAGCCACTGAGGGTGGGGTTGGTGTTATTCCATTACACAGCAGTGCCCAAATGTGTCTCGTGTTCCCTTCAGCATCATTCACACCCCATCATTCCCACTTTCCCTGGAATTGCCCAGAGCTGGTGGCCCACTTTTCTTCCTGGAACACTTGTCATGCAAGATGAATAGAAAATATAACATTGAATAGAAAATAAAATATTGAATAGAAAGTAGAATAGATAATAGAATATTGAATAGAAAATAGAATATTGAATAGAAAATAGAATATTGAATAAAACTTCATTTACCTTCACCCACTTGTTGTGACTCTGAAGGTTTTTATCATAAAATTCAGATAACCTGCAGCATTTAAAGCAGGGAGTGCCTGGTACCACAAGATGCTCTTCATTAATATTCCCACATTAATTTGTGAATCATGAGATTTTAAACTGTGATAAGTGTCTGCACATCAAGGTTATTTGTCTCTTAATAGACACAGTGCCTCAGTGGAGAATCAGCCAACAAGGGCTGTTTTCCTTTTCCTTTCTCTCAGAAGAGGCACATGACAGGATGACTAGACCATAACACAAATTAGTAGTAATTGCAACATTTTCTTTTCTAATTGCCTAAAAATCGAGTTAATGTGTTTAAAAACAAAACAAAACCAAAAAAAACTCCACAACATTTCAAGTAACTCTCAGTGGAAGATGCTGTGTAAGCTGTGAGGGAATCTGAGAGAGCTGGGGGTGCTCACCTAGAGAGGAGGAGGCTCCAGGGAGAGCTCAGAGCCCCTTGCAGGTCCAGGGACCCTGTCCTGTGTCCTTCCACCCCCAGGGACCCTGTCCTGTGTCCTTCCCCTGCCAGGGACCCTGCTCCATGTCCTGCCAGGCTCTGGGTCTCCCTGCTGTGTCCCTGTGTGTCCCTGCTGTGTCCCTGTGTGTCCCTGTCAGGCTCTGTGTGTTTCTGTTCTGTCCCTGTGTGTCCCTGCCGTGTCTCTGGGTGTCCCTGGGGATGCTGGGGACAAGAGGGGTGGCAGGGGCACTGCTGGCTGCAGCTGCTCTCAGGGGACACAGGTGGCAGAAACCACCCCTGGGGAGCAGAGGTGACACTGATGGAATCCTGCTCCGAGGGGACACAGGAGGAGGCCCAGCAGTCAGAGCCTGCACTGCTGCCCACACCCTGCACTGCTGCTCACA
>NW_005054303.1:16481238-16487229 GCF_000277835.1 Geospiza fortis | reverse complement strand
CCTGCTCACACCCTGCACTACTGCTCACAGCCTGCACGGCTGCTCACAGCACCAGAGTCAGCCCTAACAGACAGGTTTCTTTCCCTTGGAACTGGGATTCTGTACATTCTAGTTGTTTATTCACACAGAAGCAGAAGGAGTATCTATACAGGAGCAGTTTCCAGTCTCAGGCTCTGCCCCTCTCCTGCTCCAGCTGCCTTTGGGCTCCTGTGCTGCCCTGAGGGCCCTGCAGGAGGCTGCTGCTCACCCCAGCAGCCAGCAGCTCCTGGAGAACATCCTCTCCTGCCCATCTCTGACCCCAGTGGAGCCGTGCACGCTGCTCCAAAGCTCTGGGTGCTGTTTTGGGGGCACCCTGTCGTTAACAATCTCATTATTCCTCCCTGGCAGGGTGTGAGGCCCTGGCACAGGTGCCCAGAGCAGCTGTGGCTGCCCCTGGATCCCTGGCTGTGCCCAAGGCCAGGCTGGACACTGGGACACCCTGGGACAGTGGGAGGTGTCCCTGCCCATGGCAGGGGTGGCTCTGGGGGGGCTCTTAGGACCCCTCCAACACAGGGCACTCCATGATTTAATGATTCTGTGGCTCTAAATCTCCCGTGCAGTTTGTTCCTCACCTGGCAGAGCCCTGCAGAGCCTGGGTGCTCCTGGGCTGGCCTTGGCTCTGTCCCTGCTGCCTCCTGGGGACAGCTCTGGTGTGAGGTGCTCACAGAGGTCCCAGGATGAGGGAATAGATGAGGATCTGACTCCATGTTCCAGAAGGCTGATTTATTATTTTATGAGATATCTTACATTAAAACTATACTAAAAGAATAGAAGAAAGGATTTCATCAGAAGGCTAGCTAAGAATAGAAAAAGAAGGAATGATAACAAAGGTTTGTGGCTTGGACAGAGAGTCCGAGCCAGCTGGACTGTGATTGGCCATTAATTAGAAACAACCACATGAGACCAATCACAGATGCACCTGTTGCATTCCACAGCAGCAGATAATCATTGTTTGCATTTTGTTCCTGAGGCCTCTCAGCTTCTCAGGAGGACAAATCCTAAGGAAAAGATTTTCCATAAAAGATGTCAGTGACACTGTGGTGCAGGGGTGCCAAGGGGCAGGGCCTGGGCACTTCCAGGGGGCAGGAACAGCCTGGGGGATGTGGGATGGGGGCTTGGCTGTGCCCACCTCTGCCCAGAGAACAAACGTGCTATTCTCTAATGGAAAAGCAGCAGCTGCCTCTGGTGCATTGTTTGTGCTGCCTCAGCAATGTGCTGCAGGAGCACTTGTGGTCCCCTCACAGCCTGTCACAGTGTCACAGTGTCCCCCTGGCTGTCCCCTGGCTGCCATCCTCCTCCTGCTGCTCTGCACATGCACCAAACCCAGAGCTCCAGCTCTCCTCAGACTCTGTTTTTCTCAGCTGTGACAGTTCTTCATCTGTTTTTGGTGGGGTTCTTCCCTCCAAATTCATGAGCCACTAAATTGGCACATTGTGGTATTGTGATTTAATTCTCCATGTCAGGGCTGTCACCTTTATAAATATTTCTCATAAGTTTTATGGATCACTGCACCAGCAGACTGCGAGGGAGAAGAAGGGGAGTAAATTCTGTCTCAGGAGGAGCTGTTGAACATTTCTGTGGCTGTTGGGGGTAGCTGGGTCTGGCCTTGTGCTGGCCTGGCTCGGGGACAGCCAGGGAATGCTGTGTTGGTGCAGAGGAGACACAGCCCCTGGGGGTTATTTAAAATGAGCTGGAGTAAATGAAATGGGAGGCTGCAGCTGGGAAAAGGGCAGGGGAACACTGGGGAATGTAGCCATGATATTCTCTGAAAAATCCTTTCCTTAGGGTTTGTCCTCCTGAGAAGCTGAGAGGCCTCAGGAACAAAATGTAAACAATGGTTATCTGCTGCTGTGGAATGCAACAGGTGCATCTGTGATTGGTCTCATGGGGTTGTTTCTAATTAATGGCCAATCACAGTCAGCTGGCTCGGACAGAGAGCCCGAGCCACAAGCCTTTGTTATCATTCCTTCTTTTTCTATTCTTAGCTAGCCTTCTGATGAAATCCTTTCTTCTATTCTTTTAGTATAGTTTTAATGTCATATATATCATAAAATAATAAATCAGCCTTCTGAACCATGGAGTCAGATCCTCGTCTCTCCCCTCATCCTAAGCCCCCTGTGAACACGGTCACAGGGGAGGAAAGGAATCATGGGGTCATTTAGGCTGGAGAAAACCTCTGAACCCACCGAGTCCAGCCATGGGATCCTCAGGTCCAAGGAGGGCAGGGAAACCACCCCAAAGGGCAGAGAAACCATCCCAAAGGGCAGAGCCAGGTCAGGCTGTGCCAGGAACCAGGAGAGCTTTGAAGCAGGGACGTGCTGGGAGCCAGAGGAGGAGGAGGAGGCCACAGAGGGAGGCCAGGAAAACAAAATCCTGGCAGGGAGCAGAGGCAGCTGAGCTGTGCCGTGCCCAGAGCCCGGCAAGGAGAGCACTGGGAAACAGCAGCCCCAGTTCTGGGGCCAGGCTGGGTCTGGAGGGGGAGCAGCTCTGGCTGGGGAAGGGAAATGTGGGAACCCAGGGAATCCCTCTGGATGCCCTGGAGGATGTGAGACCCTGTCAGGGGGCTCAGAAACCCTGGTACAGAGCCCAGGAGCCCTGTGCCTTTGATTTAGCCCTTGGAAAAAACAATTACCAGCCTTATATGAAGAATTACAAGCCAAAAAAGCTTAAGTAGAATGATAATGAATTTATCACGGAGTGACAAAATAGATTTTTGGGGTTTTTGGAATGGAGGTTCAGGGGGCAAGACGGAGGAATCTGGGCATGTCCAGCCTTTCTCCTTCTTCTTCTTGGCCTCCATCTTCTGCTGTGATGTTAGCACTTTTAGATTGGTTTAGAGTAGAAGCTCACTGTGTAACATAGGTGATAGGTATCGGAAAGTAATTGTAAATATTGTACATGTGGTTTTTAGTATAAAAACATAACACTGCCCCAAGTGCTGAGTGGACCTCGGCTGGACAGGAGAAAGAATTTTATAGATAAGGAACAATAAACAACCTTGGGAATGAGAACTGAAGAGCTCTGACTCCTTCTTTGAGCGCCAGGCTGGGAAAAGAGACTTTGTGACACATCTGGGGGTCACTGTGATCAGCAGGGACCCCGAGAGAGGGACATGCTGTGGGGCAGCCCCGGGGAGCTGGGGCAGCTTGCCCGAGCAGGACCTGCCAGAGATGCATCCCAGGAGCCACAGGCTGCAGCTGGGGAAAACCTGAGCTGTTCATCCCCAGCCCTCACCCCTCCCTGGGCCTTCAGCGGGCTCTGCTGCAGCCTGGCAAACAAATAAAGCTCTGCAGAAGCGATGGGTCCTACACCAGGCACCCACAGGAGCCTCTCCCCCTGCCTGGCAGCTCCCAGAGTGCTGCTGGGCTGCTCCTTCCAGCAGCACCTCTGAGAGGGAAAACCTTCCTGGAAATGGTAAATAAAGTTTCATTATCATGACAGATAATGCATTAAAGTGTAACAACATTTTTTTTATTGGATTCATAGTTGGTGAAATGAGGGTCATCCATCCCAATCTGCTCTGATGGGCCCTGGCCCTGTGCCTGCACTGTTCTCCCAGCCTGGCTGGGGGATGATGGAAGTGATTGGGGCTGGGATGGACCCAGCCGGGATGGATCTGATGGAGCTCCACAGCTGGGAGTGCATGGAAACCGCAGCAGAGCCAGGGCCAGGGCCAGAGAGAGGGACCCTGGGCCAGGAGAGAGGGACAGGGACACAGAGAGGGTCAGGGCCAGAGAGAGGGACCCTAGGCCAGGAGAGAGGGTCAGGGACAGAGAGAGGGACAGGGACAGAGAGAGGGACAGGGACACAGAGAGGGTCAGGGCCAGAGAGAGGGACCCTGGGCCAGGAGAGAGGGTCAGGGACACAGAGAGGGTCAGGGACAGAGAGAGGGACAGGGACAGAGAGAGGGACAGGGACACAGAGAGGGTCAGGGCCAGAGAGAGGGACCCTGGGCCAGGAGAGAGGGTCGGGATCCTGGGTCACACACACACACAGATGGATCCTGGGTCAGGGCCAGAGAGAGGGATCCTGGGTCACACACACACACAGATGGATCCTGGGTCAGGGCCAGAGAGAGGGATCCTGGGTCACACACACACACAGATGGATCCTGGGTCAGGGCCAGAGAGAGGGATCCTGGGTCACACACACACACAGATGGATCCTGGGTCAGGGCCAGAGAGAGGGATCCTGGGTCACACACACACATAGATGGATCCTGGGTCACACACACACAGAGAGGGATCCTGGGTCACACACACACACAGAGGGATCCTGCGTCAGGGACAGGAGACATGCCCAGCACCTGTTCCCTTTGCAGGGTGCCCTTGGAGCAGCCTGGGAGGCAGGAAAGGGTCCCTGCCCTGGGAAGGAGTGGAACAACACAGGGTCTTAGGTCCTTCCCTCCCAAACCATGTTATGATTCCTTGATTCTGGGATTTCTGGTTCCCTGACTCTGTGATTTGTGGTTCTTTGATCCTGCAGTTTGTGACTCCCTGATTTTGGGATCTGTGAGTCCCTGATTCTGGGATTTGTGGTTCCCTTGTTATGGGACTTGTGGTTCCCTGATTCTGGGATTTGTGGTTCCTTTATTTTATGATTTGTGCTTCTTTGATCCTACAATTTGTGGCTCCCTGATTCTGGGATCTGTGATTCCCTGATTCTGGGATTTGTGACTCCCTGATTCCCTGATTTGTGGTTCCCTGATTCTGGGATCTGTGGTTCCCTGATTCTGGGATCTGCGAGTCTCTGATTCCCTGATTTACAATTCCCTAGTCCTATGAGTTACTATTCCCTGATTTCATGGCCCAGGAGTGTAAATGCCTGCAGAGCCCCATGGCCCTGCTGGGTTCAGCACATTCTAAACCCTGCTGGATGCAGAGGAAGAGCCTGGAGAGGGGCAGAGTCCCAGCCTGGAGTGGGATGTGTGCTGCCATCCCCCATCTGGGTCTCACTCCTTCACTGCCACTCCTGACTCCAAACAAAGCACAAAGGACACGGATCCAAACTCCCTGTTACTGAAAACCTGCAGGAACCTGCTGTTCAAAGCAGCAATGGGGGTTTCTTTCTGTCTTAGGTGTTATTTACTGCTGGTGGAAGGAGCTGCCAGCTGGTTCATTCTGTGGATATTCCTAATTACGGCTGGGGATAATACCAAGGACAATTGAAATAAAATTACTGTAATTTTAAATCAGAAACTTCTCAATGTTTGAAATGATTAAAAGGCCGTGTGTAAATATCAGCATGTTTTGATTCATTTTCCCATGAAATTTCAGCGGAATTATTTTCTCTAGCAGGAGATGTTAATAACAACACCGGGAAATTGAACATCAAGGTTGAACTTGGAGGCAATAAATCAGCACAGCAAAAAGGTGAAGGGTTGTACATTATGAAAACATTGCCCAAGATAATTACAAGTTGGAGGCATGTGTTGATTGAGTGGGAAATATCATCGGATCAACAGGGCCGGATTCACAATGGAGATAATCAGGGGAGGAGCTGCTCAGGGACTGCAGGAAAAGCTACCTGAGACCCACAGGAATTACAGCAGTGTCTGCAGAGCGGTGCCAACAGCCAGAGCGCCCAGAAACCTGCCTGGCCAGGCCCTGTGCCCGTGCCTGGGACACTCCTGTGTGCCAGGGACACTGACACTACTGTGTGCCCATCCCAGGGACATTGACACTCCTGTGTGCCAGGGACACTCCTGTGTGCCAGGGACACTGACACTCCTGTGTGCCCATCCCAGGGACACTACTGTGTGCCAGGGACACTCACAGAATCCCAGAATCACAGAATCCCTGAGTCACAGAATCCCAGAATCCCAGAATCACAGAATCCCAGAATCGCAGAATGATGAGGTTGGAAGAGACCTGTGAGATCATCGAGTCCAACCTGTGCCCTCACACCTCACCCAGACTGTAGCACCCAGTGCCATGTCCAGGCTTTTTGTAA
>NW_005054303.1:16478967-16481081 GCF_000277835.1 Geospiza fortis | reverse complement strand
GGTGAAAAATTTCTTCCTAACCTCCACCCTGTGCCTTCCGTGCCGTAGCTGCAGACTGTGTCCTCTGGTTCTGTCAGAGACCGACCCCACGTGTCTGCAGCCTCCCTGCAGGAAGGTGTAGGGAGCAATAAGGGCACCCCTGAGTCTCCTCTTCTCCAGGCTGAGCACCCCCAGCTCCTTCAAATGCTCCTCAAATGTTCCACTCCTGTGTGCCCATCCCAGCGACACTCCTGTGTGCCAGGGGCACTTTTCTGTGCCCAGGCTAGGGACACTCCTGTCCCTCAGCCCACCACTGCTCCAGGAGCTCCAGGTGAGATCCACGGCTCTGGGGCTGGAGCTGGACAGGGATGGGCAGGGATGGGCAGAGCTGGCAGGGATGGGCAGAGCTGGCAGGGATGGGCAGGGATGGGCAGGGATGGACAGGGATGGGCAGAAATGGACACAGGGATGGGCAGGGATGGGCAGACATGGGCAGGGATAGACAGACATGGGCAGGGATGGGCAGAGCTCCCCCAGGCCTGGGGGCACCAGCACAGGCACCTGCAGTGACACCACAGAGCCAAGGATGAGCCTGGGGGGCACAGCTCAGCCCTGGAAGTTTTGGGGTCTATTCCAGCAGGAGGGCTGGTGGGATGGCAGCACTGGAGCTGCTGTTTGGGTTAAAAGGACCTCATATCCCACCCAGAGCCACCCCTGCCATGGCAGGGACACCTCCCACTGTCCCAGGGTGCCCCCATGTCCAACCTGGCCTTGGGCACTGCCAGGGATCCAGGGGCAGCCACAGCTGCTCTGGCAATTCCGGCCCAGCCAGGAATTCCCAATTCCCAATCCCCCATCCAGCCCTGCCCTTGCTCAGTTCAAGGCCATTTCCTCCTGTGTTTGGTGCTGCCAAACCTTGCAGCAGCTGCTGCTGACAGGATTCTGCAATGATTAGGAACACAAGTGGGTCATGTCTGGGTCACTTTCCTAACCTCAGGAGGGAATGAAGCCCACATGGAAGACACGTCCCAGGAAGCCAAGTTTAGCCACATTTAAAAGACTCCATTCTGGCAATCCATTCCAATCATCTCATTAAGCCTGAATAAATACGAGAATCTAATATTAATTTCATTTTCATATATCCAAATTAGAAGGCAGCAGAGAAGAAAACAACATAATCTGATTAAACAAATTAGAATCACGCTGCTAAAATTGCCCTTCAGTATTTATTTATTTTCAACCGCAGTGGCTTTAAAAAAAGAATCTGCAAAACAAACTCCTCCAAATGTTAGGGAACATCTCCCTGCCCGTGCTGCTCCCTGGGAAGCTCCCAGCTGGGAGGGCTCAAAGCAGAGATCCCAGCTCTGGGTTCTTGCATCCAGCATTTGCCTCTAATCCTGCTCCAGGCCCAGGTGGCAGCAGGAAAACCTGGGCTAAAAGCTGATCTCAGCTCTCCTGACATGTCCTGTCCCCCAGGGAGGGGCTGCAGCTGCTGGCCAGGACCTCAGAGGGGACATTCTGCAATGGGACAAGTGCCCAAGCCAGGCTGGGCATTGGGCTTGGAGCAGCCTGGGACACTGGGAGGTGTCCCTGCCATGGTAGGAATGGCCCTGAATGAGTTTTAAAGTCCCTCCCAATCCAAACCGATCCATAATTATGTTAATTATCAAAACATTCTAATAATTTTCAAATTTGTACAGTATTTTATAATTGATGTTGCTATGTTTTATTATAACATTATTAAATAATCTTAAGCAGTGTTTATTATATTGGAATAATTGCATCATGTGCTAAATCCATTTAAAACTATCCACCTGTCAGTCATTTAAAATGAGAAAACCACTGAGCAACAAACTGCTGTAGAGAACTTCAATGTTGGACCAATTTTCTTCGTTGTTTCACCGAAGAGAAGGGAACAGCAGAATTATTTCTGCCCGGAGGGCAGGGACAGGTCAGGCATTTCAAACAAGGCAGAGCCTGGTGAGCCCAGCCTGGCCAGACCCTGCTGCCAGCTTGCCCTGCAGTTACAGGGAAGAGCAGGAGGGACTGGAGGGGCTGGAGCAGGGAAGAGAGAAGGGAAGGGGCTGGAGAATCCCTGAGGAGCTGGGAAGGGGCTGGGGAATCCCTGGGGGGGG
>NW_005054303.1:16478003-16478801 GCF_000277835.1 Geospiza fortis | reverse complement strand
GGAATTTCCCCATGGAAAGGGGGCTCAGGCCTTGGCACTGCCCAGGGAGGGTTGCAGTGCCCATCCCTGCAGGTGTCCCCTGGAGGTGGCACTCAGAGCTCTGGGCTGGGGACAAGGTGGGCATTGGGCACAGCTGGGACTCTGATCTTGGAGCTCTTTTCCAACCTCAGGGATTTGGAATTTCGTGGTTCTGGGATAAATTGTTGAATCCTGGGAGCTCTCTGGTGTCAGTGCAGCTGTGTCTCCCCAAACTGAGGGGCTGGAGCACAGACAGGTCCTGCCCAGCACAGCCCCAGCATGCCCAGGGAAGGGACGGGATGAGCTTGTCTTCCTCATGCTCTGCTCACTTTAGGGCCTCCTTGATTCAATAAGACCCCCACAGTAAATATTTATAAAAGATCACATAAAAATTATAAGTTATTTAAATTTAATTTGCATTTATACTTCCAAATCAGGTTATTATATAGCAGAAATGTACTGAAATTAAATTCATAATGCACATTACAGCAATTGGAGGAAATTGTACCTTGAAGCGATTTGTATTTAAAATTCTGTCTATGTGCTTCTTCACTTTCCTGCTGCCTGTAAATAAATTTACAAAGCATTTCCAGTGACAGCCATAGTGTTCCAGCTGCAAATTGATGTAGTTTGGAACAAAGAACAATTACCACTTAAGCAGATCCCGTGTTACACTAAATCTTGGAGCATTTGAATTCCCTGGCACAACAAAAGGAAGAGATTTTTCTTCCCTCCTTAATCCTGACAGCTCCTGTCAGGTGGAAAATGCCTGGGCACTCA
>NW_005054303.1:16477176-16477977 GCF_000277835.1 Geospiza fortis | reverse complement strand
AGCCAGCTTTGCACAGGGTCACAGTGACAGCCCCTCAATCCCCTAAACCCCTAAATCCTGCCTGGGGCCAGCAGCTGCAGCTGAGCCACCCCACACCCTCCCAGCAAACAGATCCAGTGTCACCGTCATATTTTCTGGAAAATCCTCTTTGCCCAGGATTTCCCTCCTGGGAAGCTGAGAAACCTCAGAGGAAAAGGAAAACAATAATTATCTCATTTGCTTCTTCTGTGTTTTGCTGCTTTGGAATGTGGTTTATTTGGAATGAATTTGGAGATTGCTTATACAACATGTGAATTGTTTTAATTTAATGACCAATCACAGTCAGCTGTGTCAGACTCTGGAGAGTCAGGAATTTTTCATTAGTATCTTGTTAAGCCTTCTGTCTGTATCCTTTCTGTATTCTTTAATATAGCTTTAGCATAGCATTCTTTAATATAAGATAAATATCATAAAATAATAAATTAGCCTTCTAAGAACATGGAGTCAGATTCATCTTTCCTTCCTGCCATGGGGGACCCCAGAAAATACCACAGATCCTTCACAAGGGGCTCCCTGAGAGCTTCTGCCTCCTTGGGCTCAGCCACAGGCTTGGGCAAAAAAATTAAATTATACCCAGCATCATGGAATGGTTTGGGTGGGAAAGGACTTTAAACCCCACCTCCCCTGTCCCAGGCTGCTCCTGGGATGGCATTTATTGGAACATTTGATTTCAGATCTGCAATGCTCATTCCTTAATTAGCATTTTCCCTTTTGCCATTTCCAGCTGATGTCTTGCATTGTGTTTGTCACCCTTTTCCTGTT
>NW_005054303.1:16475181-16477149 GCF_000277835.1 Geospiza fortis | reverse complement strand
CCATGAGCATGCCCTCCCACACAGGCTGCCCTGCAGTGTTTGTGCCTCTGCTCCATCCTGCCCTGAGCAGTCTCCTTTCCTCACTGCTCTGCTTTCCCTGCTCTCCTTCCCTCTCCTGCTCTGCTTTCCCTGCTCTCCTCCCCTCCCCTCTCCTCTGCCCCCAGCTCATGGGCATTTCCAGAGGGTTGGTCCCTGTGGGGAAGGCCCAGGGGGAGCCTCGGCTTCCTCTGCAGGGACAAGGGCAGGGACATGGGCAGGGCACAGACGGGCAGGGACATGGGCAGGGCACTGCAGGGACATGGGAAGGGACACAGGCAGGGACAAGGGCAGGGCACGGACAAGGACAGGGACAAGAGCAGGGACAAGGGCATGGCAGGCACAAGGGCAGGGCAGGGACATGGGCAAGACACTGCAGGGACAAGGGCAGGGCATGGGCAGGGATAAGGGCATGGCAGGGACAAGGGCAGGGCAGGGACATGGGCAGGGACAAGGGCACTGCAGGAACAAGGGCAGGACCGTTCATGGCCGAGGTCAGCAGTGCCCAGGTGAGCTCAGGATCCTGCACATGTCCCCCCATGTCCCCAGCCCATGTCCCAGCCCTCCATGCCATGTCTCACCCCAGGTGAGCTCAGGACACTGCCCATGTCCCCCCCTGGTGTCGCACCCCAGCCCCAGGTGAGCGGTGCCCCGGTGCCCCCAGCCCTGCACAGCTGCAGGTGCAGCACCATCCCAGGCCTGCCCACACTGCACAGGGACGTGTTGGGAAATAACATAAACTGGGCTGACGTTAAACCAGGCCATTGGCTGCTGGGTTTAGGTTAAACCAGGCCTTTGGCAGCTGGGCTGAGGTTAAACCAGGCCATTGGCAGCTGGGCTGAGGTGAAACCAGGCCATTGGCAGCTGAGCTGAGGTAAAACCAGGCCTTTGGCAGCTGAGGTTAAACCAGGCCTTTGGCTGCTGGGTTTAGGTTAAACCAGGATGCTGGCAGCTGGGCTGAGGTTAAACCAGGCCTTTGGAAGCTGGGTTTAGGTTAAACCAGGCCTTTGCATACCCCAGCCATGGCCAGGCTGCTCCTGCAGGAGCTCTCTGCTGGAGACAGGCCCAGAGCCACTGCAGGAAAAGATTGTCTTCACTTTTTCAGTTCCCACTGGGGTCCCTGTGCCCCCTCTGTTGTGTCCCCAGCCCCAGAGTGGGGACAGTGCCTCCCCAGGGTGCCTGGGCAGCCCTGGGCTGATCCATTCTCTGTCTCGAGGCATTGATTTCAGGATTCAGGTGCAAATCCAAGGAGCTGGCTATGGGATTATGCTCCCTCTGAAGAGAAGAAATTCATACATTCCCTCAATCCCCCCATCTCCTCGGAGCAATCATTTCCCGTCACTCTGGAAATCTCTGCTGTGTCCTTCTGATGCCTCTTTAATAGTTGTTTTAGACTCTGTTTTGGAATCACAGGGAAACTCCCCCACCTGAGAGATCACACACAGCAAATTTGTTGTTGCTGATGTTGGAGATGACAAAGTGAGAGAAGCAAGAGGGACACCAGGGAGTGATCCCAATTTCCCTGGTTATGGAGTGCAGGCTCCAACAGAGGGACTGTGAAAAATGTGCATTTTATGATTGGCTTTTTGCAAATATCCAAATGAATATTATATGTGTTCTGTTAGAAAGTGATGCTGTGTTAATTTTCTTAAGTAGTGTGTTTTAATGTATATTTTTAGGTTACAACAATGTTAAAATAGAAACTATGCTATGTAAGATACTTTTTTTAAAGAAAGGACTCACACCAGATAGCAGCCCCAGGACACCTGAATCTTTCAGAGAAAGAGAATTTATTGCTCCATGATCAGAACAAACGAACTTCTTCCTGCCTGCTCAGCCCTGGAGACGCCGTCAGGATCCAGAGGAAGAAGCTGACACTGCCCAGACAGAATCCTGTGTTTGAATGGAATTTATGCATCATGGATGAGGTGT
>NW_005054303.1:16458414-16474952 GCF_000277835.1 Geospiza fortis | reverse complement strand
TCTGCAGCCCCAGCCTTTTCCTGCAGCTCAGCCCTCTCTGAGGGGCTGGGGCTGTGCTCAGAGTGCACCAGCCCAGCCAGAGCAGCTCTCTGCCTTTCCATCCCCTCCAGCAGGGAGATTATTTCAGATTTCTCACTGCAGAAAATAAAGACTGAGCATCAAATAACTGTTCAGCCACCGTGGCCACGCTCTGCAGGGTATTGGCAGTTAAATATGGAGCTGGGTGCCCTGGGGGCAGGAGAACACAGAACGCTTCAGCCCGGCCCCTGGAATATCCAATGCAGCCAGCTGGGACAGTGAGAAACTGCCTGGCCCTTGTGTAAGGAGCGCAGTGACACGGGGAGATGAACTTTCTGACTGGGAACAAGGGGGATCTCCTCACTATTTCCATTTTCTGGCTGGGGACAAGGCTGATCTCTTCTCAGTTTGCATTTTCTCACTGGGACAAGGCTGATCTCTTCACAATTCCCATCACCAAGAGCATCCTCTAATCTCTTTTACCCTGCTGGTGAGCAGCCCGGGGGGCTGGGGGGAATTGCAGATTTCCAGGCAGGAATTGCAGATTTCCAGGCAGGCAGGAGCAAAGGCTGGAGCTAGGTTTGCAGCCCCAGGTCTGGGAGAATTGTACATTTCCAGAGGGGAGAGGGGAGGAAAGGAAAGGGAAAGGGAAAGGGAAAGGAAGGAAAGGAAATTCAGAGGAAAGGAAAGGGAAAGGAAAGGAAAGGAAAGGAAAGGAAAGGAAAGGAAAGGAAAGGAAAGGAAAGGAAAGGAAAGGAAAGGAAAGGAAAGGAAAGGAAAAAGGAGAAAGAAGAAGGAAAGGAAAGGAAAGGAAAGGAAAGGAAAGGAAAGGAAAGGAAAGGAAAGGAAAGGAAAGGAAAGGAAAGGAAAGGAAAGGAAAGGAAAGGAAAGGAAAGGAAAATCTTGTGACTGATCAGAGAGTCTGAGACAGCTGGACTGTGATTGGCCATTAATTAGAAACAACCACATGACACCAATCAAAGATGCCCCTGTTGCATTCCACAGCAGCACATAATTATTGTTTTTCTTTTCCTCTGAGACCTCTCTGCTTCTCAGGAGAAAAATCCTGGCAAAGGGATTTTTCATAACATATCATGGCTACAAGGCACGGCTGGCAGGAGAGCCCAAAAGCTCTGAAATGGGCTGGTGGATGCCTGGCTGTGGCTCATGGGCACCACTGGCATCCAGAGGTGTTGCCCTGATTTTTTAAGTTTTTCCAAGCCTTCTGATGTTTACATTCTTGTAACGAACTTTCTCACACACTTTCTGGAAATAACTCATTATTTTGCATTCTTTTATGGAGGAGGAGAAATTTGATGGACTGTTGGTTTGTGCAGTGTCATTGGAGAGGTGGCACTGTCACCCTGCAATCCACTGTCACTTTTGGAAATCTATAAATGTTGGAGTCAGAAACTAAAAGCTCTCTTCTTACCTTGAAAGAGCAGCGTGTCCACATAGTGTTATTTTGTGTCCTACAGTGACCCAGAGGAGGCCAGGGCAGGAGCCAGTCTGGCAGTGAATGAGAGCTGAACTGGGCTGAAATAAAGAGGTTTTGGGTCCTTGGGAAAGACCCAAGCTGCTCTGCTGGGTTTGGAGATGTCCTGCCCAGGGAATCCAGGGACTGGGGCCAGTTACACATGGAGGGGTGAGTACAGGGAGACAAAAACATTTCCAAGTAAAAACAACCTTCCCTTATCCCCTCAGGTGGGTAAACTCTTGTCATGTTCTGCTGAAGATTTCATCCAGCAAAGGTGAGGGTTTGTTTCTCCCCAAACCACACTTAAACAAGCACGTCTATTTTGCTTTTGTGGTTGATGCATGTTGTGCTCATCCTGAGCCAAAGCACGAGGAAATCCCTGTTCTGGTGAGAAAAGGGAGCTGTTCCATGTCCAGGTCTCCATCTCCAGCTTCCCCTGGGGCTGCCTGGAGGTGAGCCCTGCTCCCTCCCCACCCCTGCTCAGATAACACAGGGTCACTGTCCCAGCTCCCAGGATCTCTCACAGTTCACTATTAGCATTTTTAGGAAGAGGCACTGGGAACAAAAACCATTTTTCTCTATTTTTTCCTGCGTGCTGACCTTCTGAGTCAATATGCTGCTCTGGATCAATAAAGTGAGCTGTGCCTGCAGGCAGCGAGGGAATTCCTCCTGCCATGGAGCCGAAGTGCTGGGGAGCACCAGGAGAGGGGAGGCAATATTGTTCTGCAAAGGCTGAGGGTAATTGAAAGGCAGGGAAGTTGTCAGTGGGCAGGAGAAATTAATAACACCACTGCCATGCTGGGATCAATGCTTTCTGCAGGGCCTGCTCTGCCCTTGGCCAGTGTTAGTGCAGGGCAGCTCAGGCTGCAGAGCCCTGGGGGGAGAACTTGGGAATTCTGGAATTGCTGCTGGTTGCACTCAGCCACTGCTCCTGGTGCAGAGCCTGGCTGTCAACAGGGAGGCACAGGGGGCTCCTCTGGGCTGCCACTGAGGCCTCAGGGTTTAACTTCTATATTTTCACATTCCGTGCTGCTTTAGTGTGTGGGTCTGGGCTCCACATCAGGGGATGGTTCTGATGATGTGCAGTTCTGAGCTCTGAGCACAGAGCAGGGAGACAAAACAATTCCTGCTCCAGCTGGGCACCAAGGACAAATGACCCAAATCTCAGCCCAGGAGCACAAACCCCGTGGGCTGGAGAGAGAAAAACAAGCAGGGTGGGACTGCAGGGGCTAAAGCTGGAATGGGACAATGAACTGCAAGATGCAAATGGAGCAGAACTGATCCCAGGGACAGACCCCGTGCCCGGCCGTGCATTTTGGGGCCATTTTGGTTCATCTTGGGTGCAGCCCTGGCTGGGCTCTGGTGCTGCCCAAGGTGGATCCATGGAGGAGATGCTTTGAATCAATCCCTGCTTTATTCTGGAACTCCATCCAGCCTCTGCTCTAGGGCAGCCTGCACACGGTGTCAGAAGGAAGGGAAGGGAAGGGAAGGGGAGGGAAGGGAAGGGAAGGGAAGGGGCCTCGCCTAAACGAGGCCAGCACACCAGAACTGTTCCCTGCTGTCCCCACCTACACCTCTCCCAGCAGAGTCACCTTGCCTGGAGCCTGGGGCAGGGATAACAGGGAATGGCAGAGACAGAGGGACACAGAGGGCTCCCACCGAGGGAGGGAGCTCACAGGGAGAGCTCAGCTACAAAGAAAGCTGGATTTGCCAGCGGGGAACCCAGCGTGTTTTCATTGCTGGAAATAAAATTCCAGCAGCTGTTGTGGCCACACAGAAGGAGCCTTGCAAATCTCTGCCTCTTTAGGAGACTTGTCACAGCTCAGGAGAATAATTCACTTTATCGCCCACGGAATCTCCAAAATGCCACCACTGATTGCAGCTGGGTGAGGGAGGTACACAAAGGTGTTGATTGAACAAAAAAAAGTGATTGGTTGAAAAGGTTTAATAAGTGAATAAATAAATAAATCCTGTCCTGGATGCTTTTTATAAACCATTAAAGTTTCATGTACAATAGTACAAGACTTGTGTATATTTGCTGGCTGCACTAAAGGAATGGAATATTTAATATTCCTGCCTTTGGAGGGGTGGGGAAGGAGTGGAATTAGAATCTCAGAACCCTGTGTTTTGTAGCTATTTTTAGAGCCATTTCCAGAAGGTTGGGTAAAAAGTGACAGCCTCATTAAATGAAGCAGGAAGGTATTTTTTTCTCTTTCATACTTTTGTCTTATGCTTAGCTGGTACCTAAAGAAATGAAAAAATGAACAATCTAAAACCACATCAATACTGTTCATCTCGCAGTTCCCATAAACTCAGCCATAGCAGCTTTTCAGCTGCATTTTCTGTCTGGAGAGCAGTGCCAGGCTGGGACAGAGCCCTGTGCCAGGACACATCTCCCTTTTCCTGGGCACCACAACCCTCTCATCCCAAACATTTCAGCTTTGCCCCAGCTTTACATTTCCATTTCCCCAGTTCACAACAAGCCACTTCAAAGGAACTGGCTTGCATGAAACAATCTCAAGTCTATTTTTCTTCAAGTATTCATTCTTTTCTCCCCCCAGTTTCCTGACATCCTGTGATCTGTGTGTGGAACAGGCTGTGGAAAACTCTCCAGCTTTCATTTGCAAACACGTTCAGCTTAAAAAGGAAGAAAAATGAGCCATAAATGCTGGAATAAATTCCATCAAGGAACGGTTGAGGGAAATGCTCTGTAGCTGCGTAGTGTGGTGTGAATTATTAATCCAGCTCTTTGAACAAGTGGCTCTGTGGGGGAACAACCTCAGAGCCCCCCAGGCCCGGGGTCACACCCAGAGCCAGCAGCAGGGACTCAGGATGGGTTCGTGTCATCTCCATGCCTGGGCTGCACTCCTGCTGGGATGGGGCAGGGAAAACCAGAGCTCTGCTCCTTCCCCTGGGGCTCAGGGGCAGCAAAGGAGGCTCAGGGGCCCTTGTGGCTCTGCACAGCTCCTGCCAGGAGGGCACAGCCGGGGGGGTCGGGCTCTGCTCCAGGGAACAGGGACAGGAGCAGAGGGAACAGCCTCAGGCTGGGCCAGGGCTGCTCAGGGTGGGCACATCAGGAATTTCCCCATGGAAAGGGGGCTCAGATCCTCATCTCTTCCCTCATCCTCGGACCTCTGTGAACATAGTCACAGAAAAACACAGCAAATATTAAACAATATTTCATCTAGATAGCTATTTCTGATCAACACCCCTCTAATTCCCAGCCCCGTGTCCCAGGGGATCCCAAACCCCTCCAGGAATGGAACATTTTGCCTCAGGTGAGGCAGCAGGTGTGCAGCCCTGGGTGTGGAGCAGACTCAGGGCAGCTCCAGAGCCAAGCCCAGCTCAGACCCCGCTGCTCTGGGACCTGTCAGCAGTGACCGTGCTCACAGGAGTTCTTGGATTGGGGAAGAGACGAGGATCTGACTCCATGTTCCAGAAGGCTGATTTATTATTTTATGATATATATTACAATAAAACTATACTAAAAGAATAGAAGAAGGATTTCATCAGAAGGCTGGCTAAGAATAGAATAGAAAGGAATGATAACAAAGGTTTGTGGCTTGGACAGAGAGCCTGAGCCAGCTGGACTGTGATTGGCCATTAATTAGAAACAACCACATGAGACCAATCACAGATGCACCTGTTGCATTCCACAGCAGCAGATAATAATTGTTTGCAATTTGTTCCTGAGGCCTCTCAGCTTCTCAGGAGGAAAAATCCTAAGGAAAGGATTTTTCATAAAAGATGTCTGTGACAGGCAGGCTGGGCAGAAATGGGGCAGCTCAGCACAAAGTGTGCTCCAGCATCTTCAGACTGTAATGCCTGAAGCCAAACTCACCTCTTGAATGAAAAAGATATGATTCATTTTCCCTGACCTTATTCAGGGGATTTTAGATAGCTTTTTTTCCCTGCCTGATTGAGCAGCTTCATTTTTGTTTTACTTTGCATTCTTTGACTCTTTTTTCTTTTCTTTATTTCTCTTTCAGTACCATGAAACTCTAAAGAAAGAACCGAGACAGGAGGGAAAATATTAAATACTAGGTAGCAGTGAAATGAGATCTCTCTATTAAATTAAACAAAATTAATCATTTCTGTATCCAACCTAAACTACCCATGCAAAGTTCTCATTTTCTCTGGAAATCTTTTTCCATGAATAATAACACCACACAGCCACCGTGGCTCTTGATGCTTGAAGAAACAGAAAAGTCAGGCATTGTTGATCCTCAGAACAAGTAAATCCTCTCTGGGGGTTGCAGTGGGGTTTCCACAGCTGATCTGGTGGTTTTGGGGAAGGCTCTGTGCTCCCACCTGCCAGGGACAGCACGGCCACCAACCCTGTCCTGTGGCACCAAGGGGGACAGCACGGCCACCAGGGACAGCACGGCCACCAACCCTGTCCTGTGGCACCAAGGGGGACAGCCCCGCCACCAGGGACAGCACGGCCACCAACCCTGTCCTGTGGCACCAAGGGGGACAGCACCGCCACCAGGGACAGCACGGCCACCAACCCTGTCCTGTGGCACCAAGGGGGACAGCACCGCCACCAGGGACAGCAGGGCCACCAGCCTGGTCCTGTGGCACCAGGGATGAGGAATCCAAGAGTCCCTGGGGTTGGAAAAGGCCTCTGAGAGCACAGACACAGAATCCAGCATGACTTGGGTCAATAGGGACACCAGAGGGACCCCAGAGTGACACCAGAGGGGCACCAGCTCCCTCAGCCTTTCCTGGGGGTACAGAGATGCTCCAGCCCTTCCTCATCCTCACATCCCTCCCCTGGACCAGATCCAGGAGCTCCAGGACCCTGCTGTGCTGAGAGTCCCAGGGATGGACAGAGCTCTGCTGACCCCAGGGATGGACAGAGCACTGCTGACCCCACTGCTGACCCCAGCGATGGACACAGCACTGCTGACCCCAGAGATGGACAGAGCTCTGCTGACCCCAGGGATGGACAGAGCTCTGCTGACCCCAGGGATGGACAGAGCTCTGCTGACCCCAGGGATGGACAGAGCTCTGCTGACCCTAGGGATGGACAGAGCTCTGCTGACCCCAGGGATGGACAGACACCCTGCTGACCCCAGGACATGCACAGGATGCTCCTGCAGGGCATGCACAGGATGCATGGGATGGTCCTCAGGGCACACACAGGATGCACAGGATGCACAGGATGCTTCTGCAGGGCTGCAGCTCTCCCTGGCCCCACACTGCTCCCCCTGCCCCGCCCTGGCTGGGACAGCCATGCTCCCCACAGCAGGAAAATGCATTTATTCCTGGAAGGGAGATCCCCACAGCAGGAAAATTCATTTATTTCTGGAAGGAAGATCCCTGCAGCAGGAAAATGCATTTATTCCTGGAAGGCAGCTCCTGCCAACGAAAGGACTCATGGGAGCTGATGGCAGGGGAGCCCAGTAGAATTTTCCTAATTTTCCCTAAACTGTTTGCTGAAGATTGTGATCTCCATTACAAACCCCTCTGCTGTGCAACTCAGCCCTCCTCACATGGGCACCCACCTGCAAAGGAGCCTTTATCTCAACTGGAGATGGAGAACCCTCCCTGCAGACTGAGCTCAGACCTGCTCACTGAGTCTGGAAAATAAATTAGCTCAGCCTTGTCTGTGTTCTACAGATACTGAGCTGATATTTTTAATTGCTGCCACGCAAACACGCTTTCTTTACAAATGAAAATGATGAGTAGGTTGTTGTTTCCAGGGTGGTTTTCAATACTTAGATAATATTAAAATTAATCCATTTTATGTGATTTTTTTTCCAGATAACACTTGAATATGTCTTCCTTATCCACGTGATACAAACCTCCAGTGGCCATTTGGATCTTTGCATTGAATACAGAGTTTGTTCATAGTCTGGACTTTGTGGTGAAGGAAAATAATATATGGATTAAAATTACCTAAAAAACATCTCAACCTAATTACACTGCAGCCTGCCCCGGAGAAACCTGAGGCTCCAGGATGTTTCAGAAATGACACCTAAATAATTTCACTTTTAACCCAAAAACCAACCACACATGGCCCACAATGGGGACTTTTCTGTCCAGTTGTACAAAACAACCCAAAGCCAAGGAGAAGGTGAAGGAGAAGGTGAAGAAGGTGAAGAAGAAGAAGATGAAGATGGTGAAGAAAAAGAAGAAGAAGGTAAAGAAGAAGAAGAAGAAGAAGGAGAAGGAGAAGGAGAAGGAGAAGGAGAAGGAGAAGGAGAAGGAGAAGGAGAAGGAGAAGGAGAAGGAGAAGGAGAAGGAGAAGGAGAAGGAGAAGGAGAAGGAGAAGGAGAAGGAGAAGGAGAAGGAGAAGGAGAAGGAGAAGGAGAAGGAGAAGGAGAAGGAGAAGGAGAAGATGAAGAAAGTGAAGGAGAAGGAGCAGCCTCCACCCTAAAGCCTCCATCTTGCTCTATATCTATTGTTTTATTCTGAACCCTTCAACTCTGAGTTTCCCACCCTGTGATATCACACACTGCTGTCCAAACCCCACACCCACAGTCCCAGTTCTGTCATTCCTTTTTGGGAGCTTCTCCATGGCCTCAGGTCACTGCAGTGTTCTCCTGGGGTTTCCAGGGGCTGTGTCACCCCCTGTCACTGCCCTGGGGTGTCAGGGGCTGCCCCTGTGCCCTGCTGTGCCCAGGGACCCCCAGCTGCAGGTGCCAGCCCCCCTGACACAGCTCCCGAGCCTGGCATCCCTCTCCTCTGGCTTTGTGCGGCTGCATCCCGACAAGCTGCCTTCAAATAATTTGATAATTGAAGGTTGTAATTCATGAATCTTAATGTTGACTTGATTTAATTGAGCATTAGTGTTAATTAAAACAAGTCAGTGCCTTCAATCCCAGTTCAAGAGCTTGGCAAGGGGGAGGAAGGGATTCCTGCCTGTGCTCAGATCAATCTCTCTTATGGTAAATGGTGAGAATGGCATGAATAAATTGTGTTTTATTTTGCTCACCCTCACTTTTCTGTCGGTGCCAGGAAACAGGGATGCTATCAAACAGATCAGGACTGTGCTGGGCCTTCCTGCATTGAAAAATATTGCAATGAAATAGGAGACATGTTCTCCATCCTTCCTGCTGCCTCTGGGGAAAAGAGGAAATTATTCCTCTTCCAAAAACCACTCTGTTTTTAAAGTATTGAGGATAAATTCTGTAACCTCTGGACTGATCCAGCTCTCAGTGAATCCATATTTCCATTTCTACTGATGTGAAAGAAAGAAAAACAGCCAGAGAGTTGTCATCCAAGCAGAAATTCCCTTGGAAATTACAGATTTGCCTAAGAACTGCAGGATTTTCTTCCAAAAGTCCAAAACTCTGACTTTACTTAATAATTTTTAGGTTTTGCAGCAGACTTTGCTCAGCAAGGGGCTCATGCTTAGGGAAAGGAGCTGCATTTCTACCTGAGGAAAATGACTTTTCCCTGAGGGATGGAGGGGCCAGGGGCAGCCCCAGCTGCTCTGGGCACCTGTGCCAGGGTCTCAGCTCCCTCCCAGCCAGGAATTCCCAATTCCCACTCTCCCATCCAGCCCTGCCCTCATCCCCTGTCCCCATTCCCTGTGCAGCTCTCCTGGAGCCCTGTCCCAGCTCTCCTGGCTATGGAACACCTTCACCAGGCCCTGCCATCCCCATCTGTCCCCACCAAACCCAGGGAACTGAACCGTGTTCTACAGGAGAGCACGGGACTGGCACAGAGAAATGAATTTAAAGGTGAGCTACCCATAAAAATCACCCAGGGCTGCTGCCAGACCTGCAGTTCATTAAACCCCACCTAGATTTATATTTTTGCTTATTAACTAAACCTATTGATTTAAACTCGCCACAAATGCACCTTCTGTAAATAACTCTGTTCCTAATTAAATAATTCCTGTATTATGTCAGGGTATAATGAATAAATGACTTGTAACTCCTTCTGTTTCAGCCCTTAATCAATACCTGAGCCGAGCTGGTTTATATCTCATGTAAATTTTTCACCCAAGTGCTCAGCTCAGCGAGGCTCTGTCCTGCCCTGCCATCGTCTGGGCCAGTGTCAGAACCCAGGACATTGCTCTGGCTGCCCTGGGGGACTCCAGACCCTGGCAGGGGCTCAGAGACCTTGGCACAGAGTCACAGACACTTGTGCCTTGGATTTTAGCCCTTGGAAACAATTCCCAACTTTGTGTGAGGAGTTACAAGCCACAAGGGTTTGAGTAGAATGACAGTGAATTTGTCACAGGGTGGAAAAGTAGAATTTTGGGGGTTTAGAATGGGGGTTCAAGAGGCAAGATGGAGGAATCTGGGCATGTCTTCTCCTTCTCCTTCTCCTTCTCCTTCTTGTCCTCCATCTTTTGCTGTTGTGGTGGCACTTCTGGATTGGTTTAGAGTGGAGACAGAGTGTCTAACACAGGTGATAGGTATCGGAACATTATTGTAAATAAATACACGTAGGTTTTTAGTATAAAAAGCCAACACCACCCCAAGGGCAGGGACTGTGCCTCAACCCGACCTGCTGGACAGACCTCAGCAGGTCAGAGAAAGAATGGAATAGATAAGAGAAAATAAACAACCTTGAGAACCAGAGCCAAGGAATCCTGACTCCTTCCTTGGTCTCAGGGCTGGGAAAAAGAGACTTTCCAATACCTCGGGGTCATCTCAACAGCAGAGATCTCATCAGGCTGAAAAATGGCACTTTTTGTTCTCTTGTGTGACTCTAGAGCCTGGCACCCACCAGGAACCACTGAGTGCCAGAAGGCTGCTGGCCCAGGGCTGGGCAGGGGGAATCTCCTCACCACGGTCTGGCCAAGGAGCCCCAGTGTGCCCAGCCAGGGCTGAGAGGTGGGAAATAAAGCTCAGCATTAACTCTGAGCTGGGCAGGCTGGAGCTCCTGTGTCCTGCTCAGGACATTCCTGCAGCTCCTGCTTCTCACAGCACCCCTGGGGCTGCTCAGACCCCTCCTGACCCCGAGCCCCCAGGGGCCTCTCCCCCACCCTGGCCATGCCAGGGGGTTCCAGACATGGAGGAACTACAGAATGATATGGAACTGGGGAACCACCGGTGTAAGAGCATCAGGGTAGGACAGTGGGGATGGACGGAGACCAGAGATCTCTGCAGCCAGGTCAGGAATTTGGGGTTTATTGCAAAGGGCCTGGGTGCAGGGCCCTGCTGGGAGCTGCCAGCCACAGCTGGAGCAGCCTGAGAGAGGATGAGAGGGCGAGAGAGTAAGAGGCGTAAGACCGTAAGAGAGCGAGGTTCCCGTTACAAAACCATAAATCTTCTTCTGTGCTGAATATTCTAATTTTCACTAACCAATCCAGTACAAGATACAAATCCTACAACATTTCCATACAGCCTATAAGAATCATTACATCACCACACTGTGTTACATTTTAAACCCTAAAAACTCCTCTTTGGGCCCCTTCTGCCAAGCTGTAGGGTCTGCTCTGACCCTTGGGCCTGTCTGCAAGCAGAGGGTGTTGTTCCATCAAAAGGGGATTGCCTTCAGCTGGCCACACCATTGTTTTCCAGTTGTTCAGTAACTGAGGGATCTCAAAGCTTGCTTTCATTTCAATCTCGCTTACAGTTTCCATATTCTCAACATCTTTTGCCAGGCAATCATATTGATAAGGCTTTCCTGTTTCATCTCCCCCAACACCCTGGCCATCCCAGAAGCTCCAGACATGGAGCCACAGGAACCACAGAATGATCTGAGATCTGGGGAGCCCCTCTGAGCCCATGGAGCCCAGCCCCTCCCCAGCCCCACCAAGGCCACCCTGACCATGTCCCCAAGTGCCACATCTGCAGGGCTTCACATCCCCCCAGGGATGGGCACTGCACCCTGGGCAGCCCATTCCAATGCTCTGCACCCCTTCCAGGAGGGATTTTCCCAATATCCAGCCTGAACCTTTTCCCTTGCCCTGTCCCTGTTCCCTGAGCCCCTTCCCAGCTCCTCAGGGATTCTCCAGCCCCTTCCCAGCTCCTCAGGGATTCTCCAGCCCCTTCCCAGCTCCCTCAGGGATTCTCCAGCCCCTTCCCAGCTCCTCAGGGATTCTCCAGCCCCTTCCCAGCTCCATTGCCTGCCCTGGACATGCTCCAGCCCCCTCAGGTCCTTTCCCAGCCCTGTCCCAGCTCAGGGAACAGTGCTGGGACAGGCCATGAACCCCATGAGAGTTTAAAATTAAATGTTCTTCAAATAAATCCGAATGGGGGATAAATCTGAACAATAAATTGATCCAAAGGAAAAGGGATAAGCGCAGGGATGTTTCACCAGGAGAAGACAAAACAAGCAGACACAGCGAACCAAGGAATAAAGAACAATTTGCTTTAATGATTTGCCCAGAGCTCTGTGGATTTGGTGTGCAAAACCCCCAGTATTTGGTGCAGAGGAGATGCAATCCCAGCAGAGCCCAGGGAATCACCTCCTCCTGCAGAAGCTGGCCCTCCCTGGGCTCAGGGGGAGCTGGCACTCCCCTCTGGAGTGAGTCCTGCATTTAGAGGATCTCTGCCTTAGTCCCTGCCCTGGACAAATGTCCCTCGTGACCCCTGGATGTGCAGCCAGCCCTTGGGGCTCCAGGAGGAGCCAGAGCAGCCAGGGGTTCCTCAGGGCCACCTGGGGTCATTTCAATGGATTTGGGAACCCTGGCCACTGCAGCTAAAGTGGGGATGCTCTCATTTTAATTCCTGGTTTTAAACCTCCAGAGCAGCGCTGCTAAACCAGGCTGTACCTCGTTAGACAAGGCTTCAAACTGGGAGTCATTCTTTTTAAAGCCTGTTTGCTGTTTGAGTGTCACAGGGATGCAAAATGAAAAGGGGGAAAAGGAACCTTTTCCACTGGTGTTGTGTGCAAATGAGCTGAAAGGGTTCTGGATCAAAAAATGAGAGCTGCTCATAAAAATCCCCAAATTAGCTTATTTTTTAATCTGTTTGTGCCATCATTCCCTTTGCCATCACCATCTCCAGGTATAAAAAGGCAATGTGAGAATAATATCAGTAATGCAGAGCAGGCAGTAATCACCCAAGGCAGGTGGAACTGCTTAATTACATCAAAAGCTTCAATTTGGTATTGAGCACAGTCTTCTGCAAATTAGATTCAATTTGGTGAACAGTTCCAGCCAAAACCCTTCAGATTTTTTGATCTGCATTTCTGTTATGTCTTTACTACATCTCAACATGTCATCTCATTTTGGAAACAGCAATAGACATCTTCAAAAATAAAAAATCAAAATTACCTTAACAAAAAGGCTTTTAGAAGCAAACAACACTTCCCTTTGAGTGCAGCTGCAGCCATTTTTGCAAGGCAAAGCTGAAATATTGAGTATGGGATAAATCACAGAACAAATGTGAGAGCCAAAGCTGAAACATTTATTTACTCAGGCTGTGAGAGATTTGCTGCCCACAGCAGGAAGGTCAGTGGTGATCTGTCCCTGGTGTTGGGCAGGACTGAGGGTGTCACTGGCTCTGTGCCTGCTCTGGATGGGTCCTCTTCACCTTCCCCTCTGGTCCAGGTGTTCCCAGAGCCACCAGTGATGCCTTCAGCTTTAGCTTTCACATTTTCCACGTTCTGTACTGCATTAGTTACTGAGAACTCTGGGCACTGAGAATTCCAGGCTTTCTGTGCTGCCAGGCTCTGACCACCCAGGAGAACACTACACTGACCTGAGGCTGTGGAGAAATTCCAAAATGGAATGACAGAACTGGGGTTGTGGGTGTGGGGTTTGGATAGAAGTGTGTGATATCACAGGGGGGAAAACTTACAGTTTAAGGGTTTAGAACACAGTAATATCTATAAAGCAAGATGGAGGTTTTAGGGCTCATCCTTCTTCTTCACCTTCTTCTTCTCCTTCTTCTCCATGGGTTTGGGTAGAGCACACATATAGGATCCATTGGATATGCAGCACATATATAGAATCCATTGAAATATCTGTGAAATCCAGTATTATGATGTGTGTCTGTAACACAAGAGTTGAAAGGTTTGTGGTGTGTGGTATTTTCTGGGGTCGCCTGTGGCAGGAAGGAATGAATCTGACTCCATGTTCTTAGAAGGATAATTTATTATGATATTATTTATATTATATTATATTATATTTATTATATTATATTATGCTATACTAAAACTATACTAAAGAATAGAGAAAGGATACAGACAGAAGGCTACGAAGAATGATAATGAATCTTGTGACTCTCTCTACAGAGTCCTACACAGACTGACTGTGATTGGTCATTAAGTCAAAACCATTCATATGAAACCAATGAAACAATCACCTGTTCTTGGGTTCTCTAACTGCTCACAGTGACCCCAAGATGTGTCACAAAGTCTCTTTTCCCAGCCCAGCACTCGAAGAAGGAGTCAGAGCTCTTCAATTCTCGGTCTCAAGGTTGTTTATTGTTCCTTATCTATAAAATTCTTTCTCCTGTCCAGCCGAGGTCTGCTCAGCAGGACAGACAGAGGCACTCTGCCTGCCCCAGCGTGGTGTTATCTTTTTGTACTAAAAACTACATGTACAATATTTACAATTACTTCCCAATACCTATCACCTGTGTTAGACAATGAGCTTCTACTCTAAACCAATCCAGAAGTGCCAACATCACCCAGAAGATGGAGGCCAAGAAGAAGAAGGAGAAAGGCTGGACATGCCCAGATTCCTCCATCTTGCCCCCTGAACCCCCATTCTAAAAACCCTAAAAATCCATTTTTTCACCCCATGATAAATTCACTATCATTCTACTTAAACTGTCGTCCCTTGCAGATCCTCATGTGAGGTTGGTAATTTTTTCCGTGGGTCATGATCAAAACCACAGGGGCATCTTGGGCTCTGTGCCAGGGTCTCTGAGCCCCCTGGCAGGGGTCCTGGCAATCCAGGACAGACAGAGGGATGTCCTGAATTCAGACAACCTGTTGGATAAACAATCTCCAACCACATTCCAGAGCAGCAAAACACAGGAGAAGCAAATCAGATAATTATTGTTTTCATTCTTCTCTGACACCTCTCAGCTTCCCAGGAGAAGAACCCTGGGCAAAGAGGATTTTCCAGAAAACGTGATGGTGGCGGTGCTGTGACTCAGGCTGGGTTCTGGGCTGTGAGAGCTCCCCCAGTTTGTGCCCAGGCTCTGGGCAGGTTTGCTGGGCTCCCATTGCAGGCGGGGTGCAGAGCCAGGCTGGGAGCTGGGCACAGCTCCTGCCAGCCCCTGGCAGTGCCCAGGGAGGGCAGGGGGGTGGCACTGGGACAGCCTTAGCTCACCATGACTGAGCCTGCAGAAGGAGAAATTGATAAAATACGAATTTATCCACAGCAAGGAAGGAAGGAAGGATGTTAGCAGGGAAACATAAAACAGACACATAAGGGACATTTGCATTTAGAGGATCCCTGCCTTAGTGAGCAGCTCACATGCCTTACGAATTTATTGTAAACTCCTGCCAATTAATTATTGACATTAATTGCTTTGTAGCAATAAAATACAATGAGCTATTGCTTTGTCCAATGAATATAATGGGCTGCTTTGATGTACTAATGACTTAAAATTACTCTTTGTTAAGGGTGTAAAACTTAAGAACAACTGGTAGTGAAGAAGATGCCATTGTTGTCACTACACAAGTAGGTGACAACACAATAAAATAAAGAATAAATAAGTTTTGGGGAAAAAAAAAACTGAAAAAAAAGGAAAAATATAGAATGCAGAACCCCCCCTTCAGCCTGAGTATTTAACCCAGAGGAACTCAAGAGCTGACTCTCTCATGGTTTGAGTGGATTGATCCATGTTTCTCTTTTCTTCAAAAAAAAAAAGGCTTTTAATGTATCAGGCAGGAAATTCTGAGCTCTGCTTGGTGGAATTTCCAACAAGAAACTCTGCACACTAGAAAGCAATCTCATAAGGAATCAACTTGGTAAGGGAAATGTAATTACATGTACAGACAGTGCCGTGCTTGAACTCCTGAAATTATGAATAGCTGCTTCTGTAAAAATTATCCTCTCAGGAACTGATGAAAAGGGACAAAATGTGCATCTTGTCTTTCACAGTGACCCTGCTGAGAGACTGAGACTGTTGTGGCAATGGTCTGAACTCTTCGTATCCAAATCAACCCAAATTTTCCCCTGGCACCCTCCAGAACAGAATTATTACCATGGAGACTTCACATAAAAATAGCAATACTGATCCTAATTAATAGGCATTAAGTCTTTCCATCACCAGGCATTCAGAATCTGACACATTCACAGCTGAACCCAGTTGAAATGATTGGGAATTGTTACTTTGGAAGGTGAAGGCTCTGTTCAGAGGCAGTGGCTGAGGCCCAGAGCAGTGAGGGGCCTGGGCCAGGGACAGCAGCGAATCCCAGCAGAGCTGCTGGCTTTGGGCAGCTGCACACTGAATTTCTGAAATTCAGCTTTCCCTGCACACAGCTGTGCTCAGCTTTCCTTGCACACAGCCATGCTCAGCTTTCTATCACCTGGATCCTCCCCCCAGCAGCTCTGCACAGCCCTGGCAGGGAGGGAACAGGGGGACAGAGCCTGGGGGGCTCCTGTCACCTCCTGGGATTTATCAACTTCAGTCCATCAGAGAATCATGGAATCCCAGAATGGTTTGGGTTAAAGGGACACTAAATCCCACCCAGTGCCACCCCTGCCATGGCAGGGACACCTCCCACTGTCCCAGGGTGCCCCAATGTCCAGCCTGGCCTTGGGCACTGCCAGGGATCCAGGAGCATCCTGGAAATGTACCAAGAACAACCTGGAAAATTTATGAAATGATTTCTCACTTGATTTAACAAAAGTATTGACAGCGTACTAACTCAAGTGAGCTGTCAAAAAGCGAGTCTGACAAAGACGCAAAAAAAACAGGGGGCAAAAAAAAAAAAAAAAAAAGGTTAAAATGTGTTTGGACTGAGCTCATGTTTTTCAATCAATTGCAGATGGAATCTGTTGGATGGATATTTTTGCCCAGAATCATCAGTTTTATTGGTGATTAGGGGCCCATTGCAGAATTTATTATCCCTGAGTCCATGTCAGCACCTTCCAGCAGCTGGGCTGGGGGCACTGGGGCTGCACTGGGGTCACTGGGGGCACTGGGGGCTGCACTGGGGGCACTGG
>NW_005054303.1:16454689-16458383 GCF_000277835.1 Geospiza fortis | reverse complement strand
GGGCTGCATTGGGGGCACTGGGGGCTGCACTGGGGTCACTGGGGGCTGCAGAGCTCCCGTGGCTGGGTGAAGCTCAGACTCCATGGGTTTAGAAAGCTGCTAAAGCAGAAGGAGATTTCTGCTGCTCTTTGACATCTCAGCAAAGCTGCTGAGTCACCAGGCGCCCAGAATGAATCCCAGGTGCATGAGAGGAAATCAGGTCATCACTGGTGGTGATGGTTTGGATGCAGTAACCAGCAGAACTTTCTGGATTCATGGGCGTGTTTCTGCAGGGAACACAAATGCCTGGATGTTTTTACACTGAACATGGCCAGAAGTTTTCTCACACTCACCTGCAGCTTTGTGCTTTGCTAATTTTTGCTTAGGTTGGGATTTTTCAAACATATTCAGGACTCCTGAGCAAGAAGGCTCTGGAAGATGACATCACCATGGGATGGGGCTGATGGGATGGAGCTCAGGGGTACAAAGGTTAATAATTCCTTTTGCATAAAATGTAGCAGATAAACCCCCCTGGGGGTTATTGCTTCGTTTGCATTTTCCAGAGCAGCACCAAGGGCTCTGACCTGGTGGAGGGCTGTGCTGCCTTTGGTCCCTGTGAGGACATCAGGGGTGGAGCCAGGTGGGCTTGGGGGTCCCCTCCAGCCCAGGGCACTGTGTGTCCCCACAGCCCCTGGGGATGGCCAGGGTGGCAGCTGGGGGGTCCGAGAAACCAGGGAGGGCTCTAGGGGTGGGGATGCTGGCAGCTGAATCCTGCAGGTGAATGGCTTCAACAGCACCCTGCACACAACCACGCAGCTGGGATGGATCCATCATCTCCTGTGGGGCTGCCAATCCTCCAGAGAACCAGCCCAGCTGGGATGGATCCATCATCTCCTGCAGGGAATCCAGCCCAACTGGGATGGATCCATCATCTCCTGCAGGGACCCAGCCCAGATGGGATGGATCCATCATCTCCTGCAGGGAATCCAGCCCAGCTGGGATGGATCCATCTCCTTTCAGGGCTCCTCCAGAGAACCAGCCCAGCTGGGATGGATCCATCATCTCCTGCAGGGAATCCAGCCCAACTGGGATGGATCCATCATCTCCTGCAGGGAATCCAGCCCAACTGGGATGGATCCATCATCTCCTGCAGGGAATCCAGCCCAACTGGGATGGATCCATCATCTCCTGCAGGGCTCCTCCAGGGATCCAGCCCAGCTGGGATGGATCCATGTCCTGTGGTAGAACCAGCCCAGCTGGGATAGATCCATCATCTCCTTTCAGGGCTCCTCCAGAGAACCAGCCCAGCTGGGATGGATCCATCATCTCCTGCAGGGCTCCTCCAGGGCTCCAGCCCTATCCCCTCCCCACGAGGCTCAAGCCCACCATCAGCTGGGGGAGCTGCACCTCATTAGAGCAGACTCAGCCAGCCAAGAGCTCTGGCTAATTGTGTTTCTGCCTAACACATCCATTTTTTTTCTCACTTTTGTCTCTGAAATGCCTCCACAGAGCTCCATGCCCGTGACATTTCATGTGACACCAGACCAAGCACATTCTCTCAGCCAGTACTTTTTAGCTGCTTGTTTTTGTCTCCCAGCCTCTCCGTGATTTTTTAAAAGTTTGTGCAATACAAACTTCTAGGAGTGAAATTAAGCTTTTTGCTGGCTCACACTGAGCCCTTGCCAATATTAAGTAGGTCAATTTCAATTTGGTTGAATTTTCTTATTTCTCCTAATTGTGTTTGTTCAGAGCAGCAGAGGGTCTCAATCAGAACTGCCCTCACCACGTTCAGCAATATAAAACTGGCTGAGCATCTGCAGTCCAAGGAGGAACAGAACCCTCCTCAAACCCTCTCCTCAAACCCTCTCCTGCCCTCTGCAGAGACAGAGCAACCCAAAAGTTGGGTATAAAAGGGCAATGAACCTTTCCAGTGCAAATGGGGAGTGGGGCTTTCCTGCCCAGCTCAAATGGGACTGAGATAATCCCTTTGCAGCTGGAGAACAATTCCAGCAGGACCGTGGCTGGGACATCAGGCAATGTCACAGACAGGGGTGGCACAATTGCCTCTCTTGTTTATGCTTTCCCCAGAATGAATTGGTGCTGGGCACTCACCAGGAGGGACTGGGAGGGTGATGGCCATAGGCTGTGTGTGTGGGCACCTTCCTGGGAGCAGTCCTTGGGAACGTCATCATTTGAAGCCCCCAGAGTCCTGCATTAAAATGATTTCTATTTATTTCTGCAACTTCGATGCCAGTAGGATGGAGACTGAGCTGGATGCTCTGAGTGAAGGGAGGAAGTTTTAAAACCCCAGAAAAGTTTGTCCTTTTTTTTTTTTTTTTTGTTTTTGTTGCAAAATGCTGGGATAGTGTTTGCCTACATCAGGCTTAAAATTGTAACAGGCATGACCATCAATAAATCATAAACTCACAGGATGGTTTGGGTTGGAAGGGACCTTAAATCCCCTTAAACCTCCCACTGTCCCAGGGTGTCCCAGTGTCCAGCCTGGCCTGGGGCACTGCCAGGGATCCAGGGGCAGCCCCAGCTGCTCTGGGCACCTGTGCCAGGGCCTGCCCACCCTGCCAGGGAAGGATTCCTCCCTGATATCTGACAGGATTTCCTTGGGCACCTCAAAACTTGGCTACAGCAAATTCAGCAGCCATGGGAGCCACTCCTGTAACTGCTGCTGTAAATCCAGACTGGGAGCTCAACTGGCTGGCACCTGGTCTATTCCTTCACCATAAATTGGCAGAAAGAACCCACTGTGGAAAATGACTCTTTTTTGTGTTCATGAACACCGAAATCAGTTCATTAAATAACAGGTTTGGGTAATTGGAATTTGGAATCATTTGGGCTGGAAAAGCCTTCTGTCTCACCCCTCCCCAGCAGTGCCCAGGCCACCTCTGCCCCTGTCCCCAAGTGCCACGTGCACAGGGCCTTAAATCCCCCCAGGGAAGGGCACTGCAGCGTTTGCTCTGAACTCTGAGGGGATTCAAGGTGGGCTTTGCCTTCCCTGGCCCTGGAGCCCCCTCCCCAAATGAAGTGAAGTCTGTGCGGGTGGCTGATGGAAACCCCCAAGGGCTCTGTGGCACAGCTGGAGTGAGGGATTCCAGATGTGGAACTTGAGTGCAGGCTCTGAGAGCTGCCCTGGCTGGGCTGGGCTGAGCTGGTCATGGGAGGTGTCAGGAAGCCCCCAGGGCGAGGGGCTGTGAGCTCAGTGAGATTTGTACTGACCCAGAGACGTTCCTGACAGGCTGAGGGTGATGGCTCCAACTCAGAGCCCTGGGAGTTTGAGGGGGGCAGCTGTAGCTGAAATTAATGTAAAATGTTCCTAATGGACATTTCCTGCCAAGATTTTCTGCAGATGTTGGGCCACAGCCCTTAGTGCGAGTATGGGAGCTGGAAGAGGTTTCCAGGAGAGCTGGAAATCCGCCACGAGCAGGATTTTCCTTGTTCTCCTTCCGAGGGAAGGAGCTGTCCAGAGCTGCGGTGGTGCTGAGCTGGGAACACGCCACGGGAGTGCCCGGGAGTCAGGGACAGCGCCTGGAACAGCCCCTGGGCTCTTCTTCATCCCAGAACCCTCCCCTGGTATGGGGAAGTGCTCCTGACTGCTCGGATATCCCAAACCCCATTCCAGCTGTGGGCAGTGTTCCTATCCCTGCTCTGATATCCCAAACCCCATTCCAGCTGTGGGCAGTGTTCCTATCCCTGGGGAGGG
>NW_005054303.1:16449841-16454536 GCF_000277835.1 Geospiza fortis | reverse complement strand
GGGAAGGGAAGGGAAGGGAAGGGAAGGGAAGGGAAGGGAAGGGGAGATCCTGTCTGAGGCACTCACTGGCCTCGGGCATGCAGCAGCTCATTCCTGCCCTGGCCTGCCCTTGGCTCTGCTCCAGGACCCCTCCGATGGATGAAGAATTCAATTCCTTTGTTTTTAATTAAATAATTGATTGAACTGTGAAGTTTCATAGGAATTGAAGATTTGCTAAAGTAGGTTGAAATCAGCAAAGAGATTAGTAAAAAAAAAAAAAAAAGGAGAAATAATATAATTCCCAAACATTGGATTTGAGCATTATCAGAATGAAATGTTCCAGACTTTGATTTCTGAAAGTGCTTCATCTCAATATTCAATAAATCCCTTTTTATGTGGAAATGACACTTTTCATATTAAAATTAACACACATTTACAAACAGAGAGAGCTTTAGTGGTTAAATAGAATCAATCTCAATGAAAATTAAGAGAGATTGCAATTCCAGGATAATTTTTTTTTTATCTGGTCCCTTTAGAAAACTCTGTTTTAATTTCATGTACATTTCTGCCCTCTTATTTTTATCTGCTTTGGATGCATCTGGAAAGCCTATTTTTCCTTTTTACAGAATTTTGGATGTGTCTGGAAAGTCCATCACTCCTTGTTATGGAAATTGGGCCCCAGAAGCTTGGAGCAGGTGATTTCAGGAAGGGCTCCCAGGCAGAGCAGCAGAGACTCCTGCAGAGCATGAGGAGCTCTGCAAATCCTGGTTCTTCCCTGCTGCACCCCGTGTCTGCTCCCAAAGCCACTGGCACAAGGGTCTCAGAAGTTTTCCTCCGTGTCCTTTAACTTCCACTGCAATTTTCATTTGTCCTGCCCGTCCCACATTGGCCTGGGGGCAGAGCATCAGGCGAGAAAAAATGAGCCAGGTGTAAAAATCACTCAACAACTGCTGAGGTTTGAGCTCTGTCCTCAGCAAGGGAAGGGGTAAGAAAGCCAGGAAGAACCCATTCCACAGGATGCTGCGTGTCCTGGAATGACCTTGCAGGAATCACACAAAAGGTTACCTGCCCTGGGTGATTCCATCTTTTGAAGGATTCCTCCCCTGTTTCTAGCAGAGGTCAGGATTTGAGAGATATCTGAGATTACATTTCCCCCACATTGCCCTCCCTTTTCAGTTATTCCTGCCTTCTGGGTATTAAAAGGTGGGATTTGCTCCTTAAGCCTTGCCCAATTCCACTGGAGGTTGTGGTGAATCCCTTTGTTCTTGTGTGTTCCCTCCGAGTGCTTTGGCCAGCAGTGGGATTTCTGGTTCTGTTCTGCTCCGTTTTTGTGGGGCCCTTTCCTGTGCCAGCCTTTGTCTTGGCATGGGCACCCACCATCCCCTCGCTCCCATTGCCATGGAAACTGGGATCTACTGGGAAAATTCTTAATTCTGCCTCTTACCCACCAGGGAAACCGGGCACTGCAGGAAATTTCCTAATTCTGCCTCTTACCCGCCATGGAAACTGGGCAATGGGGGAAATTCCCTAATTCTGCCTCTTAGCCGTCACCCTGATTTTTTAAGATTTTCCAAGCCTTCTGATGTTGATATTCTTGTAACAAACTTCCTCACACACTTTCCATAAATAACTCATTGTTTTGCATTCTTTTAGGAAGAAGGATAAATTTGATGGGCTGTTGGCTTTTCCAGTGTCATTGGAGAGGTGGCACTGTCACCCTCCAATCCACTGTCACTTTTGGAAATCTGTAAATGTTGGAGTCAGAAAATAAAAATGCCTTTTTTACCTTGGAAAGAGCAGCGAGGCCGTGTTGTGTCGTTTTGTGTCCTATAGTGACACTTACCTGCCAGGGAAACCAGGCACTGGGGAAAGTTCCTAATTCTGCCCCTTACCCACCATGGAAACTGGGCACTGCAGGAAATTCCCTAATTCTGCCCCTTACCCTCCCAGCACTCCCTGTGTCTCTTGGCTGCTCCTCAGCAAACTGGGGAGGGAACCAAGGGCTGCCTTGCTCAAAGAACAGCGAAAAAATGAAGATTAAAAAAACTAAAAATTAATGGGAAAAAACGAAATGAAGATGAAAAAAATCGGCAAAGCCTTTGTGTGCAATTTCCTCTGGGGGAAGTCAGCAGTCACCTCTGAGAGCAGCGCTGGCCCTGACAAGAGCTCCTTTCATCACCTGGCAAGTTGAACATTTGCATTTTGAAGTTTCTCCTTTGCTGTTCCTGCATTCAGATGCAGGTTCCTGTTTCTTGTTTTTTTTTTTTTTTTTGGTTTTTTTTTGTTTGTTTGTTTGTTTGGGTTTTTTTGTTTTGTTGTTGTTTTTGTTTTTTTGTTTTTGTTTGGAGGTTTTAGTCCCACGTTTGTCCTACAAGAAAAAAAATCAAATTAACAACCTCCATCCAGGGGTGGAGTTCACTGGTGATGTCCTTGAGGAGGGAGGCTTTGATAGGCAAAGAATTCCGGATGTTTTTTCCCTTCATCAGTGGGATACATTCCAAACTCAGTGTTTTGGGTGCTCGTATGAAAAAAAAGAAACCCACAGTGCCCCTAAAGGAGGCGCTTGTGGTTAAATCCTCACTGTGCCTGCCTGTGGCACATCACAGACACCCTTCCTGTGGGAAATGCAGCTTCACCCTGATCCTCAGGGGGTGACCTGGCTCTGAGGACCAGAACTGGTCTTGTGACTCTAGCTGCTCACAGTGACCCCCAGATGTGTCACAAAGTCTCTTTTCCCAGCCCAGTGGTCGAAGGAGGAGTCAGAGCTCTTCAGAGTTCTCATTCTCAAGGTTGTTTATTGTTCCTTATCTATAAAATTCTTTCTCCTGTCCAGCCGAGGTCTGCTCAGCAGGACAGACAGAGGCACTCTGCCTGCCCCAGGGTGGTGTTATCTTTTTATACGGAAAACTATGTGTACAATATTTACAATTACTTCCCACCACCTATCACCTGTGTTAGACAGTGAGCTTCTACTCTGAACCAATCCCAAAGTGCCACCAGCACAGCAGGCGATGGAGGACAAAAAGAAGAAGGAAAAAGGACAAGGCACGCCCAGATCCCTCCATCTTGGGACCCCGAGCCCCCATTCTAAAAACCCCAAAAATCCATTTCTCACCCCGTGACAAAGTAACTATTATTCTACTTAAACTCTCTTGACTTGTAATTCATATAAAGGTTGGTAATTGTTTTATCTTGGGTCAGAATCACAGTCACAGGGGTCTTGGGCTCTGTGCCAAGGTCTCTGAGCCCCCTGGCAGGGGATGGAGCCCTCCAGGGCAGCCAGAGGGATGTCCTGGGTTCTGGCAAACTGGGAGAGACCTTGTGAGAGCCAGGAACCCCCAGCTCTGGTCTGCTGGCTGCCCAGGTGAGCAATGGGGAGGGCAAAGAATTTATTCCATTTTCACTCTCCTTCAATTCCATTTCCCTTTCCAGGCTGTCCGGGGTGTTGTATTTCAAGAACAAATAAATTCCCTGCTGAATTTCCTGTCTGCTTTCATATGTAAGTGAATCCTTGCTTTTCCTCGTGGGAAGTGTTCAGCAGCTGTGTGGATGTGGCATCTGGGGATGACTTAGGGTCACCTTGGCATATGGGGACACGAGTTAGGGTCACCTTGGCACTGCTGGGGATGCTTGGACTCAGTGGTTTTCTCCATACAAATCATTCTGTGGAGAATCATTTGAGAACTAAAGCTATTTCTGGCGTGGATGGCCTTGCAAACAAGACTGGATTCTTTGGAGAAATAGAATTAGGAAGGATGCGCTGTAGTAGGACCCACGAGGGGTAATTTTAGATGATTGGCCTTAAGGCATTTACAGCGTGGTGTGGCAAAAGCTGATAGGCCAAGAAACACTTACAGTGTTTGTAATTAAGAAATAGTCAACTTGTGATTGTGACGGCATGAATTATAACATCTGTATTGTCCCACCCTTCTCATGAGACTGAAAATGGAATAAAAGCTTTTAAAACACCTCTCAGTTGCCCCATGTCTGGGTCAGAAAAGAGCCCAATCCAACAGTTTGCACTCCCCATTGTCACTGTAGGACACAAAATAACACTATGTACACATGCTGCTGTTTTTAAGGTAAAAGAGAAGTTTAGTTTCTGACTCCAACATTTACAGATTTCCAAAAGTGACAGTGGATTGGAGGGTGACAGTGCCACCTCTCCAATGACACTGCACAAACCAACAGCCCATCAAATTTCTCTTCTTCTATAAAAGAATGCAAAACAATGAGTTATTTATGGAAAGTGTGTGAGGAAGTTTGTTACAAGAATGTCAACATCACAAGGCTTAGAAAATCTTAAAAAATCAGGGCAACACACCCTCCTGGGGAAGTTGTGGTGTTTTCCTTCCAGGCCCTGAGGAAGGAGGGAAATAAACCCAGAGCAGGCTGCAGGTGCTGTCTGCAGGATCTGCTCTGCCTTGGGAGCTCCTGGGAGCAAGCAGAGGTACCAGGGGAAATTCCTGTTACTGACACCCTGGGTCTCCTCTTCTCTCCTTCCCATGGATCCACCTTGGGCAGCACAAGAGCCCAGCCAGGGCTGCACCCAAGATGAACCAAAATGGCCCCAAAATGCACGGCCGGGCACGGGGTCTGTCCCTGGGATCAGTTCTGCTCCATTTGCACCTTGCAGTTCATTGTCCCATTCCAGCTTTAGCCCAGGCAGTCCCACCCTGCTTGTTTTTCTCTCTCCAGCCCACGGGGTTTGTGCTC
>NW_005054303.1:16445598-16449469 GCF_000277835.1 Geospiza fortis | reverse complement strand
TATAATATAATATAATATAATATAATATAATATAATATAATATAATATAATATAATAATAAATCAGCCTTCTGAGAACATGGAGTCAGATTCTCATCTCTCACCTTGTCCTGGACACCCTCACAAACACCACACAGACCCTCGCACTGAAGCAGCACAGAATGTGAAAAATAGAAAAGCTAAACCTGAGGCATCACCTCAGCGGTACAAACAAAAAGTAGCTTTGATTTCTTCTGGATATTTGGAATTCTGCTGCTGTTTGAGCCACAATTCCAAGGCCAGTTGGTCAGTGCCACTTTGGTCTGACACAGAGATCCATTTATTTTCCCTTGGGTTAACTCCAATTCATGTTTTGTACAACTTTAATAGTACCACCATTAATAGTATCACCATCTCCACTACGTTATCCTACATGAGCAGAGCAATTTTTAAATGGGGTCATTTATCCCCAGCACTATTTCTCATCCCCCATCATTCACATCCAACTTGGGTTTCTCTTGTTCCCGTAATCAGATTTTTACTGGGGAGGAAGGAGAAAGGCAAGAAAGAGAAAGGAAACAATGCCCAGACCTGGCTCTGATGTGGCACCTTTGCATTTGCTAAAGCCCAGATAAAGGTTTTCTTCCATTGTGGGTGTGAGGGGACTCTGTAAGCACCAGGGTATTTGGGGTGGGCAGGATTTGGGGTCTCTGTAAGCACTGGGATATTTGGGGTGAGCAGGATTTAGGGGCTCTGTAAGCACCAGGGCATTTGGGGTGGGCAGGGGGCTCTGTAAGCACTGGGGTATTTGGGGTGGGCAGGATTTAGGGGCTCTGTAAGCACTGGGGTATTTGGGGTGGGCAGGGTTTGGGGTGTGCAGGGGGCTCTGTAAGCACTGGGATATTTGGGGTGGTTCCTGGGTCACAGGCTGGAAGTGGCCTCAGGATTCTGCTGTCCCCTGGGTTTCCCTGGCAGCACCTGGTCCTTGTCCTCTGCCATCCTCTGCCATCCCTTACTGTCCCTGCTGTCCCCCATCCCTGCTGTCCCCATGAGGTGTCCCTGCAGTCCCCCTGTCCCTGCAGTCCCAGCTCTCTCTCAGGGGTTCCCCAGGGGTTTCAGTGCTCTCCAGGAGCTGGGGCCATGTCCTGCTCCTGCTGAGGAGCCCCAGGGCAGGGAGGGGAGGACGGGGTGAGCTTTGGGTCCTCCCCACCCCAAACCATCCCCTGGCTCTGATCCTCCACCCCGCAGCAATCCCTGGTGCTGCTGGGCCCTCACTGCAGACTGAAGTCACATTCTGTGTGTAGAACACAAAAACAACGTCTGTGAAACAGCCATTCCTGCCAGTTGTTTGTGAAGCGTCCCCCATGGCAAGGTAACATTTTGCCACAGGTTCTTCCTTTCTTACTGAGACGTGTTTGAAGGTGGAGACACAACTTCAGCTTCCTTTGGCTCTCCCTGCTGCCTTGTTTTAATTTCAATGAGCCGGGCTAATTTATTCTACCTGCTAAATGAGGGGCTGCTGGTTCTTGCTGTCATCATCCCAGTGCAGGCACAAGAGATTTGATGAATTGCGTGTCACAGCACCCAGATCAATAAAAGTGTAAGTGTGTGAAAAATTAAACTCCAGCAGCAGCTTCAGATGTGTTGGGTTTCTATCAAAGGCCACAGCAATACCTGCAGGCATCCAGGGAGCCACTTCAGTGGCACATTAACTGAAACACTTTCATTGCACAAAACAGCTTCCCCAAAATAAAAGGTTTTCCTGGTAATGTGCTGATTGTGTTAATTTTTAAACAGAGTTCTGTTTCACTGAAATAAAGATGTCTCGTTACCTTTACTTCAAGTGTATAATTTCTCAGAGATCTGTCATATTAATCTGATGCTATTTAGGCTCAGATTTGATTATAACGTTTTGACAGATGTCAAATGTCATATGTCAAAGTACTGCAACATTGATCCCACAGGAAACAGGAGCTTTTCATATCTGCACAGCTGAGGATTAAATATAAAACACCTCAGAACAAGGATGGAAATCTCTCTGTGAGCCTTGGAACAGTCTGTCAGGAGGCAGTGCCAGACTCCAGCACCCTGTGCTTGGGAGCAAAACCTGGGTTGTGTTAATGGGGAAAATCAGGATTACTGGGGATGGGAGCAGAGCCTGGGTGGAGTTGTGTTAATGGGGAAAATCAGGATTACCTGGGCATGGGAGCAGAGCCTGGGTTCTGTCAGTGGTTAAATTCAGCATTACTGGAGATGGGAGCTCACTGCAACGCTGTGAGGAGTGAGCTGGCACCACACTTTCCCAAACACCCATTGGAGCTCCTTTCCCTTTGCTTTGGGAAAGGAGGATTGGTTTAAAAGCAGAGTGGCAATTTGTCCCAGAGCACTGGCAGGTGAATGCAGGGGATTCCAGCCCTAAGGGTCCCTTTTTCCACATTCAGTGTTTCCAAAGCTGGAGATAAAGAGGGGCACAGCTGTGACTGGGGAGGGCCCTGCACGGGGCAGGAGGTGCCAGGAGGGGTGGCCCAGGCGGCACCTTGTGCTTGTCCCCAGGGCTGAGCTGCAGGCAAACATCCCCTGAGATTCCAGGGGCCTTGAGCCACATCTTGGGGTTATTTGGGGTTTTTGAGCCTGAAGGAGCCCGGGCCAGCTCTGCCCGTTACCCTGGGCACGGCATCCCCAGGGCTGGAAGGGACCCAGGGGATCCAGGGACAGCCACGGCTGCTCTGGGCACCCTGTGCCAGGGCCTCGCTACCCTCACAATGGAGAATTTCTTACTGAAATCTAATTAAATCTCTCCTCTTTTAGTGCCAAGCCCTTAGCCCTGTCCTGTCCCTCTCTGCCCATATAAAAATCTCTTCTCTTTTCCATAACCCCTTTAGGCCTTTCAGGGGCTCTAAGGTCTGCCCAGAGCCTTCTCCTCCCCAGGCCAAACCAAACACCCCCAAAATCAGCCCAACCCTTCTGTAACACACATTGAGCCAAAGCAGTTGGATTTTTTATGTGCCGTTTCTGTTGCCTTTCTAAGTAAGCCCTTGGGAAAGTACTTGGACAGTGTCCCTTTAATGGCACTTTCCTTTTGGCAGTCTGATCTTTCTAAAAGGACTCTCGGGGGCTTCAGGAAATGGAGAAGATCAGGCTGGCTTGGCAAAACTGGCTCTGAGTGGGTGCAGTTGTGGCTTTTGGCTCAGCAGATGAGAATGTGATGCTTGGAGGGAATGGAGTTAATTTATCACAGGATCTGCCCTCTGGAGACACAGGCCACGGCCTCCAGTCTGCATTTATTTCCTGCACTCCTAGAGTACCCAGAGCCCCTGGGATTTACAGCACTAAAGTCCCGGGCACAGCTTTTCCTGGGGGATCTCCCCAGAGCTGGGGGCTCCCAGCACTGTCAGGGAGGGGACCCAGTGCTGCTGTCACATCCCAGGTGCACTGGATGGACCAAAACTCTGATCAGAGATCCTCAGCCTCAGGAAAGGCAAATTCAGACAAAATGCTGCTGCTGTGGATGGGGCAGCAGCAAAAAGGGCTCAGGCTCAGAGCTGGGGGGGCAGAATTGCTGCCCTGGGGGATACAGGGGCTGGGAGAGGGAGCAGAGCCCAGGTGGGACATGTTGGGGGAGATGAAACAGGAAAGCCTTATCAATATGATTGCCTGGCAAAAGATTTTGAGAATATGGAAACTGTAAGCGAGATTGAAATGAAAGCAAGCTTTGAGATCCCTCAGTTACTGAACAACTGGAAAACAATGGCATGGCCAGCTGAAGGCAATCCCCTTTGGATGGAACAACACCCTCTGCTTGCAGACAGGCCCAAGGGTCAGAGCAGACCCTACAGCTCGGCAGAAGGGGCCCAAAGAGGAGTTTTTAGGGTTTAAAATGTAACACAGTGTGG
>NW_005054303.1:16445298-16445574 GCF_000277835.1 Geospiza fortis | reverse complement strand
CCTCTCTCCCCCTCTCTTCTCTCAGGCTGCTCCAGCTGTGGCTGGCAGCTCCCAGCAGGGCCCTGCACCCAGGCCCTTTGCCATAAACCCCAAATTCCTGACCTGGCTGCAGAGATCTCTCATCTCTGTCTGTCCCGACCCTGCTACCCCCGATGCTCCCACAGACGCAGATGAGGGATGCCATGGCTGACTCTCACAGTTAAAAGGCACATCTCATGGATACGTGTTAGGAGAAGTTTTATAGATTCATAGTTGTGTTTTACCCCTTGTGTTGTT
>NW_005054303.1:16443994-16445195 GCF_000277835.1 Geospiza fortis | reverse complement strand
TGGACATTGGGGCACCCTGGGACAGTGGGAGGTGTCCCTGCCATGGCAGGGGTGGCACTGGGTGGGATCTGAGGTCCCTTTAACCCAGCCCATTCCAGGATTCCATGAGTTCCTCTCCATCCTGCAGCCCTGCCACTCTGCTAAAGAGAGCACCACAGCACGACTGCCAAACTCTTGGATTCACAGATTTTTGCCAGAAATTACTCCAGTTCTTGCTAATAACTGTAATTAATCTTGGAAAACAACTCGATACAGGCCAACAGTGGGCGTGGTGCTGTTTAGTCAAAGCTTGGCCTGAAGCCTTGAAGTGTTTTCCAATCTTAACAATTCTGTGCCTTGATGGTTCCAGGGGCTGGAAAATGAGGAGAGAGGAGCTGCAGCCTTGCAATAAACTCAGGGCTCAGGACTGAGGCTGGAAACAGGACCTGAGAGACCACTTTGAAGCTCCTTCCTGCCATAACTGCAAGCGGCAGGATGTGCAGCCCTGCAGGGCACTGGGGACGGGATCCCAGCCTGGTTCTGCACACTTTAAATATATTCTGGCTTCCACTGCTAAAGGGAGCCCTTTCCCAGCAGTCAGAGGCAGAGCAAGACAGAGAATTTACCCAAAATTTCACCTCTGAAGTAGGGGGAATGAGTCTCAGTTTCCCAGAAAGAACAATGTACACAGACATGCATAATCCTGCAAGGATTTCCTGTGTTGAAGGAGAACATTATTCCACGCTCAGAGCACCTTGAGGTGTCATGATGTCTTGGTTTGGAAAGCCAGGTGCCTGCTAAGGGAGGCAGGAGCCTCCCCTGAAATGGAGAGTGTGAACCCTCCCCACCCCTCCAAATTGCTATAAATTTTAAATTAAGGGGCTCTCAGGCAAAAATATGGGAGCAGGAAATAACAGTTCTTTAATAGGGAAGAAAATAAAAGGATAAAATAAACAATGCAGTAAACCAAACCAACACTGGCAGAGTCAGAACCCAAGCTGACACCCTGTGGGTCAGGGTGCTGGCAGCAGTGCCATTGGAATTGTGGCTCAGCCCTCCTGCAGTGTCAGGGGTGGTTCTGCTGGAGCAGGGATCCTGGAGAAGGGTGCAGTCTCTGCCTCTGAAGATCCAGGGGAAGGAGAGGCAGCTGCTGTTCCTCTGGGAAATCCAGTGGAGAAGCCGTGCTGGTGTTCCAGAATCTCTAGATTCTATCCAGGGAGGA
>NW_005054303.1:16441243-16443933 GCF_000277835.1 Geospiza fortis | reverse complement strand
AGAGGGAGGAGTGGGTGTGGAAGAGATAAGGCAAACTGCCCACTGACAGAAGACAGCTGCCATGCAGATGGTGATAGAACACATCTTGCCTGGCAATCTGGGCACATGAACTCACCCAAACCCTGCCCTTGAGCTCAGTTGCTGCACTTCAGCAAACACTTCAGGGCATTGTAATAATTTCCAGTGGGACTTGAACTTCAGGAATGACCCAAAGTGCTCCAAACACCCTGGGCTCTGGGACTGCTGCTGTCCAAACAACCACGTGGATCTCCTTCCTTTCCTCAGGTTTTTCCATCTCCTTCCCAAGGTACCACTGTGGGTTCAAGCTGAGTGCAAGGATAACCACATGATAAATGAATATATTCATGTAAACCCAGAAATAATCTCATCCCTTATAGAGCCAATATTTTCATGGCAAGAAAGGAAATAAAATATATATATTTGCTATCCAAAACCAATAGCACAAATCCTAACGTGCCCAAAACAATTCTAATTTAATTATGCAGAAAAGGCTCCTAAGCTTAATAACAAATCATTATCTGAAGAAAATCTGAATTGGCTGTTGCAGTGTCAAAATATGAATTTCTTTTCATAGCAAGCAGAATGCAACAAGGGGACATGCAAAATGTGTCTGGTAAATTAAAAATCTGTTATTAGAACTTGCAGACAGGAGCTAGAAGAAGCCATGTAGTTAAAAATCTGTTTTCTTAGATGAATAAATACCGGTTTACCCTCTCCCTCTGTCTTTCATGGTGCCCTTCCTCCCTCCTCCTCCCTCTCAGCTCCTTTCCCACTCAGCTTCTCACTACATAATTAACTTTTGGAGTTTAATTTTTCTCCTGGTTCTGGAAGAATGAGCTCTTCAGGACACAATTCCCATTTTCTGTGCAGTGCAGGGACTATTTGAGAGAAAAGCAGGCAGGATCTGTGTGTGAATCAGAGGCTCTCAGATGAAATTGCTGCTGCCTCGTATTCCAAATCCCCCTTGGCCGTGGCCTCAGCACGTCAGAGTCAGAGCCTTTGTATCTGAGATGGATTTGTGGCCTGGCTGGGCAGCCTGGGGCTGTTCTCATCTCCCAGGGTGACCTGCCCAGAGCCACCAGGCTGGGACTGAGCCAGGACCTGCCCGGGACAGGGGAGAGGGCACTGAGGGGAGAATGCTGTCAGAGGGACAGGAATGGACTCTAAATTCTATCCCACCCCATCCCATCCCATCCATCCCATCCCGTCCCGTCCCGTCCTGTCCCATCCCATGCCATCCCATGCCATCCCGTCCCATCCCATCCCGTCCCATCCCCATCCCATCCCGTCCCGTCCCGTCCCATCCCCATCCATGCCATCCCATGCCATCCCGTCCCATCCCATCCCGTCCCGTCCCGTCCCATCCCCATCCCATCCCGTCCCGTCCCGCCCCCTCCCCTCCCCCACTGTCCCAGGGTGCCCCAGTGTCCAGCCTGGCCTTGGGCACTGCCAGGGATCCAGGGGCAGCCACAGCTGCTCTGGCAATCCCAGCCCAGCCAGGAATTCCCAATTCCCGATCTCCCATCCATCCCTGCCCTCTGGCACTGGCTGGGGTTGGAGCTTTAGAGCTGGTTTCAGTGCCCAGCCTGGGTTTAAGTGGCACAGACCGAGCCAGCAGTGCAGGAGTGGGCTCTGAAGGGTGGCAGCACCCAAGGGTGCCCGGGGCCAGCCCCCTCCCTGGGGGGTCAGTGGGCACAGCTGGGGGGGCTCGGGTTGGGGCTGCAGTGTCACCCTGAGTTTTTTAGTTTTTCTAACCCTTCTGATTCTTGTAACAAACTTTCTCACACACTTTATGTAAATACCTCATTGTTTTGTATTCTTTTATGAAAGAAGAAAAATCTGATAGACTGTTGTTTTGTCCACTGTCATTGGACAGGTGGCACTGTCACCCTCCAATCCACTGTCACTTTTAAAAATCTATAAATGTTAAAGTCAAAAATTAAAATTTCTCTTTTTATCATCAAAAAGCTGCGTATTATTTCTTGTCCTATAGCAACACTGCAGAGGGAGAGGTGCATCAGGGACAGAGGGCACACAAACCTCCTCGGACAGGAAACAGGAGGAGTTTGGAAATGCCACCTTTAAGGAGAGGTTTGGGATGAGGAATGCCAGGAAGCTCCAAAGGACAGGGGTAATGACCTTCAGCAGCACAAAGGCTGACAAGGAACATTAAACACTGAGTTTTCTGTGCTCATCACAGGCAGGGCAGCTCCAGCAGAGGCAAGCCGGGCTGGAAGCATTCAGGGAAGGTGCTGGTGTGGGCTGCTGTCACTGTCGTATTTTCTGAAAAATCCCTTCACCAGGATTTCTTCTCCTGGGAAGCTGGGGAAAATGAAAACAATATTATGTGATTGCTTCTCTTGTGTTTTGCTGCTTTGGAATGTGGTTTGGAGATTGTTTAGCCAACAGATTGTTGTTTCATTGGTTTTGTGAGAATTGTTTTGACTTAATGACCAACCACCATCAGCTGTGTTGAGGCTCTGGAAGGAGCCACGAGTTTTCATCATCCTTCTTTGTAACCTTCTGTAAGTATCCTTTCTCTCTTCTTTAGTACAGTTTTAGTATAGCATTTTTAATTATGATCAGATCATAAAATGATAAATTAGCCTTCTAAGAACATGGAGTCAGATTCATTCATTCCTCCCTTTGATGGAGGAAAATACCACAGG
>NW_005054303.1:16432927-16441174 GCF_000277835.1 Geospiza fortis | reverse complement strand
TCCCTTAGGATGGGAATCATGGAAAGGCACCTCCATGGGCCCTCCTCCATGGGGACTGCAGCCACAGCCGTGTCTGAACAGAGCAGGAAAAGGACAATTCCCATTTCCAGGGAGGAACCCATGGCTGTTCCCCCACAGGAGGTCTCTGATCTGTGCCTTTCTGCTTAGCTGAATGCAACAGAACCCTTTGGAGCAGCTGGAATAATGATTTTTAATTGGAGAATGCCCTGTGTAAAGATCATTTTCAGAAAAAAAGTGACGAATGCAATTAAATAAATTCAAATAAAAATCCAGCGCCAGGCCCCAGGGTCCTTTGATGTATTGATGTAACAGTGCTCAGCACTGCCTGGGACTGAGCAGGGCTTTGCTGAAACAATTCCTCTCTAGTGTTGGGCAACCTCTGAACTTCCCACACCTTTGGGAGCCTCAGACCTGCTCCAGTCCAGGCTGAGCTCAGTTCTGGGTGCTTGGGACACAAACAGACCCCAAATGGGCCTCCCTGGGTGTGGGGAGGGATCTCAGGAGAAACCAAACTCCCCCTCACTTGGTGAATTCTGTCAGTGGAGGGTTTCTTACCAGCAAGGGGAATTTACCTTTCTTCCTCTTCTTTTAAAACAAATAACTGGGAGTACTGCCAACACCTTTCATTACACATTGTTTCATTCATTTGTTCATTAATTTTCTGCAATGGAAGTGTGTGGTGTTTTCGGGTTTGGTCGTTGGGGTTTTGGTGATTTGGGGTTTGGAGATCTGGGATTTCGGGATTTCAGGATTTGGGGTTTGTTGATTTGGGGTTTGGGGATTTGGGGTTTTGGTGATTTGGGATTTTGGTGATTTGGGGTTTTGTTGATTTGGGGGTTTGGTGATTTGGGGTTTGTTGATTTGCAGTTTTGGTGATTTGGGGTTTTGGTGCTTTGGGATTTTGGTGATTTGGGGTTTTGTTGATTTGGGGGTTTGGTGATTTGGGGTTTGTTGATTTGCAGTTTTGGTGATTTGGGGTTTTGGTGATTTGGGGTTTTGGAGATTTGGGGTTTTGTTGATTTGGGTTTTGTTGATTTGGGGTTTTGGTGCTTTGGGATTTTGGTGCTTTGGGATTTTGGTGATTTGGGGGTTTGGTGATTTGCAGTTTTGTTGATTTGGGGTTTGGTGATTTGGGGGTTTGGTGATTTGGGGTTTTGGTGCTTTGGGATTTTGTTGATTTGGGGTTTGGTGATTTGGGGTTTTGTTGATTTGGGGTTTGTTGATTTGGGGTTTGGTGATTTCAGTGCCTGCAGTGCAGGGGCTGGAGGAAGGGCTGGCTCAGCCACAGGCAAGCTGGGAAGGAGCTGCTCCCATGGGAGGCTGGAGAAAGGAAAAGACAAAATGTGGTTTGTGTTGGAACAAAGCCACCAGCAATCCTTTCCAGCTGGGGTGCTGGCACGGTCCAAACTCAAACACTCGAGATTTGGAGCCACGGGAAGCAGATCCCAAAGGGAAGGGCACAGGGCTTGGAGGGGAGCCTGGAACTCCTCATGGACAAAGAAAACAAAAAGTAGCAAAGTGCCAGGACTCACAAAAAGCAAACAGAAGAAGAGAAGAGCAGTAAGGAATAAATCAGCTCAGTGCTAAGTATGAACTCTTCCTTTCAAATTTCTCAAGACCAAATATTTTACAAAGGCCTTCAAAACTCCCATGATCTTTACAGTGCCAACCTCCTCTGCCATAATTTACCTCGAGAGACACGGACAAGGTGTTGTACTGATTTCCCTCTGCCTTGCTATCAATAGCTCCAGTTTTGGCAATTAACTAATTATAGAGAAAATTAACCTGCTCACCTGCGAAGAACAGAACCCTTCAGACTTGACTCATTACCATCATTGTGTTTTCTGAAGGAAATTGTTCTGTGAAGATTAAATGGGATTCACGGGGGAAGAGCCAGTTCCAGTGAGTAATTAACTTAATGAGTCTGCAGCTCCTTTGCTGGCCCTGGCAGTGGCAGCTGCTCACTCCCAGCCGTGCATGTCCTGCACAGGGAGCAGCAGATGCTGCACAGCAGGGCCAGGCCCTGGGCATGCCACTGCAAGGAGGAGTTTCAGAGCCCTTCAAACCACGAAAACCAATTTTTGTGTGGCTGTGGGAACGTTCCTGCTCCTCCCCTGGGTGCTGGAATAGAAGCCAGAGACAAATGGGGATCCAGCAAAACAAAGTGCTGGGAAAGGGCCTTTTTGTGTTTCAGGAATGAGCTCACAGTTCTCTTTCACCTGGGATGAGCAGCAGCCCTTGAGAGGCTGCTCTGTGCCTGCAACCACAGTTCTAGGGAAAGGGGGACAACAATCCCACTCTGGAACCACAATTCCAGGGTCCTGGGGGACAGGACACCCCCACAATCCTACCCTGGAACCACAACTGTGGGAATGGTGTCTGTGGGTGGGAATGGGGTCTGTGCGTGGGAATGGTGTCTGTGGGTGGGAATGGGGTCTGTGGAATGGTGGGAATGGTGTCTGGGTGGCAATGGGGTCTGTGGAAGGGAATGGGATCTGTGGGTGGGAATGGTGTCTGTGGATTGATGGGAATGGGGTCTGTGAAATGGTGGGAATGGGGTCTGTGGGTGGGAATGGCGTCTGTGGGTGGGAATGGTGTCTGTGGAATGGTGTCTGTGGCTGGATGGGAATGGTGTCTGCAATGGTGGGATCTGTGGGTGGGAATGGTGTCTGTGGAATGGTGTCTGTGGCTGGATGGGAATGGTGTCTGCAATGGTGGGAATGGTGTTTCTGGAATGGTGGGAATGGTGTCTGGATGGGAATAGGGTCTGTGGAATGGTAGAAATGGTGTCTCTGGAAGGGAATAGTGTCTGTGGGTGGGAATGGTGTCTGTGGCTGGGAATGGTGTCTCTGGAATGGTGGGAATGGTGTCTGTGGCTGGGAATGGTGTCTCTGGAATGCTGGGAATGGGGTCTGTGGCTGGGAATGGTGTCTGTGGATTGATGGGAATGCTGTCTCTGCAGCGCCATGTCTCCCCCACTGCTGCCTGCCCCCATCCCCTTTGCCTTTGGGTAAAATGAGCCCTGTGACGAGACCTGGGGACAATTTTCTTCCCTGGGATGTGTCTGGGCACGAGCTCAGTGTGAGGAGCTCCCTCAGGACACACAGGGACATTTCCCTTCCCCTCTCCTAGGCTGAAGGAGCTCTGCTGTGCCTCAGCTGTGCTGAACACCGAGTGAAACCCTCCACATTCCCTGACATGTACATGGCGCAATCCCTCCCCTCTCTGCAATCCACTGGGAAAAAAGAGCTTTTCCCTTTGGGTCAGACCAAAGCAGCTCAGTGTTTGCAAGGTCCTTTCAAGTGTTGCTGGTTTTATAAATGTCTGAATGCAATGGCTTTCTCTCTTGCTTGGAGAAATCCTATGGAGGACATTCTTTAGTCAGTGATGAGCCCGACACTCTGCTGGGCATTTTCAGGGCTCTTTGGAGGAGCTGTTCCAGCAGGGAGCATGAAGATGTATTAACCCAGCCTCCAAGAACAAACGCTTTCCAGAAAGGTCACATTGCTGTGAGTCAGGGCACTGCCAGCCTGATCTCAGGGAGCTGCTCTGCCCTGGCCTGCAGCCACGTCTGTCCCTGCCTTAAACCAGCACCAAATGTCCTCTGCAGCCCCAGCTTTGTGCAGCAGCTCTGGGCAGGGACAGGGGGCCACCCGCCCCTCTGACAGCCAAGGCAAGAGCCCCAGAGTGACAGCCAGGGCAAGAGGCCCAGAGTGACAGCCAGCTGCTCATTCCTCTCCTGGGCTGTCCCTCATGTCACCCTGTCCAGCCTTCCCAGCACATCCTCCTGGGAGCCTTTACCTCCCTGAGGAGCTGCCCTGGTGACCTCCACCAGTATCCCTGGCCAGGGTCTGTGTACAGATCACAAACAGGACAGGGCTGCTGGGAACGTGCCTCGAGCTGCTTGATTTTCCAGCAGCAGCCTCATTCCATGGCTGTGACAATGGGAAGATGCCAGCAGCTCACATCCCAGGCAGCAGACACAGAACTCAATGGCACAACTCACTTTATGAGTTTTTTGACCAATCACACAAAGCAAAAGCACATTGACAGTATTTATACGTATATAATAGATATTCTATATTGACAGCAGTTCCATCCAACCACTGTAAGCACAGGTACCTTTGGTTAAACAATGCCTGCTTATTTCAAATACAACACCTGCTTGTGAGCCTTCAAACACAATGCACAGAGCTCCATTATTAACCTTAGAACTCCCTAATATCTCACTAGATAAACTTTTCTGTAGCTTAGGGAGTTATTCCAGGCAAGCATTAATGCACAGACCATTGTTCTATTTGTGTTTATTTTTCTATTTTTTAAATAATTTTTCTGCTGACCAATCTCATGGCTGCTGCTGAGCTCTATTTACAGTTTTGTTGTCTCTGAGGCCTGCCCTTTGCAGCCCTCCCAAACCCCTCTGATTTATGCATTCCCACACACCAGCTCTTGGAGCACTTTGAGAGCAGCTCCTCCTGCTTTAATTACCAGGGGCTGGCACAGCTCAGGGCTAGGGGCTCACCCCTCTGCTGCTGGAATATCCCAGGTTTGGAGTCTCCCTGGATCCCACAGAGCTCACTCCTGGGGGCTCTCTCCCGACCCAGCTGCTTCAGGAATCCCATCTGCAGGGAATCTCATTTACCCCATGAGAACACCTCTCCATCCTGGTTATCCCAGAGGGTCCCTCCTGCCTTCCTCAGGTGCAGAATGAAACAGTGACAGCTCTGCTGGCCTGAGCTGGGACTGAGGGAGTCTGGTATGAAAGGTTTGTCCTGGGAGTTTCTGGGGTTTTATCCCCAGTGAGATGCCTGAAATCCCATCAACTTAAAGATTCCTCTCCTGGCCTGCATCATTTGTTAGGTCTTCGTCTGCCTTCCCTAAACTCCTGTGTGAGGCTGGAGCCCCTCTGGAGCCAGGCTGGGAGAGCTGGGAATGCTCCCCTGGAGAGGAGAAGGCTCCAGGGAGAGCTCAGAGCCCCTGGCAGGGCCTGAAGGGGCTCCAGGAGAGCTGGAGAGGGACTGGGGACAAGGGATGGAGGGACAGGAGCCAGGGAATGGCTCCCAGTGCCAGAGGGCAGGGATGGGTGGGAGATTGGGAATTGGGAATTCCTGGCTGGGCTGGAATTGCCAGAGCAGCTGTGGCTGCCCCTGGATCCCTGGCAGTGCCCAAGGCCAGGCTGGACACTGGGGCACCCTGGGACAGTGGGAGGTGTCCCTGCCATGGCAGGGGTGGCACTGGGGGGGATTTGACATCCCTTTAACCCAAACCAGTCAGGGACATCTGCAGTGCAGCCCCTGCTGGCACTGGGCTCCTTGGGAGCAGTCACACTCACTTAGTCTGACCAACCTCTGCAGATTCCCCTTTTTTTTTGGCCATGAGCATTCCTGACTTTCCCCCAGGCCCAATTCCAGTCAGGATTTCATCCCCAGCCCAGCGCTGTGCAGCTGCCAGTGCTTCCCTGTGAAACAGGAGGGATTTCTCAGAGCCCACACTGCTCCCCCTGCCTGGCAGAGCTCTGGGGGAGCTGGGTTTGCTTCGGAAGCCACCTCAGCTGGGTCTTCACCAGTAATCAGGGGCTCATTACTGTCCTTGGGAGAAGAAAGGAGTGGGGTTGCATGGGGTTCATTAAAGCCCAGCTGTTTCTGCTTTATCCCGCTGCCTTCCTTCTCTGCCCTGCTGTGAAGTGAAACTAATTTCCCTGATTTTACCTCCTGGTTCCTGAAGCTCTGGGTAGCATCGACCCTTTCCCTGTTGTCTGGGACTTTGCATCCCCCCTGGTGCCAGGCAGGGATTTATGATTATTGCCTATAACCACCAAGAATATTGAGATTTTCCCACTTTTTTTGCTCTTTTCCATTATTCCATTACTCTCTATTCCATTCCATTATGCTCAAAGAAGTGGCAGGGAAACAACCACTTCTTTGTCCTGTTAACTAAATTATCCACCTGGTTTTTGTTACCAATTCCTTTCCCAGTTACCTTCTGCTGGAGGGTTCCTTTCTCCTTTGGGCCCTGAAGTGTAAAAACCTGGCTGATCTTGCATTTCCCACTGCCTTCCTTACCCCTGGTTATTGTGCCCTGAGTTTTGGCATTCTGATTATTCACCCCCCTTGTAATTTTTGCCATGAATTATCTGATTTCTCTGATTTCCTTAGTGTGTGAAGTCCAAGAAAAATGTCTCTGCCTTGTATTCTGCTGATCCTGTGCTTTGGGATGGGACTGCTCCTTCCCAGAGCTGGCATCTGATTTGGTTTTGCCAGTGGATTTGGGACAGCTCCTTCCAACAGACTTTTAATTTATTTGTAGACACATTGAGAGAGTGTGAGGTGATTTGGATTGTCAGAAATGGAGTTTGCACCCCAAACTCCCTCCCACCCTGACCCAGTGAACAACAGCAGCAGAGTGACACCGTCAGAACCGACAATTTTCAGAAGGAAAAGCTTCCAGGGAGGCCAGGAAAGAGACAGGAACAACAAGGGTGTCCCAGATTGCCAGGCAAGATGTGTTCTATCACCGTCTGTAGGGCAGTTGTGTTCTGTTCAGTGGGCAGTTTGCCTTATCTCTTCCACACCCACTCCTCCCTCTGGGGGGACACCTGCTGATAACAGCCATTGAATGTCCCTGCATGGCTGATAAGAGCTACAGCATCCCATTGGGAGATGTGAGCCCAGAGGGAGGAGCCAAGCATTCCTACCTGGATATAATCTGGAGATTCTGGAACACCAGCACGGCTTCTCCACGGGATTCCCCAGAGGAACAGCAGCTGCCTCTCCTTCCCCTGGATCTCCAGAGGCAGAGACTGCACCCTTCTCCAGGATCCCTGCTCCAGCAGAACCACCCCTGACACTGCAGGAGGGCTGAGCCACAATTCCAATGGCACTGCTGCCAGCACCCTGACCCACAGGGTGTCAGCTTGGGTTCTGACTCTGGCAGTGTTGGTTTGGTTTCCTGCATTGTTTATTTTATCTTTTTATTTTCTTCCCTATTAAAGAACTGTTATTTCCTGCTCCCATATTTTTGTTACCTGAGAGCCCCTTAATTTAAAATTTAAAATTTATAGCAATTTGGAGGGGTGGGGAGGGTTCACATTCTCCATTTCAGGGGAGGCTCCTGCCTCCCTTAGCAGGCACCTGGCTTTCCAAACTGACACAAAGGGTCAAGCTGAACAGCGAATTTCCAGCACTGCCTCTGTTCTGGAGCCCATGCTGGGCTGGGAGAGGAGCTCCAGGAGCCTCAGGTCCCTCCCAGCTGGGGGTTCCTGGGGCTCCCTACTCTGTGCCCAGTGGATTTCCCCTCCCCTGGGGCTGGGTCAGGGGGAGCTCCTGCAGGGGCTGCTGTGCCCTGTGCTAACCCCACTCTGGCACACTTTGGCTCAGGGATGGGATGGGATTGCTCCTTCCCAGAGCTGGGATCTGGTTTGATTTGCAGCAAACCCCACAGATCTCCTGGCAGAGCAGGAGAAGCTAAACCCCTGTTTGCTCTGCATTCAGCAAGGAAAGCATCAGCCCCTGGTGCCTAATGAGGTTACACTGGGGATTTATGGTTTGAGCTCTGCTAAACCAAGCACAGAAAACCTTGGGCAAGGAGTGTCATGCTCTGATTTGGCACAAAGCAGTCAAAATAACTGTGTGAAAAATCAGAACTTAACGGCCTAAAAACCTCTTCTAAAGGAGAAATCGATACAAAGCAGCCTAATTCCTCCTTTATCCTGCTCTGTGACCTGGGTTTGCTCCTGCTGTGCACAGGTTGCTGTCCTGCAAGGAGTTAATCCCATTTTGCACCACAGACAGGCCCTCTGGGGGATCCTGCCCTGGTCACATCCCTGCAGCAGCACAGGGAAAGAGGAGAGGCTCTGTCCCTGTGTGTCAGCTGTCACTGCACAGCTGTGCACAGCTGTGGGGCCCAGAGACCTGAACCCAGACGCAAAACAGCCCTCACCCATCCTAAATACCCATCCCACAAACCTGCAGCCCAAATGCCCATCCCATAAACCTGCAGCCTAAATTCCCACCCCACAAACCTGCAGCCTCATTAATTGCATTAATTGCAAGCTTTCATCCCATAAACCTGCAGCCCAAATTCCCATCCCACAAACCCGCAGCCCAAATGCCCATCCCATAAACCTGCAGCCGGGGGAGATGGGATCTTTGGGTGGGTCCCTCTCAGCTCCAGTGACACAGAACCTGGTGGTGACCCTGGGCTGAGCCTGCCCAGAGCCAGCAGCAG
>NW_005054303.1:16432521-16432899 GCF_000277835.1 Geospiza fortis | reverse complement strand
AGCAGGAATTCCCAGTAGCAGGAGTTCCCAGTAGCTGGAATTCCCAATAGCAGGAATTCCCAAAAGCAGGAATTCCTCTTTTCCTGAGGAGTGCCAGGGACGGGGTTTCCCATGCAGGAGGAGGGAGGTTGGTGCCCAGCTGTTACCTGGGGTGAGGTGAAGGCTCCCAGCTGGAATTCTGTGTCCTCAGGAGCTCCCAGAGAACACAGGGCTGCCCCAGCTCCACGGAGCTGCCCCAGGGCTGGAGCCAGGCTGGGAGAGCTGGGAATGTTCCCCTTGAGAGGAGAAGCTCCAGGGAGAGCTCAGAGCCCCTGGCAGGGCCTGAAGGGCTCCAGGAGAGCTGGGGAGGGACTGGGGACAAGGGATGGAGGGACAGGA
>NW_005054303.1:16429081-16432241 GCF_000277835.1 Geospiza fortis | reverse complement strand
CAGGGGTGGCACTGGGTGGGATTTAAGGTCCCTTTAACCCAAACCTGGCTGGAATTCTGGGATGATCCCAAGGTGCCAGAAGCAGAGGAGCCACTCTGTGCCCAGAGCTGGAGTTCATTTTCCTACTGAGGGATGCAGTGAGAGACCCAGAAAATGAATTTGGGCTCCCGAAATCTCAGCAGGAGGCTGAGAAAGAGGAGAGGAGAGGAGAGGAGAGGAGAGGAGAGGAAACTCCTCAAAGAAACCACATTAGAGCTACAACAGCAAAGCAGCTTTTGGAGGGAGAGAGAGGAAAAAAGAACAAGATATATTGAAAAAGGCCAGTGGAGAATGAAGTAATAAAATGTAGCCTGAAAATCACCTTTACCTCCAGCTCTGAAGAACTCAGAGGTGATGAGTAGATCTGTCAAAATATTTGTAATGGAAAAGTCATGATTTATGAGGTTTGGGGTTTCACTGTTTTTCTCAATTTTTTATAAAAGTAAAAGCAAAATTTGGTGGGGGAAGATTTGGGTTTTCCCATTTCTATTATTTTTTAATTTAAAAGGATGAGGAGAAGTGAACATTGCTGATGTATTATGGTTTTAAAATATGAGGAAAAGGCTGGTATTTTTAAAATTCCTGTTTAAAGTGGGAAAAAGCTCCAGTAAGGAGGAGAGAGAGAAAGCAGCAGTGGATGCCTTCTCTGCTTGTACAATGTGGGCTGGCTTTTTGTCAAGGAAAAAATAACACATCTTTCCTGCAGGAGGGGACTTGGCTATTGGGAGAAAATAAATGTCCTCTTCCAACTGGCTCCACTCAAACAGAATTTGGCCACTGCAGATTAATTGCATTAATTGCAAGCTTTCAGCCCCTTGCTGTTCCCTGGAGGAGCTGGAATTGCTTCTCCTGCAAAGGCCACGTGGGGCTGATGAGCTCACCTCGCTCCCTGGGGACATTTTCTACCCCTAATACATTGGAGATATTGATATAAAATCTTTCAGAATATCGTGGAGATCGTTGTTTTCCCTCATGGGGTTCATTTGTTGTCATTCTTCCCCACTGTGGGCCTGGCACTGCCATGGCTGGAGGGACACAGGAGTGTCACAATTTGTCACTTTGTGTTTGCCAAGAGCTGCTTGGCAGAGCCCTGAGCCCGTGTGGCACTGGGCAGTGTCCCAGAAATCCCAGAATCGGGGTGTCCTGAGCTGGAGGGACCCACAGGGATCATCCCAGCCCCATCCCTGCCCTGACCCCCAACAATCCCACCCTGTCCATCCCTGGCAGTGCTGTCCAAACCCCCCTGGAGCTCTGGCAGCCTCAGGGCCGTGCCCATTCCCTGGGCAGCCTGGGCAGTGCCAGCACCCTCTGGGGAAGAACCTTTCCCAAAATCCAGCCTGAGCCTGCCTGGCACAGCACCAGCTGCCCCCTGGGTGCTGTAATCCCTCAGGGATCCTTTCCATGCTGGCACAGGGATGGTCTCCCAGCTCTCCTGTGCCTGGGAGCTCTGGGATGGGACTGGGGATGGGAGTTCTGGGATGGGAGCTCTGGGATGGGACTGGGGATGGGAGCTCTGGGATGGGAGCTCTGGGGTGGTTCTCCCAGGAAAATCCTGGGAAGCTGTGTAAGGCTGTAGGAAACTTAGAGAGAAGAATTCAAACAATTGTGATCTCTCTTTCTGTGACCATTGTTTATAGATCGAGTTCTCCAGTGTGGGTTATTCATAATTCACCAACAGTGTAAAAAGATTTCACTTTAAGACCAATCAGGTCCCAACTTAACAAATCAAACTATAAAAATCACAACTTCCTCCTAGTAAAGGTTCTATTTCACCTTCTGATCCATCAGATAACTGGAGTAATTCACTCTGTCCCAAGAGCACCAGAGCAGCTCCCAAGCCCAGTCCCAGTGCAGCTGTGGCTCCTCCTGATGGCAGAGCTGAACCCTCCCTGCAAGGTGCAGCCCCTGCCTGTCACCGACATCTTTCATGGAAAATCCTTTCCTTAGGATTTTTCCTCCTGAGAAGCTGAGAGGCCCCAGGAACAAAATGCAAACAATGGTTATCTGCTGCTGTGGAATGCAACAGGTGCATCTGTGATTGGTCTCATGTGGTTGTTTCTAATTAATGGCCAATCACAGCCCAGCTGGCTCGGACAGAGAGCCCGAGCCACAAGCCTTTGTTATCATTGCTTCCTTTTCTATTCTTAGCCAGCCTTCTGATGAAATCCTTTCTTCTATTATTTTAGTATAGTTTTAATATCATATATATAATAAAATAATAAATCAGCCTTCTGAAACATGGAGTCAGATCCTCATCTCTTCCCTCATCCTGGCACCCCTGTGAACACCTCACAGGTGCCCTTTACCCAAGCTGAGGAGGGGCAGTTCCAGCTGAGCTGCAGGTCCCAGATGTGCTCACACACTGCCCTGCAGCCAGGGACACCCCAGATGTGCAGGTCCCAGATGTGCAGGTCCCAGATGTGCTCACACGCTGCCCTGCAGCCAGAGACACCCCAGATGGGCAGGTCCCAAATGTGCAGGTCCCAGATGTGCAGGTCCCAGATGTGCTCACACACTGCCCTGCAGCCAGAGATACCCCAGAGGTGCAGGTCCCAGATGTGCAGGTCCCAGATGTGCTCACACACTGCCCTGCAGCCAGAGATACCCCAGAGGTGCAGGTCCCAGATGTGCAGGTCCCAGATGTGCAGGTCCCAGATGTGCAGGTCCCAGATGTGCAGGTCCCAGATGTGCTCACACACTGCCCTGCAGCCGGGGATGCTGCTCCTCAGCCCAGCAGGGACACCCCAGAGCAGAGCCCCCACCCTGCCCTGCAGCCTCAGAGCCTCCCCAGCTCCCACCTCGCTGCCACCTCTGCCCTCTGTGCCTTGTCTCTCACACAGGGGCCTCCAACAACAGCAGCTCCTGCTCTCACCTGTGCCTGGCAGGATGGAGTGTCCTAAACCAGAGTGCTCTAAACCAGACTGAGTGTCCTAAACCAGACTAGGTGCTCTAAACCAGACTGAGTGCTCTAAATCAGAGTGCTCTAAACCAGACTGAGTGCTCTAAACCAGACTGTTCTAAACCAGACTGAGTGCTCTAAACCAGCCTGAGTGTCCTAAACCAGTCTGTTCTAAACCAGACTGGGTGCTCTAAACCAGACTGAGTGCTCTAAACCAGACTG
>NW_005054303.1:16419442-16428834 GCF_000277835.1 Geospiza fortis | reverse complement strand
GCTTGATTGAACCAAGCCAGACTGTTCTAAACCAGACTGTTCTAAACCAGACTGAGTGCTCTAAACCAGGCTGAGTGCCCTAAACCAGACTGAGTGCTCTAAACCATTCCAGTCCTGCCCAGGGCTCTGGGCTGGCTGCTGGGCCCCTCTGAGCCTCCCTGTCATCCCCAGCCCTGGGGCCCCTGGGGTGGGATCCAGGTGGTGCACAGGGGTCACCTGTGGGACACTGGGGTGCTGGGCCCTGCTGGGCTGGGACAGGCTGTGGGAGCTGTCTGTGCTGTGGGACCAGAATCTCCAAGTGTCTGATGGCGCAGAGGGCCACCAGCCTGGGGACAGCTCCAGTAGGACAGCAGGGGACCCTGCCTCTGCCCAGCTCTGGGAATGTGCTGCTGGAATTCTGGGCCAGGCCAGTGTGTACAGAGCTGGACACCCTGGGGTAGTGGAAGGTGTCCCTGCCTTGGCAGGGGTGGCACTGGGTGGGATTCAGGATCCCTTCCCACCCGAACCAGTCTGGGATTCCATTCCTGGTGCCTTTCCTTGGCCAAACCCAGCTCCAGGCTGGGGTGCAGCTAAGCCAGGAGTCCAGCCCAGGCAAAGGCTGAAGGAAAGCCCTGGGGCCAGGGGTTTGTGTCCGTGCTCTGCAGAGGGGCACTGCTGGGACCTGGGTGACACCATCGGCTCCCCTGCCACTCGCCCTGCACTGAGGAGTTATTTGGGGCTTATTTCTGCCAGCAATTGCAATCCAGAACGATCCATCACGCTCAGCTCTATCAATAACTGCTGCAGGAACATATTTTTATGCACTTTCTCCACTCACACACATTTTCCTGCAAAGGAAGTGTTTTTCATGCAAATTGTATTTTTCCCTCCTGTGCACATGTGCTGAGCTATATCAAGAGCAGGGCTGAGAAGCAGATGAAGAGCTGCCCATATGTTTTCTTTATGGTCCCGCAGTGCCTGGAGCCCCGGCAATCTGCTGAGGGATTCTGAGCAAACAGGAGCCACCTGAAGGCTTTTTCAGCCTCTGCTGCCTGGAGAAAGAGCTCCCAGCTCCCAGTATGACCAGTGCCTGGGGGGAACATGCTACTGGGAAGCATCATGGAATAATGGAATGGTCTGGGCTGGAAGGGACCTTAAAACTCATCCCATCCCACCCCTGCCATGGCAGGGACACCTCCCACTGTCCCAGGGTGTCCCAGTGTCCAGCCTGGCCTTGGGCACTGCCAGGGATCCAGGGGCAGCCCCAGCTGCTCTGGCAATTCCAGCCCAGCCAGGAATTCCCAATTCCCAATCTCCCATCCATCCCTGCCCTCTGGCACTGGGAGCCATTCCCTGGCTCCTGTCCCTCCATCCCTTGTCCCCAGTCCCTCTCCAGCTCTCCTGGAGCCCTTCAGGCCCTGCCAGGGGCTCTGAGCTCTCCCTGGAGCTTCTCCTCTCCAGGGGAACATTCCCAGCTCTCCCAGCCTGGCTCCAGCCTTGCAGCAGCCCCATGGCTCCTCTGGGCTCTCTCCTGCAGCTCCAGGTCCTGCTGCTGTGTCCCCAGGGCTGGGGCGGCTCTGCAGGTGATGTCTCACCTGGGCACAGGGGCACAGGGGCAGGGTGCCCTCCCTGCTGCGCTCAGCCCAGGGCTCAGGGGTTCATTTTTCACGTCCAGCTCTCACCCCCAGCACCCCCAGGTCCTTCTCAGCAAAGGAGCTGCTCCTCCTCGATGTCCCCTCCCCAGTAGGGTGGCTCTGGCTGTCCTGCCTCAGTTTCCCCAGCACAGGGGTGAGCCGGTGGGACAGGAGGGGACATTTCTTCCATGCCATCCCTGCTCTCCCTCCCTGGCTCTGCAGCGCTCTCCCATCGAGGGCAGGGCTCCTTTTAACGAGCCACTTAACGGTAACTTATTAGTTCAGCTCCATCCTCGTGGAAAACTCTTCACATTCCACTGGAGCCTTCTGCTCATTTACTTTGATTCTTAATGAAGGGCATTTTAGACGGGAGCCTTGTTTTCTTGTTTTATTAAGAAGCATTAAAAGTATTGCTCATAAAATATATATGGGGGTTGAACTTTTGCTGCTGCTGCGGGGATGGATAAATACTCAGCATTAATGAAAGCCAAGGAGAAATAACCCAGCAGCTCCCGGCATGCCCACTGCTCTGGGGGAGCCACAAAGGCTCTGATCATTTTTGGTGCTTTTGGATCCCTCCCTGGGTGAGGCTGGCCAGGGCGGGCACTGCCCTTGCCAGCAATTAGCGCTGGGTGTTAATGAGGGAGGGCTGAGCTGATCCAGCCCCTGAGCTGGGGACAGAACAGGTCAGAACTCCTCGAATTCCCATGGGAGAGCGATTCCCTTGGATCCTCTGCCTTCGTGGGGAGCAGCCTTGGAATGGAGACACAATTCCTGTGAGCCGGGAAACCCAGCTGGGGCTGGGAGGGGCTGGGAGGGACCCCCTGCTCATCCCACTGTGCCCCTGCTGCAGGAGGGACTCCTTCCTTCTGTGGGATCCTCCTTCCTTGGGCTCCAGAATCTATCCCCCATGGGATCCACCTTCCTCTGGGATCTGGGATCCTCCTTCTGTGAGATCCTGCTTCAATGGGATCCTCCTTCTGTGGGATCCTCCTTCCATGGGATCTGGAGTCTATCTCCCATGGGATCCACCTTCCTCTGGGATCTGGGATCCTCCTTCCTCTGGGGTCTTCCTTCCACGGAATCCAGGATCTATCTCCCATGGGATCCACTTTCCTCTGGATCCTCCTTTTGTGGGATCCACCTTCTGTGGGATCCACCTTCCTCTGGATTCTTCCTCCTGCTGTGGGATCCTCCTCCCGTGGGATCCTCCTCCCGTGAGATCCACCTCCCATGGGATCCTCCTTCCTCTGGATCCTCCTTCTGTGGGATCCTCCTTCCTTGGGATCCAGGATCTATCTCCCATGGGATCCTCCTTCCTCTGGGATCCTCCTTCCACAGAATCCAGGATCTATCTCCCATGGGATCCACTTTCCTCTGGATCCTCCTTCCGTGGGATCCACCTTCCCAGCCTGGCTCCAGTCCTGCAGCAGCCCCATGGCTCCTCTGGGCTCTCTCCTGCAACTCCAGGTCCTGCTGCTGTGTCCCCAGGGCTGGGGCGGCTCTGCAGGTGATGTCTCACCTGGGCACAGGGGCACAGGGGCAGGGTGCCCTCCCTGCTGCGCTCAGCCCAGGGCTCAGGGGTTCATTTTTCACGTCCAGCTCTCACCCCCAGCACCCCCAGGTCCTTCTCAGCAAAGGAGCTGCTCCTCCTCGATGTCCCCTCCCCAGTAGGGTGGCTCTGGCTGTCCTGCCTCAGTTTCCCCAGCACAGGGGTGAGCCGGTGGGACAGGAGGGGACATTTCTTCCATGCCATCCCTGCTCTCCCTCCCTGGCTCTGCAGCGCTCTCCCATCGAGGGCAGGGCTCCTTTTAACGAGCCACTTAACGGTAACTTATTAGTTCAGCTCCATCCTCGTGGAAAACTCTTCACATTCCACTGGAGCCTTCTGCTCATTTACTTTGATTCTTAATGAAGGGCATTTTAGACGGGAGCCTTGTTTTCTTGTTTTATTAAGAAGCATTAAAAGTATTGCTCATAAAATATATATGGGGGTTGAACTTTTGCTGCTGCTGCGGGGATGGATAAATACTCAGCATTAATGAAAGCCAAGGAGAAATAACCCAGCAGCTCCCGGCATGCCCACTGCTCTGGGGGAGCCACAAAGGCTCTGATCATTTTTGGTGCTTTTGGATCCCTCCCTGGGTGAGGCTGGCCAGGGCGGGCACTGCCCTTGCCAGCAATTAGCGCTGGGTGTTAATGAGGGAGGGCTGAGCTGATCCAGCCCCTGAGCTGGGGACAGAACAGGTCAGAACTCCTCGAATTCCCATGGGAGAGCGATTCCCTTGGATCCTCTGCCTTCGTGGGGAGCAGCCTTGGAATGGAGACACAATTCCTGTGAGCCGGGAAACCCAGCTGGGGCTGGGAGGGGCTGGGAGGGACCCCCTGCTCATCCCACTGTGCCCCTGCTGCAGGAGGGACTCCTTCCTTCTGTGGGATCCTCCTTCCTTGGGCTCCAGAATCTATCCCCCATGGGATCCACCTTCCTCTGGGATCTGGGATCCTCCTTCTGTGAGATCCTGCTTCAATGGGATCCTCCTTCCATGGAATCCAGGATCTATCTCCCGTGGGATCCTCCTTCCGTGGGATCCTCCTTCCGTGGGATCCTCCTTCTGTGGGATCCTCCTTCCATGGGATCTGGAGTCTATCTCCCATGGGATCCACCTTCCTCTGGATTCTTCCTCCTGCTGTGGGATCCACCTTCTGTGGGATCCTCCTTCCTCTGGGGTCTTCCTTCCACGGAATCCAGGATCTATCTCCCATGGGATCCACTTTCCTCTGGATCCTCCTTTTGTGGGATCCACCTTCTGTGGGATCCACCTTCCTCTGGATTCTTCCTCCTGCTGTGGGATCCTCCTCCCGTGGGATCCTCCTCCCGTGAGATCCACCTCCCATGGGATCCTCCTTCCTCTGGATCCTCCTTCTGTGGGATCCTCCTTCCTTGGGATCCAGGATCTATCTCCCATGGGATCCTCCTTCCTCTGGGATCCTCCTTCCACAGAATCCAGGATCTATCTCCCATGGGATCCACTTTCCTCTGGATCCTCCTTCCGTGGGATCCACCTTCAGTGGGATACTCCTTCCATGGGATCCACCTCCCTTGGTACCCAGGATCCACCTCCCATGGGATCCACCTTCCTCTGGATGTACTTTCCTCTGGATCCACCTCTCATGGGATTCAGGATCCACCTCCCACTGGATCCTTCTCCCCTTGGATCCTTCTCCCACTGGATCCACCTCCCACCATTTCTTTGCAGAAGGATTTGTCTGTTGCTGTGTTGAGGTCACTCAGGGCTCTCTGCTCCTCCTCTCCCACTGCCCTGGCACCTTGGGTTTGTTTGATCTGCTCCTTTACCCCTGGCGTGTGGACTAGTCAGTACTTTTAAAATTTTTATGATTCCATTTTTTTTATGTATGCAGATGTCTTATTTTAAAAGGGGTATGCAGAAAATACATCATAGAATAGAATGGAATAGAATTATATATATATATATATATCTTTTTTTTGTGGATATGCACCCACAGAAGAAACTCTGCAGCCCCAAATGAGCTGCACAAGTGCCTGGCACTGGGGAGCAGCAGAATTAACGACCAGGTGAGCTCTGGGTTTGGTAACACCTCTCACACCAAACACAGCACCGAATTAAGGAGGGGGAAACCACAGCCACAGCTCCCTCATCCTGGTGACTCTGAGCTCTGCAGAGTGCCCAGACTGCTGCTTCCTTCAACACCAAAGCTGATATCAGTCAATTATTCCAAGGCTGTCAGCAGCCATCAACACCCCTTAGAGCCACTGCAGCATTGCAGTTTATAAACTGTGGAGTAAATAAATCAAACAATATGAGAAACTTCCAAATGTGTTGTTTCTGAGGGGTTTTTCACACTTTGTGTGCCATTTGTCTGCTCTGCTCAGAGTTTTTTCACAGCCAATTTCCATCTGTTTCCCGTGGAATTGATAGTGTTCCTCAGCATTTCCCGAGCTCCTGCACGGCACTGCAATTAACTGCCAGCCCCAATCACACCTGATGCAGCCCAAAACAAAGGGAATAAACCCTCTGCTCTGCTTCTCCTCGCCAGCCTGCCTGTGTCTGGGAGCTTCCTGTACATCCTGAGTGGTGTTTGGCTCCATGTGAGACATTCCCAGGTTTCAGCACTGCAAACTCACCCCGGGATTTGGGTGGGGATGGAGCAACAACGGAGTGAGAAGGAAAAACATCTGTGAGCATCAGCCACAAGAGCCAGGGAGCAACTTTGTACCCAAAACCTTCTGCAGAGGTGATTGGATTTTGCTGTGATTCCCTGAGGGGTAACAGATTCCTCAGAATTCCTCTCCTCTGGTAGCCCCTGGTCTAAGCCCCCAGAGCTTTCTGCTGCACTGGCACTTTGTGGGTGTGCTTAGGCAGGGGTTACCCAGCAAGATGCCTTCAAGGAGAACACGTGTGGCTCTCCTGGAAGGGACATCTCCATCCAGGTGACCAGAGGTAGTCACTAAGCCTGGCTTAGTTACTCACCAAAGCCGGGTTTAGTTATTCACCAAAGCCTGAGTTAGTTATTCACCAAAGCCTGAGTCAGTTACTCACCAAAGCCGGGTTTAGTTATTCACCAAAGCCTGGTTCAGTTATGCACCAAAGCCTGGTTAGCTAGTCACAAAGCCTGGGTTAGTTATTCACAAAGCCTGGTTTAGTTATTCACCAAAGCCTGGTTCAGTTATGCACCAAAGCCGGGTTAGCTAGTCACAAAGCCTGGGTTAGTTATTCACAAAGCCTGGTTTAGTTATTCACCAAAGCCTGGGTTAGTTATTCACTAAAGCCTGGTGCTGTCTGCACTCCCAGCTTTGCTGGGCAAGGCTGGCTCTGCTCTAGGAGAGGAGGGGGCTCTGGGTCAGCGCTGGCAGTGCCAAACCTCGGGCTCTGCCTTATTTTGGGATTTAACAGAGGCACGGGGGGCTCATGCCCCAGCTCTCTGCAGGGTCTTTGTTCTGCCAAAACCCAGCCCATCAAATTCCCAAAATCACTCCCAGAGAACCGGGTGTCTCCAGCCCTGGATCAGAGCTGTCCTTGATTCCCAAATCCCTCCCAGAGAACCGGGTATGTCCAGCCCAGCCCGGAGCTGTCCGTGGTCCCTCAGAGCAGCTCTGACAGAGCTGCCTGCAGTGCCAGGGCAGAAGTGATGGGAAATTGGGACATGAGGGAAGCTGCAGGTCCCAGAAAAGTGCTGGGAGCCCGGCAGGCTCAGGCACGGCAGCTCTGGAGGCTCCTGAGAGGATGGAGTGGAAAAAGCAAGGGAGTTTCCTCAGGAGTGGGAAAAGGTTAGAGGGAATACTTTAGGAACACAGTGGCGCAGTAACCAGGTATTGCAGATAATAACTTCATTGGCATGGATGGAACGGGTGCTGGAGGGGCTGCTCAGGGAGGTTGGGAGTCCCTGGAGGTGCCCAGGGAATTCCTGGAGGTGTCACTCAGAGCTCTGAGCTGGGACAAGGTGGGCACCGGGCACAGCTGGACTGGATACTCTCGGGGAGCTTTTCAAAAACCATTTGAAATTATGGATTTCTATATTAAGGTACAAAATCATTTCCAGTACATTCTCTTTCCACAATGAAAGGAATGTTTCACTTGCTCACTTGTCCTGTGCCTCTTCTCTGGCCCCCGATGTCCATTCCTGGATTGCCCATCCCAGAAGGATTGAACATCCCACTGGATTTAGGCTGCCAGCCCAGCCCCTCCTGCTCCAGCTCTGAGCACTGCTGGGGTGAGGAATTCCATTTTTCGGGTAAGAGATTCCTTTAAAGCCCATCCCATCCTGCTCTGTGCATTTTTGGGGTGGGGAATTCCTTTCAAGCCCATCCCAGTCCAGGTATTTGGATTTTGGGGTGAGGAATTCCTTTCAAGCCCATTGCATCCTGCTCTGAGGGTTTTTGGGGTGAGAAATTCCTTTCGATCCCATCCCAGTGCTGCTCTGTGGGGTTTTAGGGTGAGGAATTCCTTTCAATCCCATCCCGCTCCATGCTGTGTGCACAGCCCCTGCTGCTGGCAGCCTCCTCAGAAGTTCTTTAATCCCCTGGAGCAGAGGTTTGGGGGTTGTTCTCCCCTAAAAGCTGCCCCTTTTCCCTGGATTTCCTTCCTGCCATCCCAGGTGGATCTGTGGATCCTCTGAGCTGGGTTTGCCTCTCCCCAGGCAGGGCTGTCCCACAGGGTGTCTGTGCTCAGGTTCGCCAGGAAAAGGCTGTTGTTTATTATGCTCAGCCTGGAATGTGTGAATAAACAGATTTCCTTGCAAAAAGCACTTTTTTGGGAAGGAGGAGCTCTTCAGAACAATCTCAGAAATGACAAAAAGCCAGTCCCAGTTATTGCTCCTCGTGTCAGCTCTGCTCTGATTTACGGTGCCATTTGCAGGGTAAAAGTCACCATTGCCTCTGACTGACTGATCCTGGTGGCAGCTAACAGCGTTTGCTTGTGTTTCTCCAGCAGAATTTTATTAAATAAGATTTTCAGCCTAATTAAAGCATTTCAGGATTTTGGCTTCCTGTCACCCAGAGATAAGTCTGAAGTGGAAAATGAGGTAATAGCCATAGAAACATGGAATATATTTATAGAGTTTTTATAACTGCTGTATTGTTTTAATTTCAATCCTATTTTCTTTTATGTTACTTTAAAGGAGGAAAAATGCAAGCAGCAGTTACTGAGAATGGTGACCCTGATGTATTTAATAAAGTATTGAACTGAAAGCAGTGAATGTGTTACCCATGGCACAGGGAAGAGCCAGGCCATGGTCACTGCAGTGCCATAAAACCCAAACACACCCAGAGAACAACACACCTCCAATATCCCTGTCATTTACTGCAGATATAAAGTTAATATCCAGCAAAGAGAGCTCAGGGAACACAGGCTTTACCTGAACACAGGGGCAGGCAAAGAGGGATTTCCATCCCAGGAAAGGCAGGAATGAGGATGCAGTGTGGGATTTACTCTTTGTTTTCCAGAAAGAAATCCTTCAGTGTGAGCCTGCAAGGAGGGAATGCCTCAGTCAAACAATAATGTCTTTAATTTTATATACAAATCTGTAATTAGCCACTGGAAGAGGCAGGCTGCCCCTTTCAGCACCTGTTTTACAACTATTTCCCCAGTGACAGAGCTCATTTTGTGTCCCCTCCTCCCTCCCTCTCCCTCTCCCAGCCCTCTGCCCATCCCTGCCTCCAGTGCTGTGTGAGGCAGGGATTTGTGGGGCCATAAAAAGCCCTGAACTGAAGCCCAAAGGCGTTATCAGTGCTCTCTGTTGGGTTTTCTCAGTGCTGCACTCCCACTGTGCCCTCCTGAGCCCTGGGAGCCGAGCTGAGCCTGAGCTCTGTCCTGGAGCTGGGATGCGGGAATGGGGGATCCTGGAATGGGCTGGAACCAACCCAGCCTGAGCCCCTCCTGCAGTCCTGCTCTGTTCCTGCTGCTCATGGGAAACTCTGAGAGCTCCCTGGGGCTCAAAGCTCGCAGATTTACACCTCATACTGCTCCACAGGGATTTACACCTCATACTGCTCCACAATTGTTTAGATGGGATATTGGAAAAAAATCCTCCCTGGGATGGTGAGAACTGGCTGGGCTGGAATTGCCAGAGCAACTGTGGCTGCCCCTGGATCCCTGGCAGTGCCCAAGGCCAGGCTGGACATTGGGGCACCCTGGGACAGTGGGAGGTGTCCCTGCCATGGCTGGGGTGGCACTGGGGGGGATTTGTGACACAAACCCTGAGAGGAACCCCTGAGGGAGCTGGGGGTGCTCAGCCTGGAGA
>NW_005054303.1:16394502-16419332 GCF_000277835.1 Geospiza fortis | reverse complement strand
TCCCTGGGTGTGTTTAACAAAGCCTGGATGTGGCACTGGGGGCCAGGGCTGAGCTGAGCTGCTGGGACTGGGCTGGACTCGATGGTCTTGGAGGTCTCTCCCAACCTGGTCATTCTGGGAATAATCTGTGATTTAAGGTCCCTCCCATCCCAAACATTCAGATGAGGGCTTGTCTTTGGCTGGGATCAATTCCTTGAAAACATTGCCCAGTATTCTCAGCTTAAATAATTTCTCTGTTATATTTCCCTGCCTTCCCTGGATCTGTGCCTCTGAGCCACTCACAGTGCCAGAGCAGGCACAGAGGTCCCAGGAGCACAGAGGGGTGGGAGATGTGTGGCAGGAGGGCAGCCAGCAGTGCCCAGGGCTGGAGGCAGCTCCAGAGGGACATTCCTGTGGGAAAAGGCCAGGGAAGTGAGAATCCCCCAGGGACAGGTGGGATCCACCTGGTAAAATGTCAAACATGAGACAAGATTTTAAAAAAATTATTTATTTATAAATACATAATTATAATATATATATTAAAATAGAATTGAATTAAATTATTATTTTATAATTTAATTAATTATAGATAAATTAAATTTTAATAAATTTATTTATAGCTACTCTGAAGAAGTAAAAGAGTTGAGCCAGACCATTGTAATTTGCAATACAGATGTCCTGTTCAATATGAAAGGTGGATAAAAGACAGAAGTGAGCTGCCCCTCCCTGCAGCTGCTGAGGACATACTTGTTACCTCTGGTCATTTCCCACTCTGTTAATTCAGGATCCTTTTTTCCCCTCTCCTCCCATGAGAATGAATTCCGTGCCTTGCAGGGATGGCTGTGCAGATGATCCTGAGTAGAATCCCAATCTGTTCACCCTGCCAGGACACATCTCCTGAGCCTGAGAGCTTCCTGCCTCCAGCTCTACATCCAGATCCTGCTTCAGCTCTTGTTCTGAGGCAGCATTGCTTTTCTGTTCCATTTATTCATGGAGTGCCACCTCCTCCTGCCCTGCAGTGCCACTCTTTCTTTCCAGCACATCAGGGTGCACCTCTGAGAAGCACTGAACTTTGAGGGCTGGGCACAGAATGGGCACAGAATGGTCCCATTCATGGAATGATCCCAGTCCCTTCCCTGGGCACAGAATGATCCCATTCCCTGGGCACAGAGTGATCCCATTCATGGAATGATCCCACAGAATGATCCCATCCCTTCCCTGGGCACAGAATGATCCCATTCATGGAATGATCCCATTCCCTTCCCTGGGCACAGAATTATCCCATTCCCTTCCCTGGGCACAGAGTGATCCCATTCTCTGGGCACAGAGTGATCCCATTCATGGAATGATCCCACAGAATGATCCCATTCCCTTCCCTGGGCACAGAATGATCCCATTTCCTCCTCTGAGCATAGAATGATCCCATTCTCTGGGCACAGAGTGATCCCATTCTCTGGGCACAGAATGATCCCACTCCTTTCCCTGGGCACAGAATGGTCCCATTACCTTCCCGGGTCCCAAAATTATCCCATTCCCTTTTCTGATCCCAAAATGATCTCATTCCCTTCCCTGGGCACAGAATAATCCCGTTCCTTTCCCTGGGCACAGAATGGTCCCATTCCCTTCCCTGGGCACAGAATGATCCCATTCCCTGGGCACAGAATGATCCCATTCCTTTCTCTGGGCAGAGAATGGTCCCATTCCCTTCCCTGGGCACAGAGTGATCCCATTCCCTTCTCTAATCCTCACTGGGCACTCTGCCATCAGTGGCTGTGCTGTACTCTAGGAAATCTGTGTTTGTGTCATCCCAGGAGGTGTCACAGCCAGCCCGGGCACTCAGAGGTGCACAGGGACAATGCTGAGTGCCCAGCACAGGTGACTGCAGGGACCAGTGCCCCCATGTCCCCCCAGGTGCCACCAGCCACAGGAACCAGTTCACTGCCCTGGAATACATCTCCTGGAAAAAGCACACCTGAAAGCAAACATCAGCTTTGGGACCCTCAACACCCACCTGAAGGCAGTGACCCAGAGACCCACAAGGATTAATTCAATAAACACAACACTACTAAACCATTTTGTCTTGTAATAAAGGACATTATGCAGCTACTGCAACTCTACACTGAAATCTGAGGGGTTGTTTTCCCTAAGTACCTTCAGTTTTAATAAGCCCTTGGGAATGAATTCAATGAGCATTTTATTAATGCAGTTCAGCTACTCCAATTCCATTTTCCTCTGTGAATGATTGTGCTGACAAAGAGCAGCTCTGGGTCCCTACTTTCCCGTGGAAGCTCAGAACTGGATGAGCAGGAAATATTTTGGAACAGTTCATGCATTGAAGGTTCCTTGGAGGCGCAGGGACCCAATACTTGAAATGATGGAAAACCTGACAGGGAGACTTGAAAAGCTCCTTTGTTGCTCTGGCTTTACTGGTGGTTTCCCTAAACAGGTGGAAATTACCCGGAATCAATAATGAGAGTTGCAAGGTCAGGAAGAGAGCAGCTCTGAGCTGACTCCTCATTTCAGGGCCGATTTGCCTGGCATCCCAGCCATCCGTTCCCGGGGCCTGAGCAGCTCTGACAGCTCATTAATTATAGAGGAGATTGGACAGTGGGCAGCAGCAGTGGCACCAGAGGATTCATCTCTGCTGTCAGCTGCCTAATGTGCATCCGCTCTCTCGGCACGGGGAAGAACACTTCCAGTAAATCTTTGTCCCTCTCCCGTCTCCAGGAAGGAAATCAGACATGACATTAACAATTGCTTCTATATTCTCTGGGAAACGCTCTCCTAAACGCCAGGCACGGGAATAGATTAACAGCTCTCAGATTTCCAGTCAGCCCTGCGTTCAGGCTCCATGCAGAGAGCATTGCCCAGGAACTGCAGAGATCACTTCCCAGGAACTGTGCTCCATTGAACTGCAGAGATCATTTCCCAGGAAATTCAGAGATCATTTCCCAGGAACTGAACTCCATGAAAATGCGGAGATCATTGCCCAGAAAATGCAGAGAGCATTGCCCAGGAAATGCAGAGATCATTTCCCAGGAACTGTGCTCCATTGAACTGCAGAGATCATTTCCCAGGAAATTCAGAGATCATTTCCCAGGAACTGTTCTCCATGGAAATGCAGAGAGCATTTCCCAGGAAATGCACTCCATGGAAATGCAGGGATCATTGCCCAGGAACTGCAGAGATCATTTCCCAGGAAATTCAGAGATCATTTCCCAGGAACTGTTCTCCATGGAAATGCAGAGAGCATTTCCCAGGAAATGCACTCCATGGAAATGCAGGGATCATTGCCCAGGAACTGCAGAGATCATTTCCCAGGAACTGTACTTCATGGAAATGCAGAGATCATTTCCCAGGAAATGCAGAGATAATTTCCCAGGAACTACACGGTGCACAGGGGTATCCAGGCTCCCATGAAGATGAGGAGGGAGCAAAGGAGCTCCTGTGTGGTATTTTTGCGGTCCCCCGTGGCAGGAAGGAAATGATGGATCTGACTCCATGTTCTTAGAAGGCTAATTTATTATTTTACTATATATATTATATTAAAATAATATATTATTATGTTGTATTAAAGAATATTATATTAAATAATGTTATATTAAAGAATATAATTATATTATATTTAAAATGCTATACTAAAACTATACTAAAGAATAGAGAAAGGATACCTACAGAAGGCATTAACAAGATATTAATTAAAAACTCGTGACTCTCCAGAGTCCCAACACAGCCTGACTATGATTGGTCGTTAAGTAAAAACAATTCACATGTTGGATAAACAGTCTCCAACCACATTCCAAAGCAGCAGCAAAACATAGGAGAAGCAAATGAGTTAATATTGTTTTCCTTTTTCTCTGACGCCTCTCAGCTTCCCAGGAGAATTGTCCTGGGCAATGGAATTTTTCAGGAAATATGATAGTGGCCGTTCTGGAGCTGCTGGGACAGGCAGGGCTGGGCAGGGGGAGTGCCTGGTGTCCATCAGGTCTGCAGGACTGGGCCGGGCCAGTGCCTGGTGCCCATCAGTTCTGCAGGAGCTGCATGCCCCAGGCAGGGTGAGTGCCTGGTGTCCATCAGTTCTGCAGGAGCTGTGTGCCCTGGGCAGGGCCAGTGCCTGGTGCCCATCAGTTCTGCAGGAGCTGCGTGCCCTGGGCAGGGCTCAGCAGCCACTGGCATTGATGGAGCTATCAAAGCTCAGTATTGATGTGTGCCTGAGCATTTAACTGCCTTTAGCTCTCCAGCAACATCCAGGGGGGCTCTGCAGCCTCTGCAAAGCCTGTGGAATATTTCACAGGCACTGCCATGCCCACGCCAGCCCTCAGCTCCTCATCCCTTTGGTCTCCCCCTTGATGGAGGCAGGAGGTGCTGAGCCCTTCCTGAGCACGAAGGGCACACAGAGCTCCAGGGAACAGCTCTGGCTTTCCAAGAAAGGAGGGCCTGATCCTTGTCTGACTCCAGGAATTGCTGGTAAAATCCTGAGAAGTTTCTCACTCTCTTCTGAAGCTTTAGCAAAAATAAATGAGAATGTTGAGAATTCAGCTCATCTGCCAGAGGGCTGTGTGCAGTGCTGAGCTGAGAACAAGCACTGCTAAAGCTCCACCAAGTGAGATTTAAAAATAAAGGCACCAGGTGCTTCCAAAGGTGTGTGTTCCCTATTCCAAAGGTCTGTATTCCCTATTCCAAAGGTGTGTTCCCTCTTCCAAAGCTGTATTCCCTCCTCCAAAGGTGTGTTCCCAATTCCAGAGATGTATGCTCCTTCTTCCAAAGGTGTGTGTTCCCTCTTCCAAAGGTGTGTGTTCATTTCATTTCATTTCATTTCATTTCATTTCATTTCATTTCATTTCATTTCATTTCATTTCACCCCACCCTGTCCATCCCTGGCAGTGCTGTCCAAACCCCCCTGGAGCTCTGGCAGCCTCGGGGCTGTGCCCATTCCCTGGGCAGCCTGGGCAGTGCCAGCACCCTCTGGGGAAAGAACCTTTCCCTGATTCCAGCCTGACCCTTCCTGGCCCAGCTTAACACCAAAGAAAAGGCAAAAGCCTGTCTTGACCCAATTTCCAACTTTCAGCAAGAGAAGCAAGGTGACTTTGAGAGAGGATCCTCCCACCTACTCCATGAAAGGCAGAAAAATATCCAGGTTGGAAAGCAAGCTAAACAAACCCATATTAAAGATGGTTTGGGGGTTGGAGGATAAAGGTTGCTTCCTTGCTTGTGTATTAAAACAATGAGGAGTAATGCACAACTCTGGTAAGATAGCCATTCCGGGAACTTTTTAAATCAAATGTGATTTTTTTTAGTGAAGTGCTCACTTTGTAGCAGAACCTCCTTCAGAGAAGCCCTCCAGTCATAACTACATGGAAATGACTCATAAAGTACATAACTATGATCAAAATGGTCAAAAACCCCTTGAATTCCTGAGTTTGGTGGTCCCAGATGCACAGTGGCCACTCTGGGGTGAACTAAACCAGCTGAAAGCGTCAGATCCTCACTCACATGGCACCACCACATCTTCAATATTCCCCAGGGACAAGCAGAACCTGGGGAAGCCAAGCAATTCTGCCTGTGCCAGCTCCCAAAATCCCAGGCTGATGAGACCCTGGGGAAGGCAGCAGGAGCTGAGCTGGCCTATGCAGGGAGCTCCTGCTGCCTCTCCTGTGGGCTCCCTTTCCATCCCATCCCAACCCGTCCCGTCCCGTCCCGTCCCGTCCCGTCCCATCCCATCCCATCCCATCCCATCCCATCCCATCCCATCCCATCCCATCCCATCCCATCCATCCATCCCATCCCATCCCATCCCATCCCATCCCATCCCATCCCATCCCATCCCATCCCAGACACTGCCCCAAGGCACCAGGACTGCACAGATCTGGGGTTTGGGCAGGACATTGCTGAAGGAGCTGTGTGGGACATGGGACGTGCCCTGTCCCCATGGAAATCTGGGGACTTTTCCTGGGTTATTGTGAAATCTCTCTCCCAGCCACTCCAAATTCTGATAATATCCTCGAAATGCCACATCCGTTCCATTTACCTTTATCACCAATGTTTTTAAGGACTCTGATAACAACTTGGCAATACAAAATAAACCAATATTTGATCTGCCTGACAATGTATTGGAAATCTTAAGTTGATCTTAATTCACCCCTGCTATAAAATCCAGCATTTGTTAGTGCTCCGAATTGCTCTATGGAAATATCAGGTTCAGTTTCTATGACAACAAGAGTCATAAATGCCAAAATTCTTCCTGTTCCCTTTCTGTTTTCAGCTTGACAATGAGCCATTTTTTTTTCATTCTTTTAAATTAACCTTTCCCTTTCCCCTGGAAATGAATAATCCAGACAGATCCTGCCCTCCCTGCTGTGTGCACAATGTCCAGTTGTTTCAGCACAGCCCAGCTGTGGCTGGAGAACTGGAAAAAACTCATCCCCTCTTCTCCAGGGAATGTTCAGGTCCTGGAAATGGATGGAGGGTGGTAAAAGAAAACCCAAGGATGACCTTAGGGAAGCAGGGCTCCTCCAGAGGCCACATTTCGGTCAGGAATGTGAGGATGGCACTGAGGGCACCCTGTGCCAGAGGCAGCGCCCAAGGCTGGCACAGGTGGGGCTCCTGGTCCTGGGAGCTCCCAGGTCAGCCACATCCAAGGACAGGATGGACAGGGTGGGATGGACAGGATGGGATGGACAGCATGGACAGGATGGACAGCATGGACAGGATGGACAGGATGGGCAGGATGGACAGGATGGGATGGATGGACAGGACAGGATGGACAGGATGGGATGGACAGGATGCACAGGATGGATGGAGAGGATGGGATGGACAGGACAAGCTGGACAGGACAGGATGGGATGGACAGGATGGACAGGATGGACGGGACAGGGTGGATGGGACAGGATGGCAACAGCATTTCTGGGCAACAGCAGCTGCCCAGAATTTGCAGAAAAACACCAGCCAGCTACTTGATCCTGGAACCAACCCCTTGATCCTGGTGCCATGCCCACAGTCCTGGAGCCGCCACCACCACCATCCTGGAGCCAGCCTCACCCTCCAGCTGCTGGCAGAGCTGGGAGCACCATGACATTCAGTGCTCCTGACTGAAGTAGGACAGGGCTGGGCTGCAAACAAACAAACACAACATTTCCAGTGCTGGGCTGCAAACACAACATTTCCAGTGCAGGGGGCTCCTGTGCCACTCCTGCAGCTGTTTGAGCCTTAAGGACTTGTCCAGAGAGGAATTTCTGCCCTGGCTGAGCTTCCAGCAGAACAAAGGGCCAGAGCCTGAGGAAACAGCCTCAGATTGCAGCAGGGGAGGTTTACGTTTGATTCTGGGGGAAATGGATCCTGGTATTTGTTTTTTGCTCTGAAAACTTTTACTGCAACAAGATCTTGTTTCATTTTCAGCTCTTAGCTGGCTGTTCATCCCCAGCACTGGCTATGGAAATCTTCCTTCCCTTCCTTTCCTTTCCTTTCCTTCCTTCCTTTCTTTCCTTTCCTTTCCTTTCCCTTCCTTTCCTTTCCTTTCCTTCCTTCCTTTCTTTCCTTTCCTTTCCTTTCCCTTCCTTTCCTTTCCTTTCCTTCCTTCCTTTCTTTCCTTTCCTTTCCTTTCCCTTCCTTTCCTTTCCTTTCCTTCCTTCCTTTCTTTCCTTTCCTTTCCTTTCCCTTCCTTTCCTTTCCTTTCCTTCCTTCCTTTCTTTCCTTTCCTTTCCTTTCCCTTCCTTTCCTTTCCTTTCCTTCCTTCCTTTCTTTCCTTTCCTTTCCTTTCCCTTCCTTTCCTTTCCTTTCCTTCCTTCCTTTCTTTCCTTTCCTTTCCTTTCCCTTCCTTTCCTTTCCTTTCCTTCCTTCCTTTCTTTCCTTTCCTTTCCTTTCCCTTCCTTTCCTTTCCTTTCCTTCCTTCCTTTCTTTCCTTTCCTTTCCTTTCCCTTCCTTTCCTTTCCTTTCCTTCCTTCCCCATGTCCAGGATCAGGGACACATGGGCAGCAACATTTTCACTTTTCTGTTTCTTAGGTGAAAGTAGAAGATGCTTCGCTTCTGCCACAAGTTCAACTGCTGCTTGTGGAAACTCAGAAAAAAAAAGTGGATTTTCTTGCTGCTGTGGTTCATGTCTTCACCCTTTCCTTGCACTGTTCTGGGCCACTGAAGTCACTCAGCTTGAAGCCTCACAATTCTGGGTTTGAAAACTCCTGATTTCCCCACTGCCCCCACCATCCCAAGAGGATGAGGTCAGGAATCCCTGCTTGAAGCTGAGAGCAGCCAAAACGTGGCAGGTCCTTGAATTCAAATGATTGTGTCCCAAAATTCACAGCTCTGGTAACCCCTCAGTGCAGCACAGCCCATCCTGGTGTGCTCCAGGGATCCACAGGGAAATCTGGGCTGGAAAAGGGAATAGCAGGGATGCCTGCCATCCCTCAGGGGGAAATCTCCTTTTTGAGAGGGGCTGAGCAGCCAAAGGCAGGCACTGCACAGGTGGAGGCCCCCAGCTGCAGCCCTGTGTTTAATGCTCCTCATTCTGATGCAGGTTTGCCTGTCTAGAAAAGCATGGCACACAGGAATTATTTTTACATTTTAGGGTTTTAGTCTAATTTGGGCTGAAACCTGAATTGGTCTTTTCTTTTTCCCCCAACAAATTGAATCAGCTTCTGTTTACATTTACATTTTCACTGAAACTTCTGCTGCTTCCCAAGTCAGGGACATAATGTCTTCTCATAAAAACCTCATCAAGCATCAACTAAAATTCTTCTTCACTCTCTTTATGCTCACAAAACATTCCTTTTCTGAATACCTCCAGTAAGTGATGCTAAACTTCACCATCTGCTAAGATTTTTATCCCATTGTATTTCTTTTTCACTCCTGAAGATGATAATTTGCTTATATGGCTGCGCCGTTCCACCTCTCAGTATTTTTACCAGGCATTATCATATCTTTGCTTCTTAATTTTAACAGTTTGTCATTAATTTACATTCTCAACGATCTGTGCAGCCTAAATCAGCAATCAGCTGCATTCAGCACTGGTCCAGGAGTTAAAGAATTCACACCAATAAATAGAATTTTCGCCATTATTCACAAAATGCCTTTGGTTTTGCGCTGCCCCAGGGGCTGAGCTTTGCCTGAGCTGCTTTGGGCACGTTTCAGCTGCCTCGGGAACATCCAGGTGCTTGTTCCCAGTTATTTGGGCTCAGCCCTGGAAATCCTGCCATGGATCAACCCCAGCCCCTGGCAGAGGATGTTCTGTGTGAAGGGTGGGGAAAGCCAGGGTTTGGTTGGGTCCCCCTCAGGAATGAGCACTTCTCAGAATCTCCGCTGCTCACAGTGACTCTGAGATAGGCACAAGTCTCTTTTCCCAGCCTGCCATCGAAGAAGGAGTCAGGATTCTTTTGTTCTCGTTCTCAAGGTTGTTTATTTGCTGTTATCTCTATCATTCTTTCTCTGACCCACCGAGGTCTGTCCAGCAGGTCAGGTTGAGGCACACTGCCTACCTCAGAGGTGGTGTTGTCTTTTTATTCTAAAAACTACATGTACACTATTTACCATAACTTCCCAACACCTATCACCCATGTTAGACAGTGATTTTCTACCTTAAACCAATCCAAAAGTGCCAACATCACAGCAGAAGATGGAGGCTAGGAAGAAGAGGGAAAAAGGACAGGGTACACCCAAATTCCTCCAACTTGGGACCCTGAGCTTCCATTCTAAAAACCCCAAAAATCTACTTTTCACCCCGTGACAAATTATTATTCTACTTAAACTTCCATGGCTTGCAGGTCCTCATATAAGGTTGGTAATTTTTTCCATGGGTCAGAATCACAGTCACAGGGGTCTTGGGCTCTGTGCCAGGGTATCTGAGCCCCCTGGCAGGGGTTCTGGCAATCCAGGGCAGCCAGAGGGATGTCCTGGGTTCCAACAATCACTGAGCACATTCTCCTCTAAAATGCACAAAAATCAGCCCCAGCTGGTGTGGAGCAGAAGCTCCCTGGCAGCAGGCACGTGCCTTCCAGGGAAACAGCTCATGGCTGAATATCCCTGTGGGACAGACATTTGAAGTGCTCTATTTTCATTAAAATAACCTTTTCAATTAAGCAAAAGGAATTATTAATATTCTGATCTATTATCAGGACCCTGTTTCGTATCCATCAAGCCAACAGCATGAGTCATAATTGAAAAAATCTATTTCTGGGGCTCGCTGGGTCCACAGGTGCAGCTGCAGGAGAGGAGAGGCCCAGGAAAAGGAGCAGGAGGCTTTAAATAATTCTGATTTATGGATTGGGTTATGGCAGCAACTGAATGTGCCAGGCCAGGTTTGGGGCTTGTGGTGCCATGAAATTTATGAGTGCACACATAAACTGAAGAGATGTCTTCCCTCCAAACATTTTACAATCTGAGTGGAAGCAGTGATGAGGCAAATGGAGGGAATTTGATGGCATTTGGTCAAACTTTGTTAAGCTGTTCTTCAGCCCTTAAAGCAAACTGAATTCTTGAGGTGCCAAACAGGGAACTCAAACTCAAACAAGGAACACCTCCCAGACAGGGGCTTCAAACACTCAAACTTCCCGGGGCTGCTGATAATCCTGCCTGGATTGGTCTCGTTTACACCCAAGGGAAACGCTGTCCTGGGGGAAGTGAGGGAAATGGGGATTTTCAGGGCAGGGGTGAGCAGGGAGATCAGGCCAAGTGCTGACCCACGCAGCCCAGAGCTCCTGAGCCCCATAAAATAGAATTTGCAGGGAATGCCCTGACAAAGGAAGGAAGACATGATGAGGACTCCATCTTATCAGAAAGCTAATTAATTACTTTTTTATACTATATCGTTCTATACTATATTACACGATATCACATTACATCTAAACTGAATCTGCCAAGCACTCAGCTCTGCTCACACTGCCCAGGATCTCGTGACTGTCCCGACAGTCCTGACACATACACCTGGCCCTGACAGGCCAAGGAACCCAAACTCCATCACTGTGGGTGAACAATCTCCACATTGCATTCTGCTGTGGCACAAACACAGGCACAGCAAATGATAAGAATTGTTTTTCCTTTCTCTGAGGTTCAGAGAAAGTGGAACCCAGAAATATCCTTGGGCAGCACTGTGCCTTGCTTTTCTCTGGGAAGAGAAATGTGGCGACACCATAAAACACCCCATTAACTCAGAGAGTGCGATGGGGAATGGAAAACCCTTCACCCAGAAAGCCACACCAGATTCTGCTTCTTACAGGGCCCGTGGCCTCGTTCTTTATCTTTTAATTTATTTATTCTGGTGAGGAGGAGAGGCTGGGAGGATGGCACAGGGCTCCCAAATCCCGGCTCACCCTACGTGCCCTGCTGCAGATGGTAGGGGATAAATTTAACTGCTGCTGTCACTGGGTGCTTGCCCACACTGAATGGCACACCCTGCTGTCCCAGAGCCCTGCCTGCTGCAGCTGAGAGGGCTTTGAGGGGCTGTGCTGCTGCAGCAGCCGCTGCGGGGGCACCGCTGCCCTGGTGGGAACCGCGGGGATTTCTCCTTGCTCCCACACAATCACAAGCAGAACCACCCATGGAACGCTTCCAGCTGCTCCAGGGCCACCTCGTGCTGTCCCAGTGTCCTGCGTGGCCTTGGAGGACACATCCTTCACTGCCCCATCCCCTTGTCATCAGGAGAAACTCCAAATTACCATTGCAGATTGCACTGCGTCCTCCCTGCTGGCAAAGCTGGGTTTTTCCCCTCAGCTGCAAAGAAATTTGAACCAATAATTTAAGGGGGAAAAAAAAAGGAAAAAAATCACCGTTTTTTGCACGTTCTTCTGGAAAGCAAAGAGCTGGAAGCAGCAGCAGCAGGGGAAGGCAGGAGCTGAGTGCAGGAGCACAAATGATGTCCCGAGGGGCTCCTGAGGGAGCGCAGGCGCTGCCTCCTCCTCCCTGCAGCTCCTCTTTGTGCGCTCCTGTGCTCAGGCCCCTCCAGGGAAGCTGTTTGGTGGATCAGAGCCTCCAGCCCTTTGCCCAGGAGCGGTTTTTTCCCTGCCCCACCAAGGTTTCTGAAAAGGGAAATTTCCCTTGCCGCCCTTGCCGCGCACAGCCCCCGGGGAGCGGGGCTGCTCGGGGAGGATATTTCTGTGTGCTCCAAACCCCACAGCGTGCTGCTTGCCTCTGCCTGATTTGCATGTTCTGAAGGTGCTGCTGAGTGGGAATTCAGTGGTTTCTAAGCCTCGTGGTGCTCCAGCTCCTGTGCATATGCAATAATTTGTACTCGGAGATGCGCAGTGACCTCTTTTTTTTCAGAGCAAGAAATGTTTTCATTAAAAATAAAGTAGCAGATACATCAAGACATTTCCTCTTGTAAAGCCTCATGTCCTGAATATCAAGTAGGAATAGCCAGGCTGCACAAAGCTTTCTGATGGTGCCACACAGATAAAAACAGAGAGCCTGAGAGGGAGATTGGGCTGTTGTGGAACAGATGAACCAGACTTCATGGGCTCTGGAACTTCCACAAACACATCACAGGACCAGGGAATGCCTGGGCTTGGAAGGGACCTCAAATCCCACCCAGTGCCACCCCTGCCATGGCAGGGACACCTCCCACTGTCCCAGGGTGCCCCAATGTCCAGCCTGGCCTGGGGCACTGCCAGGGATCCAGGGGCAGCCACAGCTGCTCTGGCAATTCCAGCCCAGCCAGGAATTCCCAATTCCCAATCTCCCATCCATCCCTGCCCTCTGGCACTGGGAGCCATTCCCTGGCTCCTGTCCCTCCATCCATTGGGAGTTGTCTCTCTCCAGCTCTCCTGCACCTCCTTCAGGCCACACCTGGGTCACCCCAAAGCTTCTCCTCTCCAGGTGAACATTCCCAGCTCTCCAGCAGAGCTGCTCCATCCCATGGATCATCCTGGTGCCTCCTCTGGTGCTCCCTGTGCTGGGCCCAGGGCTGGAGCCAGGATTCCAGCTGGGATCTCACCTGAGGGGCACAGGAGCACAATCCCAACCCCTTCCTGCCCATGCTGGGCTCAGCCCAGGCTCGGGGGGCTCTGGGGCAGGTCCAGCTCTCACCCCCAGCACCCCCAAATCCCTTCCCAGCTGCTCATCCCAGCCTGGAGGGATGTCAGGGGCAGCTCCTGGCATTGTTCACAGGATTCCCTTGGGCCACTCCTGAGCTTGTCCAGGGCCCCCTGGCAATGTCCTGCCCCTCAGCTCGGTGTCCCCTCACTGTGCTGAGGGGGGCCTGCAGCTCCCTGTCCATGGGGAGGATGGACCCCTGAGGAATCCTGAGGGACACTGAGAGACCCTGAGGGACAATGAGGGACCCCTGAGGGACACTGACAGACCCTGAGAGACCCCTGAGGGACATTGAGGAACCCCTGAGAGACCTCTGAGGGACACTAAGGGACCCTAGAGGGACCCCTGAAGTACCTATGAGGGACCCTAAGAGACCCTGAGGGATCTTGACAGACCCTGAGAGCCCCCTGAGATGCCTCTGAGGGACGCTGAGGGACCATAAGGGACTCTGAGGGTCACCTCTGGTCACTGGTGGCCAGCAGGACTCTGACCACGGCCCAGCAGCAGCAGCAGCATCCCCGTGGCTGAAATGAAACACCTTCCAACAACATAAACCAAGTCAGGGCCTGCACAGACGTTAGGCCCAAAAAGCTCCATTTTTTATGCCTTCCCTCCCACCCCTTTCGTGTGAAGCTGTGTTGTCTCGTTGGCACTGTGAATATTTCCAGCTCTGGGCTCAGGGGGTCCCTGATCCAGGAGGGCAGGAGCAGGTGCTGGGAAATATTGGGAAATATTTTCCCCTGCTGGGAAATCTTCACCATGAGAGCAGGAACAGACTCCTGGAGACACCCAAAGAGCACTCCCAGCTTTAGATCTGCTCCTGGGAGCAGCTCTGCTCTCTCTGGATGGAAGCAGAGCTCAGAAAACAGTGATTTTAAAAGAGGAGTTACTGATTCCCACCATCTTGAGGAGCCAGCATCAATATACTGCCACCAAATCGTGGCTCCTGTGACCAACGGGCCTCGTTGGTTACAAATTGTGTTTGAAATTTCTGAGCTCTTGGAGCTGGCTGAGCCCTCCAAGCCCAGAACTGGGAATATTTTAACAAATAGGAGCTGTCAGCTCTGTTCAAGGCGATGCACAAACTCCTGCTGCTCCTTATCTGGCAGAATTCAGGGCATTGCCAAAGAATGGGCATCATAGCTCACGAGGCCCCCAGTTCTCCATTAATTCAGGGTAAAAAATAATTCATCTGAAAAGCCACACTGCTAATTACTCTGATTTAAAGAGCATTTCAATTACCTAATTGAGGCCCAGAAATAGTGCTCTCAATTTAGGTGGTCAGTCACAGTTCAGAACTAATGAATAGTAAATGATTAATACACAGCCCAGAAACACTCATAATCAGAAAATGATTCCTTGGAGCAGCCAGGGGCTGGCTGGCAGTGAGGGCAGGCACTGCTCAGCCTGCTCCTGGCAGTCTGGCAATGCTGCCCCCGGCACAGGCAGCTGTCCCCAGGCTGCCACCCCAATGGGCTTTGGCCCTCCAGAGGGCACAGAGAGCGTTGTTCCACAGGTGCTTTGCCCAGAGCTGTGTCTTTGGTTGTTTGGGGCGTGGGCAGAGGCAATTTATCCTGGGTGAGACAAATTTGTCATGTATTTACACAACCAATCAGTCCTAGTGCTCCTGGGGGGGAGCTGGGCTGGGGGGACACATCCAGGGACATCCAAACCCATCCAGGACTGGGGGGACACATCCAGGGATGGGGAGACACATCCAGGGGCAGCCAAACACATCCAGGACTGTCCAAACACATCCAGGGACATCCAAACACATCCAAGGACATCCAAACCCATCCAGGGCTGGGGGGACATATGCAGGGACATCCAAAAACATTCAGGGACATCCAAAAACATTCAGGGACATCCAAAAACATTCAGGGACATCCAAAAACATTCAGGGACATCCAAAAACATTCAGGGACACCCAAACACATCCAGGGACATCCAAAAACATTCAGGGACACCCAAACACATCCAGGGACATCCAAAAACATTCAGGGACACCCAAACACATCCAGGGACACCCAAACACATCCAGGGCTGGGGGACACTTCCCAATGGAAAGGGGGCTCAGGCCTTGGCACTGCCCAGGGAGGGTTGCAGTGCCCATCCCTGCAGGTGTCCCAGGATGCCATCAATTAGTAATTAATAATTAGCAAATAATAACCAAGCTAATAGCTGGTTAACATTAGCAATAACCATTCATAACTAGAGCAAAAATTAAGGCAAAGGAAGGAGCTCAAATTCTTTTGCAAAGAACTTAATCCAGTGAAAAGTCACCTTCAGATTGGGTAAAATATATTCAAGGTTTTTTCTACAACTCCTGACCCTTCCCAGAGGGAAAGGAGAATGAAGGAAAATCTTACAGCAGGGATGTTCCATTTCAACTACTCCAAAAAAATAACAAAAAATAATAAAATAAAAAAACCACAGAATCACAGAATGGTTTAGGTTGAAAGGGACCTTGAAGCTCATCTTGTTCTGCCATGACAGGTTTACCTCCCACTGCCCCAGGTGCTCCCAGTCCCAGTGTCCAACCTGGCCTTGGGCACTGCCAGGGATCCAGGGGCAGCCACAGCTGCTCTGGACAATTATTCTGAAGCTAAAAAAATATTTTGAAAAATTATATATATGCAAAATAAATTTATTCTGTGATAAATAAGGTATTTTTATCCAGCTCTGAAAATAATGCTAAAATTATTCTGAAAGTGCATTTTAAATCAGAGCCAAGCAAATTCCCACTGGAAATGGGAATGCCAGAGGACATGGCCAGGAGCAGGGCACGTTGGGATGCAGGGAGAGCACCCAGGAGCTGCTCTGAGCAGCAGCCAGGGCTCAGCCCGTGCCCCTCGCTGAGCTCAGATAACAGGTACTGCTGTTATCTGCTGTTATCTGCCTGCTTTGCCTCTCCTTCCCAATCCGTATGAATTATTTGCCATAGCAACCCCCTGTGCCAATAAGTTGTACTATTTAATTACACCTTGCATGAAATGATTCCCATTTGTCAGTTTTCATGTTCCCACACCAGAAATTCTGTTCCAACAAGTCACACCTTCCAGAGACAGCGTTTTCTTCACGAGTTTGCCTTGATTACCCCCCTCACCTTGGCCCCAGACCATGGCAGTAACAGTGCCCTGAACAGGGAATAATGAGGACTGACTCTGTGGCTGCAGGGGGCTGATCCATTGCTTTATTCTTCTATGTCATTTATTACATTATACTTATTGAGAAGCTCATAACCCTTACAGGCAGATTCACAGAATTCACAGATTATTCCCAGAATGACCAGGTTGGAAGAGACCTTCAAGACCATTGAGCCCAACCCAGCCCCAGCAGCTCAGCTTAGCCCTGGCACCCAGTGCCACATCCAGGCTTTGTTAAACACACCCAGGGATGGGGAGTCCACCACCTCCCCGGGCAGAACATTCCAGAACTTTATCAATCTTTCCATGAAAAACCTTTTCCTGATATCCAACCTGTATTTCCCTTGGTGCAGCTTGAGGCTGTGTGCTCTGGTTCTGTCAGTGCTGCTGGAGACAGTCTGATACAGATTGACCTCATTGAGCAATGAATCCAAACACCATCCAGTGTCCAATTAAGAAACCACCCTTTGGTAAACAATCCCCATAACACATTCCTCATGTGCACAACACCAGGTGCAGCCAGTGGAGATCAGAATTGTTTCTCTTTTTTTCCCTCTGATCTCCTCACAGCCTTTCCCAGGACAAAGCCTGGGGGAGTTGTGTTTCTCTCTGTGAGCTGCTGCCACACCAGCCCATGGCAGCCCTGCTGGCAGGGCCAGGCCTGGGGAGGCCACAGGGTCCCCTGGGTGTGCTGGTGCCAGTGCTGGGACTGGGAGAGGAGACCACGGACCTCATCTGGGCTCACCTCCAGCAGCACACCTTCCTTTGGGGTCCAACAGCCGTCCCCATGGCAGCTCCCACGGGCTCTGGAACAAAGTGGACAGATGGACACACTGTGGTCTGGCTGGAAGGGACCTCACATCCCACCCGGTGCCATGGACGGCACCTTCCACCATGCCTGGGTGTGGGATTCACACTCTCTGAACCTGAGAGAAGCAGTTGTGGAGAGATAGAATATCAGAAAATAAAGATAGTGTAGAAAGCAATCGCACCCCAAAGGAGCTGCAGCTGGGCCAATTATCAAGGATTAGGAACAGGCCTGACTTTACCAGGCTGCAGCTGTGACCAGTGAGAAGAAGAGTGCTATAAAGAGTGGGCTGGCTGGTTGGGAAGGGAACTGGGGTCAGTTTGGTGCTCTGTGAGGGAGAAAGAGTCAGTGCTCTGAGGAGCTGCCCACCAGACACACCAAGAAGGTATGGAACCTTTGTGATAAGGAGATGGCAGTGTGGAACCCCTGCAGTAAGATGACAACAGCAGTGAGAGAGGCAAAGAAAGGAATGCTCGAAACAATCCTTATCTCATTGGCCGCTCCTGTGTTGTGCCATAGCAGAATGCAATATGGAGATTGTTTACACAGAGTGATGGTGGTTTGTTTCCTTGGCCAAGAGTGAGTCCAGACTGTTGGTCAGCAGACAGTCACGAGATTTTGTGCAGTTTCAGTTTAGATGTAATGTAATATAGCATAGAATAATACAGTATAATAAAGTGATTAATTAGTGATAATATAGTATAATAAAGTGATTAATTAGCCTTCTGATATCAATGGAGTCAGATGCATCATTCCTCCCACTCAGGGGCACCTTGCCAATCCTGTACCAGGGCTGGGGAGCTCCCTGTGGAGGCTCTGTTGGTCAGGGAGCAGAGCAGGGGCTGCAGGCAGCACAGCACACTGACATGTCAGCGTGGCAGTGGGGAAAGGTGCTGACAGCTACTGCTGAATTCGGGAAAAATCCTCTCCACAACCTGAAGGTTTATTAACATTTTTCATTAGACTTAAAACGTTTTCTGCTCTCAGGGATTACAATGAAGTTGATGAGAGGGGACAGCTTCATTAAATCTAAAGTTAGCTTTTGGAAACTTTATACCTGGTGTTTGCTGGAGAGAGTTCTGAGCCTGGCACCTGCTGGGCCTGCAGTTCCCCCCAGAATGGATTGAGCCCCAAAAGGGCTCACCCCTCTGGGCAGGATTCCCAAAAGAGGCTGCATCAGCCAGTGGGATGGCCCTGGCAGGTCCTTCCTGTGGGGTGAGGCTGGACAGCATTCCCTGATCCCAAATCCCAGAGGATCCTGATCGGATCCTTCCTGTGGGGTGGTGCTGGACATCATCTCCTTATCCCAAAATCCCAGCAGATCCTGATGGGATCCTTCTTGTGGGGTGAGGCTGGACATCATCTCCTGATCCCAGAATCCCAGAGCCTCCTGATAGGATCCTTCCTATGGGGTGATGTTTAACAGCATCTCCTGATCCCAAAATCCCAATGCCTCCTGATTGGATCCTTCCTGTGGGGTGATGTTTAACAGCATCTCCTGATCCCAAAATCCCAATGCCTCCTGATTGGATCCTTCCTGTGGGCTGATGTTTAACAGCATCCCCCATTCCCTGATCCCGAGGATCTTGGAGGCTCCCGGAGGATCCCTGAAGCAGAGGCTCCTGATGGGATCCTTGCTGTGGGGTGATGCTGGACAGCATTTCCTGATCCAAAATCCCAAAGGATCCCGATGGGATCCTTGCTGTGGGGTGATGCTGGACAGCATTTCCTGATCCAAAATCCCAAAGGATCCCGATGGGATCCTTGCTGTGGGGTGATGCTGGACAGCATTTCCTGATCCAAAATCCCAAAGGATCCCGATGGGTTCCTTGCTGTGGGGTGATGCTGGACAGCATGCCCCATTCCCTGATCCCAGGGGATCCCTGCAGCAGAGGCTCCTCCTGCCCACCCCACAGGGAGCAGGAGGCGCCTGTCCCCAGGCTCCATCCCCCTGTGGGGACACAGAACCCTCAGCATGCCCAGCAGCCTGTCCTGCTGCAGGGCTGCCCCTGAGGGACACAGGGAGTTTGGGAGGAATGGGGCCTGGGAAGAAGGCAGGAGAAGAGGGTGTGAGGGGACAGGAATGGGGGCAGCACCTCCCAGCTTGCCCACACTCCAGGATTCATTTTAAACAGCAGGGAATTCTTATCAAAATAATCTGAATTTCAGGTTTCTCGGGAATGCCAGGATTCATTTTAAACAGTAAAAAAGTCCTTATCAAAATAATCAGAATCCCAGGTTTCTCAGGAATTCCAGGATTCATTTTAAACAGCAGGGAATTCTTATCAAAATAATCAGAATTCCAGGTTTCTCAGAATTCCAGAATTCATTTTAAACAGCAGGGAATTCTTATCAGAATAATCCGAATTCCAGGTTTCTCAGGAATTCCAGGATCCATTTTAAACACCAGGTAAGTCCTTATCAGGATAATCTGAATTTCAGGTTTCTCAGGAATTGGGAGGGTTTTTTTTGCCTTTAAAGGCAGTGGTAGGTGTGTGACACCAGGGCACAGTTAATGCCACACAAATCAGTGTTTGTGTTTCGTCTGTGACCTGCCATTCCACTGGCTGTCCTTAGCAGACTGATTTATCTGTTTTCAGAGGTGATAAATTGCAGAATATTAAGATAATGGTGTAGCATTCATTACTACTCAGCTGTTTATTACCAAAATTTAAATGTAATTTAATTTCAAGTGGAAAATAATGATCATTACCGGGACAAGCAAAGACAACCCATTAGTCATCTCCATCAACATTTTATTTAACAGAACTCAGACAACAAAAAAGAAAGATTTAGTAAATGCATTTTGAATAAATTGAATGTTAATGGTTGATCATAAAATAAAATACAGGGAGGCCCTGGCACAGGGTGCCCAGAGCTGCCCCTGGATCCCTGGCAGTGCCCAAGGCCAGGCTGGACATTGGGGCACCCTGGGACAGTGGGAGGTGTCCCTGCCATGGCAGGGGTGACATTGGATGAGCTTTGAGGTCCCTCCCAACCCAAACCCTTCTGGGATTCTATAATATATTGCAGCTTTTAGAAAAATAAAATTGCCTGAGTTTATCTTCACTGCTCAGAGTTTCTGTCAAAGTGGGTTTTTTTTTCATTTTAAAGCACATTTCTTGTAAAAATTATAACTGAAATCCACCACAACTTTTTGAATCAATTTAGCCAATGCAGAAATTCCCTGCTTAAAAATTATTGCCAGAGAGAAGTGTCAGAGCTCCCCCAGAGCCTCCTCTGCTGCCCCTGCCACGGGGAACTGCCCCAGGCTGTCTCCTGGGAATCCCTGACTGGTTTGGGTTAAAGGGACCTCAAACCCCAGCCCTGCCATGGCAGGGACACCTCCCACTGTCCCAGGGTGCCCCAATGTCCAGCCTGGCCTTGGGCACTGCCAGGGATCCAGGGGCAGCCACAGCTGCTCTGGCAATTCCAGCCCAGCCAGGAATTCCCAATTCCCAATCTCCCATCCATCCCTGCCCTCTGGCACTGGGAGCCATTCCCTGGCTCCTGTCCCTCTGTCCCTGTCCCCAGCAGGGGAGGGGCTGGGGAAGCACTGGTGGTTCATCATCTCCTCATTCTCACCTCCCGAGGGCTGCAGTGCCGGGACCGGGGTTCCTACAGCCAGGAGTTCATTGTTCTCCATCAGTTTGTCCTGCAGAATTCCCGTGCCCGGCCCAGAGCCCTGGGGCACCCCCAGCCCTTGGTGCCCCGAGCCAGGGCAGTTCCAGCACTGAGGAAGATGATGAAGATGAAGAGTTGCTCCTCCTTAACCTTGGCAGCCCTTCCCTGCTGTCCTGCCCTACACTGCACCCCCTTTATTCCCCACTCCCTGCTGCAGAAGCAGTTTATTTGCAGAATATATAAAAAGCCCTGAAAATCCAGTCCCTGACAATATTTCAGGCTGATGGTTTGCACTTTACAGGAGCCTTTAATCTTCCCTGGGATAAAGCAAAACCTAAATTACCAGCTGGGAAGTGCTGGGTGCTGGGCTCAGTGTGGGCCAGCTCTGGGCACACAGCCAGGCCTTTATTTGCAGGACAGAAGAAAGTCCCCCCAAAAGCTCACCCTTTATTTTTCCTCCCAAATCTCCCTGCCCGTTGTCTTATTGGCCCAACTTGCAATCATTTAAAATTTGGATTAATATTGGCAGGAAAAAACAAACTCCATGATTTCTTGCTCTTGGTACAAGAGCAGGATACTGCCTAAAATCACACTGTTATAAATGATCCTATTACGGCTCCAGTCCTGGAGAACCTTCCCAGGATAAAGCTCATTTCAAAGCAGAGGCTCCCAATTTGAGGATTGTAAATATTGAACAGCTCAGTTTGCACGGTGCATCATCCCCTGTGTGCCACTGCAGCTGGTGGCACCACGTTCCCAGTCCCACCTGCTCTATTGTAATGACATTTTATAGAAACAGCACTTTTAACTGGCCAAGGCTTCCTCTAAAGGCCTGGGGCTTTCTCCATCAGAATTCCAGCCATATTCACCCTCTGAGTTTTATAATAAACCTCTGTTCTTGCTGAGAAATCCACAGAACTTCCTGACTTAAGCTGAAGGAGGGGAGATTTAATGGGATATTGGGAATTCCTGGCTGGGCTGGAATTGCCAGAGCAGCTGTGGCTGCCCCTGGATCCCTGGCAGTGCCCAAGGCCAGGCTGGACACTGGGACACCCTGGGACAGTGGGAGGTGTCCCTGCCATGGCAGGGGTGACATTGGATGAGCTTTGAGGTCCCTCCCAACCCAAACCCTTCTGGGATTCTATAAAATATTGCAGCTTTTAGAAAAATAAAATTGCCTGAGTTTATCTTAACCGCTCAGAGTTTCTGTCAAAGTGGGTTTTTTTCATTAAAGCACATTTCTTGTAAAAATTATAATTGAAATACATCACAACTTTTTGAATCAATTTAGCCAATGTAGAAATTCTCTGCTTAAATCATTGCGAGAGAGAAGCCTCAGAGCTCTCCCAGAGCCTCCCCTGCTGCCCCTGCCATGGGGAACTGCCCTAGGCTGTCTGTAAAATTAGTAATTCCTAAAAAAAATGCCACTGTGTGGCAAGCTGCAGTTCTGCAGAGGTTTTGGGGAGCACTGCCCTGAATTCTGGGGCCCTTGGCACTGCCCAGATGAAGCCCCAGTGTCTGTGTGCTGCTCACACTGCTCCATCCCTGGTCTCCCCCCAGTCCCAGCTCTGGCAGAGCAGGAGGGGTGCCCTGGCTCCCCCAGGCTCTGGTGAGTGCTGACAGCTCCCTGGTGTGCCCTGACCAGGTCAGCAGTGCCCTGCTCTGATGGATGGAGCTCTCTTCTGCTCAGAGCCAAGCAAGAATTACTCCAGAGAAAGTGAGGAAGTGCCAGAGCTGGCTTGGCAAAGTGATGGGCTCAGCTCAGCCCTGCCTGGGCTGGGGCAGCTCACCCACCCCTGAGCAGCCACCACAGACCTGCCAGGCTGCCAGTCCCGTGGGGATGGCACCGCTGGAGCCCCAGCTGTGGCTCTGCCCTGCCCACAGCCCCAGGGTACTCAGAGATGGGGTCAGGTGTAGCCATGATATTTTCTGAAAAATCCTTTCCTTAGGATTTGTCCTCCTGAGAAGCTGAGAGGCCTCAGGAAAAAAATGCAAATAATGGTTATCTGCTGCTGTGGAATGCAACAGGTGGATCTGTGATTGGCCCATGTGGTTGTTTCTAATTAATGGCCAATCACAGTCCAGCTGGCTCGGACTCTGTCTGAGCCACAAGCCTTTGTTATCATTATTTTTCTATTCTTAGTTATCCTTCTGATGAAATCCTTTCTTCTATTCTTTTAGTATAGTTTTAATGTAATATATATCATAAAATAATAAATCAAACCTTCTGAAACATGGAGTCAGATCCTCATCTCTTCCCTCATCCTGGGACCCCTGTGAGCACCACCACAGTCAGGTGTCCCTCAGTGGCCTGTGCTGTATTAGCCAAAGGGACAGGACCAGGCTCAGACTGAGAATGGTTTATTGCTCAGATAACAGCACTCTCAAAGGCTGTGAGGTTCATAAGACAGCAAGCAGTCAGCCATAATCTAAAATGGCCCCAGGGTCTTCCTTACAAGACAATACAGAACTTCCTGACCCAACAGGCTGATGCCACAGAGCTTATTTGACTTTTCTAACCTCTCACCTTTACTTCTTTCTACTGCAATGTGGATACTCTTGCCCAATAAGGTCTGATTACATGTACACATATATGTCTCTATTATAATATCTCAATGTCCTGGTTTAGGGCAAATTTGAGAGAAAACCTCCAAAAGGGGCCCCTCCAGAAAGTAAACCCACACAGCCCCTCCCCACAACCAGTTTGGGAAGGATTCCTTGGAGAGAAGTGGAAAGAACCTGTCCCTCTCCACATCAACCCAGGGTGGAGAGGTTTGGGCTGGGAGGTTTGGGCTGAGTTTAAGGCTCCCTGAGCTGCCTGACCTCAGGAACCAGTTTCAAATTGGAGAACTAAAAATGCTGGTAGGGGTGCTAAGTGAAGCCTCAGTTTTAGGATTTTATCACGGGGAACCTTGCCACACTGAACAGCCCCTCCGGGGTTCCATAAAAACATTTCTGTTCTGCCTCCCATGCACAAGTGCAACTCTCAACCAGCTAACAAAAACATTTGGTGGACTCCAGTTCCAGTGCTCCCAGCCTGAGAAAGCAGCACAGACACCAAACACCTCTTCTCTTCTCTTCTCTTCTCTTCTCTTCTCTTCTCTTCTCTTCTCTTCTCTTCTCTTCTCTTCTCTTCTCTTCTCTTCTCTTCTCTTCTCTTCTCTTCTCTTCTCTTCTCTTCTCTTCTCTTCTCTTCTCTTCTCTTCTCTTCTCTTCTCTTCTCTTCTCTTCTCTTCTCTTCTCTTCTCTTCTCTTCTCTTCTCTCTTCTCTCTTCTCTCTCCCCAAAGCAGTTCCAGAGCCTTGTTTAAGAATTGCCGTTTAGAATTTACTAAAAAGCATCGCCAGTGCCGAGGCTGCAAACCCTACCATGTAATTAGGAGTTAAACTCAACTCCCCACAGCAGCAAAGCACCGAGAAAAGCCAGCCCTGTGGATATGCTAGGTATTTTAATTCCCTTTTTTATCCCAGCCTAAATGACTGTGTTCTATTACCAAAGGAATATTGAGACAGAAAGTAAATGCAGAGGGACACTCGTGAGTAGGCAGCTGTTCAGGAAAACAGTTTAATAAAAATAGCTACTGTGCTGCCTGGAAATCCTCCAGAGTCGGGCTGGAAAGCTTCTCCTGCACTTGATTTAGGGAAAAAGGCACAGCTCCCACCCACCTGCTCTTCCAGGGCCACATTTCTCTCTGCTCTCCCACTCTTCCATGACCTCAATATTCCGGTTGTCTTCCACTCTCAAGGAGATTAAATAGCAGAAAGGTCTTCAAAGAAGTCGAGTACAAATCAAATGCATTTTCAGCTGATGCATAATGAAATCGCTGCTGTCAGATGGTGCAGATTGAGGGATTCAAAAGTAATTTGGGGATATTTGTGCAAGGCCACCACCATTAAATCCAACAGCAGAGAAATCCCTATGGAGGAACTGCTGAAAGCTGGGAATAGCAGCCAGAGGAGGCCCCACCCTATTCAAACACCATTTCTCGTGTTTTAGTCACCTGCTGTCAACCAGCTACTGGCCTCAGTGAGGTCTGATAGGAAATAATGGAGCATTCCTTTTATTTCAACATGGAATAGAGGTTTTAACTGAGAAAACCCCTGGAGAGCCCTGCAGGGTCCAGGTCACCAGGAAAACCCAAGTCTGAGGGCTCAGCACAAAGCCTGGGGGGGTTTGGAGCATCTGACAAGGGAAGGGAAGGGAAGGGAAGGGAAGGGAAGGGAAGGGAAGGGAAGGGAAGGGAAGGGCAGGGGAGGGAGG
>NW_005054303.1:16392080-16394352 GCF_000277835.1 Geospiza fortis | reverse complement strand
TGACCCAGGAGACCAGGGACAGGAGCCACTGATGGATACCATGGACAGGGGCCAGTGATGGATACCATGGACAGTGCCATGGACAGTGCCATGGACAGGAGCCATGGAAACGTCCCATGGCAGCCCCAGTCCCAGTGCCACCTGTCCTGGCTCTCAGGACAGTGCGGCCTGAGCAGCTACAGCTGCACAGAAACATTGGAATGAGCAAAGGGCACCAAAGCATTCCCTGATCACCAGTCCACATGTGTGCTGTGCCCTCAGCTTCCCCCAGGGCTGCAGATCCATGGCCCAGTCAGTGCATGGCCCAAATTTCCTGTATTTTCTTTTAGAGTCACAAAACTACAGAATATCCTCCACTGGAGGGACCCACAGGGATCATCCCAACCCCATCCCTGTCCAGACCCCCAACAATCCCACCCTGAGCATCCCTGGCAGTGCTGTCCAAACCCCCCTGGAGCTCTGGCAGCCTCGGGGCCATGCCCATTCCCTGGGCAGCCTGGGCAGTGCCAGCACCCTCTGGGGCAGAATCTTTCCTGATGTCCAGCCTGAGGCTCCCTGGCCCAGCCCCAGCCATTCCCTGGCTCCTGTTCCTGTCCCAGAAGGCAGAGCTGTTCCCTCTGAGCTCTGCCCTCTGCCTGCTCCTCCCCAGCTGAACCATGCTTGTGCCCTCAGCTGCTCCTCCCTCCCTCCCTCCCTCCCTCGGTGTGCCCTGCAGATGCCTTTTCCCTGAGCAGGAGCCAGGCTGGCACACGCTCCTGGCCCCATCCCGTGGGCAGGAGCCCTGGGAGCCATCTGTGCCCAGCAGTTTGTGTGCAGAGCACGGCCACCTTCTGTTTGCCTCCTCCAGCTCCGTGCAGCAACAATCACAGGGAAACAGCTCTGTCATCCTCCCCATGCCCAGCCCTGTGGCCTCCTGAATGTGAATTAGTGTCTTAAGCAGTTTATTCATTCATGGCAATCTGTTCATTTATTTCCAGGAGATTGTAGCGCTCCGGGAAGCCTTGCATGGGGTGGTTTTTCTCTCTGAGCTCTGACTACATGAGATTTTTTATTTTTCCTAGATCGTTTCATCAGCTCAGCTTCCACAGTGCAGGGATGATGTGTGAGACAGCCCTGCTCTCAGAAGGCACAGAATCCTGGAATGTCCCCAGCTGGAAGGGACGCACAGGGATCATCCCAGATCCCATCCCTGCCCCCCAACAACCCCACCCTGAGCATCCCTGGCAGTGCTGTCCAAACCCTCCTGGAGCTCTGGCAGCATCAGGGTCAGAAAAAGGAGAAACTCCTGTGCCCTCTAAAATAAACTGCAACACAAAAAGAGAACTGGGTCTCTTGGGAGCACCAGCTTTGCTGAAAAGCTCCCAACATCCCTGTGTTTTATCCAGCTCCAAAGCAGGAGCAGCCATGTCCCTGCCACAGCTGACACCTGGAGCAGGTCACAGCCCAGTGCAGTAAAATATTCATGTTTAAAGCAAAGAGCATGAAGCAGTAGAAATCTTTCCAAAGCTTAAATAAATGTTACTTTGACTGAAGGAACATCCAACTTGAGGTTTTCATAGAATCATAGAAACGTGGAATGGTTTGGCTTGGAGTGACTTCAGAACCACTCAGAGCCACCCCTGCCATGGCAGGGACACCTCCCACTGTCCCAGGCTGCTCTAGCCCCAGTGTCCAGCCTGGCCTTGGGCACATCCAGGGACAGCCACAGCTGCTCTGGGCACCCTGTGCCAGGGCCTGCCCACCCTCCCAGCCAGGATTCCCTGCTGGCTCAGGCCCAATTCCTTCCCAGCCCAGTTCAGCACAGCTCCATCCTGGCCCCAGTGCTGCTGCCAGCGCCCCAAACCCGGCTGTGCCCATTCCCGAGGGACAGGACCCCATCCCTGTCACTGAGCATGCCCTGCAGGCTCCTCTTTGTCCCTGCTGTTTCCAGCTCCCCTTTTACCCGAGCCCCCAAATGCTCCCTGCTTCCTCTGGATTCCTGCCTGCATCCCTGAGCTCTGGGATCCACTGTGGCAGAATGTTCAGGGTAAATCCCCTCCTCTCCTGCCTGCTTTGAGGGTCCGGGAATGATCCTGTTACTCCTGCTGGGAATGATCCCATTATTCCTGCCGGGAATGATCCCGAATTCCTGCCCGCGGTGCCCCAGAGAGCCCAGCGTGTGACAGGGGAGCCGGGGCAGTTCCTCTGTTCCCGATAAACCCCAAATCCCGGCTCGGGCACGGGAGTCCCTGGCTCGGGCACGGGGCTCCCGGGCTCTGCTGCTCCGCAGGGC
>NW_005054303.1:16387646-16391905 GCF_000277835.1 Geospiza fortis | reverse complement strand
CACTGTCACCACTGTCATTGTCACCACTGTCACCACTGTCACTGTCACCACTGCCACCATGGCCACTGTCATCACTGCCATCATTGTCACCGCTGTCACCACTGCCACTATTGTCATTGTCACCACTATCACCACTGTCATCATTGTCACCATTATCATCATTGTCACCACTGTCAACACTCTCACCAGTCACCACAGCCACCGCCACCACTGTCACCACTGTCCCCAAAGCCACTGTCATCACTGCCACCATTGCCACCACTGTCACCATTGTCACCATGACCACTGTCACCACTGTCATCATTGTCACCACTGACACTGCTGTCACCACTGTCTAAGAGCCACTGTCATCTTTGTCATCATTGTCACCATTGCTACCACAGCCACTGCCACCACTGTCACCACTGCCACCTCCACCACCACAGCCACTGCCACCATCTCCAACGTCACTGTCACCATTTCCACTGCCACCAGTGCCACCACCATGTCCACCCACTGCCACTGCCACCTCCTCTGCAGGCACCAGCATGGCCAGTGCCACCACCAGAGACACCACCACCACTGCCACCTCCCCCGCTGGCACCAGCACAGCCAGTGCCACCACCACTGCCCACCACCACACTGCCACCTCCCCCACTGGCACCAGCACAGCCAGTGCCACCACTGCCACCACCAGAGCCACCACTGCCACCGCCTCTGGGACAGCGGTGCCACAGTGGTGCCTCCTGCCCTGGTGCCACGGGAGGCAGGGCCAATAAATCAATATTATTCCAAATGGACATTTCCAAAGGCCACTGGACTGGATCCGTGCTGGTGTTAAACACAGCCCCACTTCAGCACAAAACACCATTTACTGTTTTAGGGAGACAAAAAAATTCCTTCAAATTAAAAATAAAAGCAGGTTCAACTGGCCATGGAACTAAATCTGTGCTGGTGTTAAATACAGCCCCACTTCAGCACAAAACACCATTTACTGTTTTAGTGACACAAAAACACCCTTAAAATAAGAACAAAAGCAGGTTCAACTGGCCACTGGACTGAATCCATGCTGGTGTTAAACACAGCCCCACTTCAGCACAAAACATCACTCACTGTTTTAAGGAGACAAAAAAATCCTTAGAATTAAAAATAAAAGCCTGTTCAACTATTGCCGTGAGATTGTTGCAGCCACACAGAGCCCTGGGGGACAGCCTTGCCTTCCCCTGGTTCTTTTCCCAGGATTTGCCCCTTGTGCCTTTGGCCAGCACCCAGTGCCCAGCTCCAGGAGCCCGCTGGGGTCTGGGCATCTCTGGGGCAAACTCAGCCCAGGGGCCCAGGAACACAAATCCTTCCTGGCAGGAGGATCCTGCCTGCAAATCAGCAAATCCTTCCTTGCCTGATGTCGAGAGAGATCAGAGCCGACACGGAAACGTGCAGCAGAGATGAAAAGTAAATGTTGTTCACTGTAATTCGATGGGAAGGACTTTTTCAAGTATTCCCATGTTTTGTTCAGATTAACTTATCTCCGCTTTCCCACCGACACCCAGCAGCGGCGGGGAAGGGAGAAGGAGAGGCAGCAAATAAATAAGCAGTAAACAGATAAATAAACCCGGGAAGATGAAGGGCTCGCATTCAGATTTCACCAGGAGCAAAAAACAACAGGGGAGCTGGAACGCTGCGATTCACAAACAATTCTGGCAAAGAATTTAGTTTAAAATCCGTATTTATTGGAAGGGGTCTGAGGCCCCAGAACTGCCCCAAGGTTTTGGGAAGGGCTTGGCAGCGTTCCCTTGGCTGACACCACCCTGGGGGGACCCCATGGAACCCCAGAATGGATGGAAGGGACCTTAAATCCCATCCCATCCCATCCCATTCCATCCCATCCCTGGCATGGCAGGGACACCTCCCACTGTCCCAGGGTGCCCCAGTGTCCAGCCTGGCCTTGGGCACTGCCAGGGATCCAGGGGCAGCCACAGCTGCTCTGGGAACTCTATCCCAGCCAGGAATTCCCAGTTCCCAATCTCCCATCCATGCCTGCCCTCCTCTGGCTTCAAGAGGCTCAGAGGTAGGAGCTGAGCCTGCCCAGGGCCTGTCCCTCCCTGCAGACTGACAGGAATTGCATCTGGCCCTTGAGTGCATTTCCAGTGAGAGGAACAATCCCTTGGATATTCTGGTTTGATTTGCTCAACGCTGAAATTGTTTTTTTCTCTATTTGAAGCGTGTTTGGCTGCTGCTCCCGGGCACTGGACCTTGTTGCACCTTTGTCTGATAAATCAGAGACCTTTGTTTTCAGGCATCTTCTCCCCTGACAGTGCTCAGGCAGAGATGAAATCAGGGGTTGTTCTCATTGGGCAAAGTAAATAAATGCAGTTTGCTCAGTGTTCCACTCAAAGATGGGTTTTGTGCACCTCAGATCTTCCCGTCCTGCTCATCCAGGGCATGGGGACAAATATTTTAGCAGGGCCTGTGGCCATGGAGCAAAGGGTGATGTTTGACCTGGGAGAGGAGAGATTTACATTGATATGGTTTTATACAATGAGGGTGGCACAGGTGCCCAGAGCAGCTGTGGCTGCTCCTGAACCCTGGCAGTGGCCAGGGCCAGGCTGGACACTGGGGCTGGAGCCTGGGACAGTGGAAAAAACCCTCAAGCAGTTGTTCTCTGGGGAGGGGACAGTGTGACGGTGTTCACAGGGGTCTCAGGATGAAGGAAGAGACGAGGATCTGACTCTGTGTTTCAGAAGGCTGATTTATTATTTTATGATATATATTACATTAAAACTATACTAAAAGAATAGAAGAAAAGGATTTCATCAGAAGGCTAAGAATAGCAAAAGAAAGAATGATAACAAAGGTTTGTGGCTTGGACAGAGAGTCTGAGACAGCTGGGCTGTGATTGGCCATTAATTAGAAACAACCACATGAGACCAATCACAGACACACCTGTTGCATTCCACAGCAGCAGATAACTATTGATTACATTTTGTTTCTGAGGCCTCTCTGCTTGTCAAGAGAAAAAATCCTAAAAAAGATTTTTCAGAAAACATCATAGTTACAGGAGAGTGCCCAAGTCACCGAGGAGCTGGAATGATTCCCTGGCCCCAAAGTGAGGTTCTGCCACACAGAGTGACCCACGTGGCCTCAGGACCACCTTGGACATGCAGAGACCATCCCAGTTACAGACCAGGGCAGGACTGGGCAGGGCTGTGATGGACACCAGTGTCACGGATATGTTTTATGAAAAATCTGAAAAATCCTTTTGCTGGGATTTTTCTCTTGAGAAGCTGAGAGGCCTCAGGAGCAACATGTAAGCAATGGTTATCTGCTGCTGTGGAATGCAACAGGTGCATCTGTGATTGGTCTCATGGGGTTGTTTCTAATTAATGGCCAATCACAGTCCAGCTGGCTTGGACTCTCTGGTCAGCCACAAGATTTTATTATCATTCCATTCCTTTCCTATTCCTTGCTAGCTTTCTGATGAAATCCTTTCTTCTATTCTTTAGTATCATTTTAATATATAATTTTCTTTTAATATAACATATATCATAAAATATAATATATATCATAAAACAATAAATCAGCCTTCTGAAGCATGGAGTCAAGATTTTCATCTCTTCCCTCATCCTGGGACCCCTGTGAACACCAGCACACCCCAGTGCCCCCAGGGAATGTTGGCCATGGAGGCAGTGAGGAGTTACCTGTCAATAATTCCAGGTGCCTTTTCTTGCCTGTCTCCTCAGAGCTGGAGTCCCAGAGCCCTAGCTGCAGAGCTGCAGGGTTTGGGGGGTCTGGGGTTACCATTTTCCAGGGATAGGGGCAGGTTCAAAGCTGCTCTTCCCAGGATGAGCTCCCTGCTCCTGTCTGGGTGGCTGCAGGTGCATCCTCAGCATCCAAGGGTGGCTGGGGGAGGTGAGGGGTGCATGGGCTGCTCGGCTCTGCCCCCTCAAGCAGGGCACTCCCGTGGGCTCCCAGGAACCATCCCTGACCCCTGGGATGTGCCAGCTCCTGCTGGAGCACCAGCACAGGGAATCCTTCTGTTCCCCGGGGAGCTGCAGAACAGCCAGGCCAGGCCTTACCTGAGCTGCCTGGAAAATGCAGCAGTTCTGAGAAATCCAAAAATGCCTCCCTGTACTGGGCACTGCTGAGGCCACACCTGCAGTGCAGGGAGCAGTCTGGGGCTCCTCAGCTCTGGAAGCACCTGGAGGGGCTGGAGAGTGTCCAGGGCAGGGAACGGAGCTGGAAAGGGGCTGGAGAATCCCTGAGGGAGCTGGGAAGGGGCTGGA
>NW_005054303.1:16383768-16387387 GCF_000277835.1 Geospiza fortis | reverse complement strand
TTGGCACAGATGCCCAAAGGAGTGCAGTGCCCATCCCTGGGAGGATTTAAGAGCCATGCAGATGTGGCACCTGGGGACAGGGGTCAGAGGTGGCCCTGGCAGTGCTGGGGAAGGGTTGCACTCCACGGCCTGAGGGGCTTTTCCAGCCTGAAGAACCCTGAGATTCCAAGATGCAGAAATCTCCGCTGTATCTTCCTGGAGAGGCTCAACCCCCTGAAGAGACAAACCCCCCTCCTGCTCTACCAAACGTGATCCAAGCAGGTTCTTCCCTTCCCTCCCCATCTGCTCAGAAGGGTTTGAAGCGCCTGTGAGCTGCACGAGGGACAGCAGTGATGGAGGGGTGTCAGAGCAGTGCTGCTGGCAGCAAATTAAGACAGAGCTCTGCAACCCTTCCAGCTCCAAGTGTCCCACAGGGGACAGCAGCAGCAGCAGGATCAGCACAGAGCCTGCCCAGGGAAAGTGCTCTCACCAGTTCTGTGCTCAGCTGGGCTCCCAGCACAGGCCTGGGCTGGTCACAGCAGCCCTGAGGGGCCAGAGCTGCAGGGGCTGCTTTGGAGCCACGAACTGGAGCCCCCACAGCAGGGCCAGGGCTGCCTCCCACCCTGGGTGCAGGGTTTGGGCTCATTTCTGGAGGTTTAGTGTTATTTCTGAAGGCTTGGGCTGATTTCTGAAGGTTTAGGGTGATTCCTGAAGGTTTAGGGTTTCTGTCTCCAAGGCAGGAGAAGCACCCCTGGGTGCAAGGTTTGGGGTGATCTCTGAAGGTTTAGGGTGATTTCTGAAGGTTTAGGGTGATTCCTGAAGGTTTGGGCAGATTCCTGAAGGTTTAGGATTTCTGTCTCCAAGGCAGGAGAAGCAGCCCCAGGTGCAGGGTTTGGGCTGATTTCTGGAGGTTTAGTGTTATTTCTGAAGGTTTGGGCTGGTTTCTGAAGGTTTAGGGTGATTTCTGAAGGTTTAGGATTTGTCTCCAAAGCAGGAGAAGCAGCCCCAGGTGCAAGGTTTGGGCTGGTTTCTGAAGGTTTGGGCTGGTTTCTGAAGGTTTAGGATTTGTGTCTCCAAGGCAGAAGCAGCAACCCCATGGATGGATGCTGACTGCAGTGAAGGACTGGCCAGGGGAATCCATCCCTGTCCCAGAGGCCTCCAGCTCAGGAAGAATTTCCTCACAGAAAGGGTTTTTCAGCACTGGAGGGGCTGACCTGCAGGGCTGGCTTTTCCATCACACATCCAGGAGGTACCTGGTCATTTTTCCACGCTCCCCCTTCTCAGGGAACCAGCTGTGTGCCCCCCTCACACCTGTAAAACACAACCCAAAGCTGTGATTGGAACAGCCTGGGACACTGGGAGGTGTCCTTGTCCTTGGAGGGGTGGGGTGGGATGAGCCTTAAGGTACTTCCAACCCAAACCAGTCTGGGATCCTGGAGCAATCCCACATGGAACAGCCTGGGACACTGGGAGGTGTCTCTGCCCTTGGAGTGGTGGGATGGGATGAGTTTTAGGGTCCTTCCAACCCAAACCAGCCTGGGATCCTGCAGCAATCCCACCCTCAGCTCCCTGCCTGGGCTCAGGGCTGTCCTCCTGAGCTCTGGGTGTGAGGCAGGGTTTGGGAGGGCAGGAGGTTCCACAGAGACCAGGACACAGCAAATAAACCTGCAGCAGGTCATTCCTTAGGCAGGGATGGGGCAGATACATGGATCAGGGGGGTACAGGCAGATATCAGCACATGTACCCACCAAGTGTCAGCACAGGAACAGCTCCACAGCCCCAAACTCCCCAGGAAAGAATGAAAGACCATTGTTCTATCTGTCCTTTCTTTTCTACTTCTCTGCTGACCAATCTCATGGCTGCTGCTGAGCTCCAATCCCAGTTCTGCTGTCTCTGAGGCCTGCCTTTTGCAGCTTTCCCAAACCCCTCTGGTTTATAGATTCTCACAGCTGTAAGCATCCCTCCAAGGTGTGCCTCAAACCTGAGCTCCTGCTCCCAGAGCCCTTCCCTGGGGCCTTGGCCAAGCCCTAAACCTGGGAGCAGCCTGGGGTCGTGGTTCGGGGGATGAAACAGGGGTGGGTTTGGCTGTCTCAGGAGAGAGGACAACATAATCCCTTTGTAAACCCCGGTATCTCCATCTGTACCTCTCTGCCCCTTTCCAGTGCTCTGTTTCTGGCCTTTATGAATCTGTCAGAGCTCAGAGTTCATGTCCCGTAAGCTCTGAGCTGTGACAGGGCCCTGGGACAGGACATGGATGTGGGACATGAACTCTGAGCTGTGACAGGGCTGTAGGACAGGACATGGACATGAACTCTGAGCTCTGAGAGGCCCTGGGACAGGACATGGATGTGGGACATGAACTCTGAGCTGTGACAGGGCTGTAGGACAGGACATGGACACGAACTCTGAGCTCTGACAGGGCCCTGGGACAGGACAGGGACGTGAAACATGAACTCTGAGCTGTGACAGGGCCCTGGGACAGGACACGGGCGTGGGACATGAACTCTGAGGTGTGAGAGGGCCCTGGGACAGGACAGGGCCATGGGACATGAACTCTGAGCTGTGACAGGGCCGTGGGACAGGACAGGGCCATGGGACATGAACTCTGAGCTCTGACAGGGCTGTAGGACAGGACATGGGTGTGGGGCTGCACATGGGGACAGGTGCCCAGGGCAGGGGGAGTATCCAGCCTGAAAATGTTCAGAAAACTGAGTAAAATCAGAGAACCATGGAATGTCCTGGGTTGGAGGGACTCACAGGGATCATCCCAGCCCCATCCCTGCCCAGACCCCCCACAACCCCACCCTGTCCATCCCTGGCAGTGCTGCCCAAACCCCCCTGGAGCTCTGGCAGCCTCGGGGCTGTGCCCATTCCCTGGGCAGCCTGGGCAGTGCCAGCACCCTCTGGGGAAGAACCTTTCCCTGAAATCCATCCCAAAGCTCCCCTGGCCCAGCCCCAGCATTCCCCCAGGTCACACTCCATGCCAGGTTCATTGGGAATGGTGGGGCTGCTGGAAGGTTGGAATGATGACCCCAGAGGGCTTTTCCAGCCCCAGCAGTGCTGGAACTCTCTGCTCTGCCCCACCACCCAAAGCCCAGAGGTGCTGGTGCCTCCAGGTTCCTGTGCCTGTCTTTGTGCCAAGCATTCCCATCTGCAGGCACAGAAAGGAGCTGCTCCTGTCCCAGGATGTGCTCCGTGTGTTAATCACCCACCCCGTAATTGCTGCCGAGGATTTTTCCTGTTGCATTTATGCACTCCACCTGATTAGCAGTCATGGAACAGCAGCAATTTGCCATAATATTCTGAGAGCGCTTAATTTTCTCTTTGATGAAAGAGCTGTAAATGGAGGCACCTGTACTCAACAGCTCCTCTGATTACTTACTTCATTATTGTCACACTTCCCATTATTATTTGATATTTGCAAACAGCACTATTAGAGCTCATCCACTGCCTGGTGCCCACTGAAGGAAGAACAGGTGCTTTTTTCCTAATTACACAGGAATATATTTTCCATAGATCCTCCTCATGCCAATTATTTCTTTGAGATGCACGCCAATTATTTCTTTGAGCTGAGCTGCGCTGATGAGGAAGTTTCCATGGGAATGGGCTCCTGAGGGGGAAAGGAGAAGGCAGGGGTGGC
>NW_005054303.1:16372179-16383758 GCF_000277835.1 Geospiza fortis | reverse complement strand
GGTGACCTTTGGGGGGAGAGACAGGAGTGAGGATAAACAAGGCTTTGTCCAGAGCAGCTGGGGCTGCCCCTGGATCCCTGGAAATGCCCAAGGCCAGGCTGGACACTGGGGCTTGGAACAGCCTGGGGCAGTGGGAGGTGTCCCTGCCATGGCAGGGGTGGATGGAATGAGATGGGATTTGAGGTTCTTTTCCTACCCAAACCATTGTGGGATTCTGTGAAATCCTCAGAAGAATGATCCCTGTTCATTCCATAATGACATTTAAGCCATGGATCATCTTCCCTTCCCATTTTAGTTGCACCCAGTTTGTTTTTCCCACAGGGAACCCCTGCTGGCAGCAGGATGGGCAGGAGTGAGCAGGGACACCACATCCACGTACCAGGGATGGTTGAAGCTCCAGCCCTCCCCAGATCCCACCTGGCTTGGTGAGCAGAGAAGCAGCAGAACAAAGATCCATCTTCCAAACCAGCCTGCAGAACCCACCACAAAGCCCAACCACAGGAACAAGAGCAGCATTTGCTGCTCGTGGAGCACAGTGAGGTGCTTGGTTTTGATTTGCAGAGCAGAGCAGCAGCTCCTCAGGGCACCCAGGGAACTTCTGCTCCTGTCTGAGCAGCTGGCTGAGGGAGCTGGAAAGGAGAACAGTCCCAGGGGAAGGAGAACAGTCCCGAGCTGCTCAGGCTGTTCCTGGCTCAAACACTGCCCAATTCACTGCATCAGATGGTTTAATCCAGGCAGGGACTGCATCCTTCCCAGCCCTGAGGCCTTCAGAGCCTCTCAGGGCATGTGCACACACAGCATGCACACAGGATACACCAGGGAGTAGGGCTGGGATGAGTCTGACCTGAATGTCACACATCAAACCCCCACTCATGACCAGCCAGACCATGGCACCAGGCTGTCCATGTGAGAACCTCCCCACACCATTATTTTTTAACTTCTTCCCCCCATTCTCACGTTCCTGTGCTGCTGTTGTGTTTCCAGCATCACCCAACTCCTCCAACCCTGCAGGAGCCCTCCAAGGGGTTCCAAAAGCTCCTGCCAAGGTTTCGCTCTGTTGGTGCAGAAACACCAGGGGTGAGTGAACCTCTCCTGCCAGGAGTGATTTAGTTTCTCCTACAGCTCCAGTGACAGCCCCAGGATGATGCTGGAAAATTCCCCGGCAGGAATTCCCTCCCAGCTCTGGGTAGAACCCTCCATCATTCCTGAGGAATTCCTAACGAGCAGATCCAGCTCGTTCAGGGGTGACCACAGCCCAGGGGTGACCATGGCCCAGGGGTGACCATGGTTATACTGACCATGGCCCAGGGGTGACCACGGACCAGGGATGACCATGGACCAGGGATGACCATGGCTGGACTGACCATGGCCCAGGGGTGACCATGGTTACACTGACCACAGCCCAGGGGTGACCATGGTTATACTGACCATGGCCCAGGGGTGACCACAGCTACAGTGACCACAGCCCAGGGGTTGCTGATCTGGTGCTCACACTTGATCTCACAGAGCTTTTCCAACCTTGATGCTTCCCTCATCCTGTGATTCTCACTCACTCCTATTAATATTAGCAAACTGCTCCAATTAACTTTTTCATATTTCAAAAATCAAATCAGGCTGGGCTTTGATGAGGTTTAGCCACTAATTTATTTTCAAAGGAATGCAAGAAAGGGGTTTCTTTAGCACCAGCCCTGCCATAAGTTCCCACCCAATGCTTCTATTCCCATTACCAGTGGCTGCTCTCCGTGGAGCTGCTCTGCACCGGCTGCAGCTCTGCCTGCACTCTCTATTTTCATCTCTTTAGCCTTTTGCCATCTCTTATTGACAGAAGAGCACACAGATTTTTTAAATGTCTCCATTCATATTGACTAAAACCTCAAGCTGAGCTGTTTCAAAGGCTGGAGCAATTCAGGGAACATACAAAATTCATTCACATGTCTCATTTTTCTATTAAAGACGTGCTGCAAAAGGGGGAAAAATGACTTTATACGAATTTTTTCCCCCAGTATCATTGTTGGTTATGGGCATTCAAGACACAACTCAGGTTTTGTTGTTTGGGTTTCATGGGAGAGCACCCAAACAAAGCACAGGAAAATTCCCCTGCTCCCAGCAGCCTTTGACTGAGAGCTTAGAAAGCTCTGGGAGGAGCTGCTCCAAATAAATGCAGCAGCACAAAAGGTTGGCCGGGCTCTGGTGCCACAAAGCCTTTGCAGGAAAGGATGTTTGGAATCCCATAAACCTGAACAGACCCAAGCTGGGATGTTCCCATTTACCAAAGCCACGCTTCCCCAAACTGACTGGATGAACTGCAAATGTAAAATTTGAACTGAACACGTTTGCAGCATGCTGTTGTTCATCTGGAATGATTTCCTTCAGCTGTGCCATGAGCAGGGGAGCACCTTCAGTGGCACAGGATGTGCACACACAGGCACCAGCAGGTGCAGGGATTACCTACAGCTCTGCAAATATTTGGAGGCTGAGATCAGGAGAAAATCCTGCAATTTGTGGGATTTCAGCTTTGTCTCTGGGTCCTGGATGAGCTGTAGATTCTCCATCTGCAGAAATATTCACTGTGCACATCCAGGAACCCCAGACTGGGCTGGGCTGGTTTTAAACTGAAATGGGGTTGGTTTAAATTAGACTTTGGGGAGAAATCCTTCCCTGGGAGGGAGGGGATGGGCTGAGATTCCCAGAGCAGCTGTGGCTGCCCCTGGATCCCTGGGCCAGGCTGGACATTGGGGCTAGGACACCCTGGGACAGTGGGAGGTGTCCCTGGATGGGACCTCTCCTCTCTCTTCAGCTTTGCTGCTTTATCTGAAACCTCTCTGTGCCTCCCCTGCTGGCTGGTGCCACTTGGGGCATTCCCTAACAGTGAAAACACAGGGAGCAAAGCACTGCTGAGAGTGGCACAGAGCCCTGAGGGGGTCTGAACGGTGACTGTCACCTCAGGTTCACCCGGAGTGCCCCAGTCCCCTGCTCACCTCCCAGCCCCTTCCCTGTCAGAGCACATCATTGCCTTGGTGGGATTTGTCCCTGGAAAATCCCCCTGGGCCCTTTCTGTCACCTCCATCCCCTCTCCCTGCCCACAAACCCATCCTTCCATCATGTTCCTGGTGCCTGCTCGGCTCCTTCCCTCTGCCCTCAGCTCTGGAGCTTTCCCTGTGAGCCGTGCACCCTCCTGCACTCCCCACATCCCTGACACTCCCCCCGATTGCCAGGGCTGATTTGGGGTTCTCTCACAATTCAGAGCCTGCCCTGGGTGGGGTTTAGGATCTGATTTACCTGAGCACACCTGGGTGGGGTTTAAGATCTGATTTACCTGAACACACCTGGGTGGCGTTTAGGATCTGATTTACCTGAGCACACCTGGGTGGGGTTATCAGGGATCTGATTTACCTGAGCACACCCAGGGAGGGGTTAACAGGGATCTGATTTACCTGAGCACATCTGGGTGGGGTTAGGAGGGATCTGATTTACCTGAGCACACTGTAATCTCTTTTCTCCCATGCTGAGATAATTGCAGCAGTGTGTGCTCACAATTAACCTTCTCCTAAAGGATGAAACAATGAGGCCTCAGCCTCCATTTGCTTCCCTGCCCTGCCTTTGTCCTCCTCTCATTTCAGATGCATTTATGCCTCCCTGTCTTTTCTGTTCTTTGCCCATTTTGAGCCCTCTGTTGTCTGACTTCATTTCTACAGGCAGGAGTCTCTCCCTTCATGCTCCTGCTCAGTAATCTGTGCAGGGTGTTTCTGGGTGTCTGGAGGATTCTGTCCATCCCTCCCTGCCCTCAGCAGTGCCTCCTTTCTCTCTGCAGCCTCCTCCAGGACAGGCAGTGCGGCTGCAGCTCCTCTGCCTCTCTCCCAGAGGGTCCTGCTGCTGCTGCTGCCCTGGCTGAGCTGGAGTTGGTGTTTCTGACCTCTGCCATTGCCAGCCCATCACCCTCCTTCCTTTCTCCTCCCGGAATAACAAATTGCAGCCCTTGGTGCTGTTTCCTGGCCATCATCACCCAAATCCCTCTCTGCCTCCTGCTTCCCTGGGTAGACACCAGCTGAAGGAGCTGCTGTTGCCATTTCCCAGCAGATTGCCAGCCAGTTTCCTGATCAGAGATCGCCTGACAGAGCTGGGCATGACCCCAGGGAACTCTGGGCCGATGGGGACAGAGCTGCAGGTGACACTGGCCCAGCAAAGCCCCAGAGGTCAGCGCTGACAGAGCTGGGAACCCTTGTGGGGGGAATGGAGTGAACCCCCCTTCCTCAAGCCATCCAGTGCCAGAGAGACAGAATCAGACACTCCTGAGTGGTTTGGGTGGTAAGAGACCTTAAATCCCTCCCAGTGCCATCCCTGCCATGGCAGGGACACCTCCCACTGTCCCAGGGGGCCCCAAGCCCTGTCCAATCTGGCCTTGGACACTTCCAGGGAGGGATTTAAGGTCTCTTACCACCCAAACCAGTCTGGGCTCTCTGGTTTTGGGATCCTGGGGCCTGACCCCACAACACTTCCACGTGCCAGGGTGGGAGGTGCACGTTCCTTTGGAGGGATCAGCTCCTGGGGATGGTTTGGAAAGAATCGCCCCAGCACGTCCATGATCCCTTTGGAACCTTCCTCCACGAGAAACAGCCCCAAAATGCCCATGACCTGATTTTCACTGAATTTCACCTGGTCACCGGATTTTTCCTTGAACTGGGAGCCATTAGACCGAGCTGGACCTCCCACCCCAGAGGTGACACAAACAGGAAGAAGCTGCAGAATGTTCTAGACCCAGTCAGTCGTGTGCCCTAGTCCCTGGGGCTTTGCACAATGCCCAGGAGCAGCTGCTGCATGCCCAGAGTGCAGAGGGACTCTTTTTCACAATCCTGTGGAAAAGCCGGCTGACATCTCACAGTTGGCTGCTAGAAATTAAAAATCACCACAACATTCATTAGACTTTTCAGTTGTATTTGTAATAATGGGCCTTGGTAATTAATTACCCTGTGATCTATTCCAGCTGAATCCACCTCTGGAATGAAAATAGGCTCTGTTCTGGGTTTTATTACTTTATGTGGCTGTTATTTAAAAATCTATTTTTATTCACCAGTGAAACCAAAACATGTTGATAGAATGAGGCAAACCCCTTAATTTTTCACAGAGCAATTGCCCAGCCAGAGCACTTCCCTGATAAATCCTGACAGCAGAGGATGTATTACACCCTGCACAGTTACTATTTATATAAAAAAGAACTAATGAGAACAAAATAGGAATATAACACTATATTTCTTCTGCTACCCAAAACGCTTCATTTGTATCCCGCTATCGAGTCTGAAAACCTGGCTGGGTGCTGGCACCATCCATTACCTCGAGGTAATGCACAACCCAGTGGAACCTGGGGGGTCAGGAACCTGGGAATTCACCCAGCAGCTTTTCCCTGCCTCGGCAGCAGGGGAGGGACCCCCAGCCCCTCCTGCTAAATTTCCTGCTCTGAGGGAGCCTCTTCCCAGTCAAACCTCCCACTAACAGCTTCCCCAGCCTCCAGAAAACTCAGACTTTACCTCCTTTTTTTATTTTTTTGCCTCACTAAAGAATAGCCATGGAGGTCTAAAAAATAATTTCTACTTTCAATATTAATGAGAAATTGAGCATGGTTGTACAGCAAGTTGTGTCTGATCACAAAGCACCAAACCACAGGCTCCTGGAGAGACAACTCTGAGAGGGAAAACCTGAAATGCTGCTGGGAAGTCACCTTGCTTTGATAATAATTCATTTTCTTTTTTAGGCCAGGGAAGGCAAGTGAGACTGCAGCAGGCTCTTGGGGCTGGTAACGTATTTTCCACAGAATCCCAGACTGGTTTGGGTTGGAGGAACCTCAAATGCCACCCATTCCCACCCCTGCCATGGCAGGGACACCTCCCACTGTCCCAGGCTGCTCCCAGCCCCAGTGTCCGACCTGCAAACTGAAGGAAAAGCTGGGCATGGGCAAAAACAAGACACAGATTGAATTATCTGAGCTGCACAACAAGCCCTTGGTAGAGATGGGAACTTTACCTAAACTCATCAGTCATGGTTCAGCTCCTCGATTTCCAAAATCCTCCTCTTTTATCATGAAAAATGGGCCTTGCTTCCCCCCACTTAGGTGCCATCTAATTTCTTCCCGCTTAAAAAATGCCACCCTTGTCTGCAGTTTTGTTAATAAAGAAAATAAACATTTCAGCACTTTCCAAATGTAATGTCAGATGATGTCTCGCAGTTGGAAAACAAACTTATTTCCTGTAGTAATTTTATTTGTCTTTTGGTGAAGGGAATCGTGGATCATTATCACCTGGAACCGAGGAGGGAAGGAGGAACACCCAAGGTGGCCTTTGGAAGGGAGATGTGTCTCAGGTTGGAAATGGGGGTGGGAATTCTATTCCCATCTGTCAGAGCTGGGGCAGTTCTCTGCTGTCCATGGGGCAGTTTTCTCTTTAGCTCTGCCACAGCCAATCCTCCCTGCAGGAGATCTCTGCTGTCCATGGCCACTGAGTGTCCCTGCAGGGCTGATCCAATTCCAGCATCCCATGGGGAGATGCTGCGCCCAGGGGAGGAGCCAAGCATTCCTACCTGGATCCAATCTGAGCCTGGAGCAGCACAGCAGCCTTTGCCCCCTGCATTGCCAGAGGAGCAGCTTTCTGCTGCCCTGCATTGCCAGAGGGAGCCCAGGCCCATCTGCAGCAGCCCTGGAGCTGCAGAGGAAAACTCCCCCCTTGTGCAGGATCCCTGCTCCAGCAGCAGCACAGCTGGCACTGCAGGAGGGCTGAGCCCCCATGGGATGGGGCTGTGCCACCCCCTGACACACAGGGGGCAGGGCACGGTCTGACTCTGGCAGGGGTTTGTTTTTTGTTTGTACTATTGCATTTGTTTTATTAATTTTCCTAATAAAGATCTGTTATTCCTGCTCCCATATCTTTGCCTGAGAGCCCCTTAATTTCAGAATTACAATAATTCAGAGGGAGGGGGTTTGCATTTTCCATTTCAGGGGAGGCTCCTGCCTTCCTTAGCAGACACCTGGCTTTTCAAACCAAGACAATATGCCACAATGCCAGTGTCACCTGGACCCTGCAGTGAACCTCCCTGTCCTCTGAGCTCTGCAGGGTGTGATCCTGTGGCAGAAGGAAAGCAGGGATGAGTGAGGTGGGTGTGGGTCCCCGTGCTGGAAGGGGTGCCCAGAGGAGAGAACCCCCATGGTGCAGAACAGAACAGAACACAATCCTTAACAAACAATCATGCCCCAGTACCAGGGCAGGGCTCGGGCTGTGCACATTAATGTCCCATTAACACTGCTCCTGATGCCTAGAGCAGAGGCTGGATGGAGTTCCAGAATAAAGCAGGGATTGATTCAAAGCATCTCCTCCATGGATCCACCTTGGGCAGCACCAGAGCCCAGCCAGGGCTGCACCCAAGATGAACCAAAATGGCCCCAAAATGCACGGCCGGGCACGGGGTCTGTCCCTGGGATCAGTTCTGCTCCATTTGCATCTTGCAGTTCATTGTCCCATTCCAGCTTTAGCCCCTGCAGTCCCACCCTGCTTGTTTTTCTCTCTCCAGCCCACGGGGTTTGTGCTCTTGGGCTGAGATTTGGATCATTTGTCCTTGGTGCCCAGCTGGAGCAGGAACTGTTTTGTCTCCCTGCTCTGTGCACAGAGCTCACCATCCCATAATATGAAGCCTGGACCCACACACTAAAGCAGCACAGAATGTGAAAAATAGAAAAGCTAATATCTGAGGTATCAGTGGCCCCCTGAGGCATCACCACCCTGGCTCCTGTGCCACCCCACAGGACTGAGACCAAGGGGAGCCTCTTCCATCCTGGGGGGAGCCTGCTCCATCCTGGGGGGGCCCTTCCCGACCACCCAGGCACAAGGAAGAGGCAGATGAAAAGATGAAATATTCCACCAGCAGCTGGGAGAAGTCTCACAATCCCCAGCCCTTTTCCCCACTTCACCTCGCCAGATGTCTGCTGGAAATACGACACAGCTGAGAAGGAAAAGCTTTAAAAAGCCTCCAGCAAATTAGAGAGAGGGCAGAAAAGAGCTGCAGAAATAATTTGGCTATTAGAAAAAAGTTCTTTACCCGGGGAGGTTTAAAGAGTTTAATCTGTTTAGTTCATCAGAAAGACGATTAGGAGAAGCCTTGATTACAGTGAAGTGCCTTCCCAGGGAGGAAACAACAGGTACCAGAGGGCTCTAATCTGGGCCAGACAGGCAGGAGGAGCAGCTGGGGGCAGAGCTGGAGCCAGGCAAACTCCAGGAGAGCCGGGGTGCCTTAACCCCTGCAAAGCCAGCGCAGAGGAAAAAGCAAATTCACCTCTCTGCTTGGGCAGAACCCCCAGGTGAGCACTCAGAACTCCAGCACCCACCTCCTGAAGGGAGAAGTTCCAGCTGCAGAGCTCCAGAGTCCAGCATCCACTTGCTGCAGGCAGCAAATTCTACCTTGTGAAAAATGTGTATTTTATGATTGGCTTTTGGCAAATATTCAACTGAATATTATGTTTGTTATGGTAGAAAGTTATGCTGGGTTAATTTTCTTAGGTAGTGTATTAAATATAGTTTTAGGTTATGACATAATGTTAAAAACTATGAAAAACTATAGAAAACAATAAAATGTATAGAAACTATACTATGTAAGATACTTTTTTTAAAGAAAGGACTCACACCAGATAGCAGCCCCAGGACACCTGAATCTTTCAGAGAAAGAGAATTTATTGCTCCATGATCAGAACAAACGAACTTCTTCCTGCCTGCTCAGCCCTGGAGACGCCATCAGGATCCAGAGGAAGAAGCTGACCCTGCCCAGACAGAATCCTGTGTTTGAATGGAATTTATGCATCATGGATGAGGGGTATGAATGTGCAACAGCCTGTTGCTTTTAAGGGTTAATCCTCTGTTATCGTGGGGCCTTTTTCGGGCTTGTGCTGCCCAGAAAGAGGTACCTGGACTGTCCATAACTCTTTGTTTTTATTGTCTCGTATTGTCCTAATCCTAATTGTCCAAATTTTTATTACTGTGATTATATTGCTATTTTTATAACCATTTTATTACTATTAAACTTTTTAAAATTTTAAATCAAGTGATTGGCGTATTTCACACACCTGCAGAGCTCCAGAGCTCTGCCTCTGCTCAGCTGGAGCTTCCCAGGACCACGGAGCCCAACCTGGCAGCAGGCACACCTTGCCAGGGCCAGGGCTGCCTCCCTGCCCCCAACAGCAAGGCACGAGGAAATTATCCTGTATTTTTTTTAATAATAGTTAACATTATCCTGTATTATTTTTAGTAATAATTAAAATGATCCTCTATTGTTTTAACAATAATTAACATTATCCTGTATTGCTTTTAGTAATAATTAACATTATCCTCTGTTGTTTTTAACAATAATCAACATTATCCTCTATTGCTTTTAGTAATAATTAACATTATCCTGTATTGGTTTTAGTAATAATTAACATTATCCTGTATTGGTTTTAATAATAATAATTAACATGATTCTGTATTGTTTTTAATAATAATTAGCATTATCCTGCATTATTTTTAGCAATAATTAACATGGTCCTGTATTGTATTTCAGCCATGGGTGGGGGATGACTCTGGGCAGGAGCTCCCACCAGGATCTGCTGAAATTCTGGGAACATTCCTCACTACAAAGCACCCGTGCTGGGTCTCTCTGTTATGAGTGTTCAGTAACTGTGTGTGCAGCTTGTTTGCTTCCATCCGGAATATTCTTTGTGAGAGGCAGGAACAGCTTCTGGAAGGATCAGTACAAGGTGGAAACATCAACAGCACAAGGCCAGTGCAGTCAAACCTGCACATTTTTTTCCACTTCTGTTAAAAAAAGCCCCAACAACAAAATGCAATTAACTGTGGGTGGGAAAACACTGTTGTTTTCACCCAGAAATTACATTATATTCCAATTTTCTGCTATCAATGTTTAGCAAAATTAAGCTCTGAGGTATAAAACTCCATAAAGCTTAATCGGTGTTTTGGATGCTAAGACAAGTGTGTAAAGGTATTTATCAATGAAAATGCACTATCAATTTGTTTGGGGTTTTAATGATCCCAGCTAATAAAGGGAAAATGACAGAAGAGGGATGCTGCAGTTGGAGCTGGGTTTGATGGAGCAGCTCACCAGGAGAGGCTGGGGGAGGCTGGCAGAGATGTCAGGGGCAGGAGCAGATGGAAAACTGGGGTCACGTGTGGGGTATGGAACTGGGATCGTGTGTGGGGTATGGAAAACTGGGATCGTGTGTGGGGTATGGAACTGGGATGATGTGTGGGGTATGGGAAACTGGGATAATGTGTGAGGTATGGAACTGGGATCATGTGTGGGGTATGGAACTGGGATCGTGTGTGGGATATGGAACTGGGATCGTGTATGGGGTATGGAACTGGGATCGTGTATGGGGTATGGAAAACTGGGATAATGTGTGGGGTATGGAACTGGGATCATGTGTGGGGTATGGAACTGGGATTGTGTGTGGGGTATGGAAAACTGGGATCAACCCAGAGGTGGGTGCAGAGCACGCACCCCATGTCCAGGCTAACTAACCACAGTGGGAGCCTTGGGAATGAGTGAGTGAGGTGAAAATTTGGAATGTCCTGAGCTGGAGGGACCCACAGGGATCATCCCAGACCCATCCCTGCCCAGACCCCCGACAATCCCACCCTGTCCATCCCTGGCAGTGCTGCCCAAACCCCCCTGGAGCTCTGGCAGCCTCGGGGCTGTGCCCATTCCCTGGGCAGCCTGGGCAGTGCCAGCACCCTCTGGGGAAGAACCTTTCCCTGAAATCCATCCCAAAGCTCCCCTGGCCCAGCCCCAGCATTCCCCCAGGTCACACTCCATGCCAGGTTCAGTGGGAATGGTGGGGCTGCTGGAGGGTTGGAATGATGACCCCAGAGGGCTCCTCCAGCCCCAGCAGTGCTGGAACTCTCTGCCCTGCCCCACCACCCAAAGCCCAGAGGTGCTTCAGACCAGCTGGGATAGCTGAATTCTCCTCCTGTGACACCTGTGGCCTGTGACACCTGCAGGCTGTGACACCTTCCACCTCCTTCCATGTGCAGTGGAAGGAGGCTCCCTGCATGTGGAAAATGGATTTGTACAAAATTCTTAAAGTTTGACAGAAGTGTGCATCTGTATGTAAACTTTGAAATAAACATAGTATGCATCCGTATGTAAACTTTGAGATAAAAAATACTGATTTTAAGATACAATAAAATAAGAGAGATAGTAAGAGCGAAACAGAACTAGAAATAAGTTTTAAAAGGTAATTTTACAAATGAGACTAAATAGTTTGGAGAAATAAAGCTATGAAAAATGTGTTGTAGTAAGACTTATGAAGAGTAATTTTAGATGATTAAAGTATTTGCAACACAGTGTGACGTAAATTGATAGGCCAAGAAATATTATATTGTAATTAAGAGTTGGCTTCTGATGGTGATAGCATGAATTATAACATCTGTATTGTCTCATCCTTCTCATGAGACTGAAAGTGGAATAAAAGTTTTTAAAGCACCTCTCATTTCCCCCATCTGTGGGTCAGAAAAGAACTTAATCCAACACCTGCAGCCCGGGATGGATGTCCA
>NW_005054303.1:16365910-16372169 GCF_000277835.1 Geospiza fortis | reverse complement strand
TGAGCTGGGGGGCTCAGACACGGGCACTGCCCGTGAGCAGGGAGCTGGAATCTCTTCCATGGCAGCTCCAGAGAATTGATTAGCCCCTGGCTCATTAGCCCAATAGCAATCAATGGCTCTAATGAGCTCCGCTGCCCTTCCTGCACAGCACAGAACAATCCAGGATGGATTTACTCAGTTCCCATCACAGCACAGCACAGAGCAATCCCGGGATGGATTTGCTCAGCACAGAGCTATTCCGGGATGGATTTGCTCAGCACAGAGCTATTCCGGGATGGATTTGCTCAGCACAGAGCTATTCCGGGATGGATTTGCTCAGCACAGAGCTATTCCGGGATGGATTTGCTCAGCACAGAGCTATTCCGGGATGGATTTGCTCAGCACAGAGCTATTCCGGGATGGATTTGCTCAGCACAGAGCTATTCCGGGATGGATTTGCTCAGCACAGAGCTATTCCGGGATGGATTTGCTCAGCACAGAGCTATTCCGGGATGGATTTGCTCAGCACAGAGCTATTCCGGGATGGATTTGCTCAGCACAGAGCTATTCCGGGATGGATTTGCTCAGCACAGAGCTATTCCGGGATGGATTTGCTCAGCACAGAGCTATCCCGGGACGGATTTACTCAGCACAGAGCACAGAGCAATCCCGAGATGGATTCACTCAGCACAGGGCACAGAACAATCCCGGGATGCATTTACTCAGCACAGAGCTATCCCGGGATGGATTTGCTCAGCACAGCATAGTGTCCCACAGGAGGGGAGGGGTAAGAATACATGGCTTTAGAGGCTGGAGGTGCTGGAGGGAGCAGGGCAGCTCATCACCTCCTTTTGCAAACCCCTGGCTGCTCCAGCCCTACAAGGCTCTGCCCATGGAGAGGCTCATTCTCTTGCCTCAGAGTGAACACCCCAAGTTTGTGCCCTTGGCTCCTCTTCCTCCTTGTGTGGGGCCAAGAAAGGGACCCACAGATTCAGACAAGTCCTTGCTAAAGAGGTTGATGGAACTTAAAGTGCTTCAAAGCTTGAGTGTTTCATACAGCACCCCAGGATCCCTGGGGCTGGCACAGCCCTCCCAGCCCAGGGAGTGCCAGCTGTGCCCAGTGCCCACCCTGTCCCCAGCCCAGAGCTCTCAGTGCCACCTCCAGGGGACACCTGCAGGGATGGGCACTGCAACCCTCCCTGGGCAGTGCCAAGGCCTGAGCCCCCTTTCCATGGGGAAATTCCCCCTGATATCCAGATTACACACCACAGTTCTGTTACACACCAGCGCCGTGCACAGAAAATAAAACACTTTGCAAGTATTTCTGAGAACCTTAAATCAAGCCATAGCCATTTTCAACAACTCTGCATTTTCACCTCCCCCATGGGAAATTTTCTCCAATAAAGAAACCAGGAGAGTGACAATTCAGAGCTCTCCAACCTCAGAGCTTATTCCCATGGAGAGGAGGATTGAGTGTCTCGCAACAAGGTCCAGCAGGGAAGGAATGAGTATTTTGGAAAAAAGGCTCCGAGGTAGAAATGCATCCATTCCTAACCCATGGAAGTGGTGGGGCACAGCTCCTGTGGCACAGCCAGCAGATGAGCACTGTGGGACCCTTCCAAGTTCACTTTTTCTGTTCTACCCTGCTGCATTTTGGAGTTGGGCCACCTTCCCAGCAGGTCCAGGGTCTGTCCAGGAGGGCTCAGTGGGAAGGGGGTGATGGGGCAGCACCTCCTGAGCCCAGGGCAGAAATGCTTCCTGAGCAGCAGAGTGAAACAGAGTAAAAATTTTCTAGAGTAAAAATCCATTTTAATTTAGGTGAAATGTACATCTTTCAGTTAAGTCTGTAGCTTGCAGTTTAGTCTGACTGCCTGTTCTCACAAAAACCTATACTCAAAAAACCTGCTTCAGCAAAGAACAAGAAATAAAGGGGGGAAAAAAACCCAAACATAACAAAGTAACCTAACCAAAGAATTCTTTCTAATAAAGAAAAATTAGCAACAAAGGTCACGCAAAATCAATACAATAAATATATATAAACCCATTATAAAATTGCATACATATGTATGTAAAAAAGAGATGAAAAAATCTGAAGTTCCCAAAGATACACATATCATGTTAAAGAAACAATTCCCACAAGCACCCTGTGCTGTAATAAACACACCAGCTTTACAACTTGCACAAAAGGTGGAGAGTTTGTTTGCTTCCACAATTCAAGAGGAGCCTGTGAAAAGCACGTTCAGTGTCCTGTGGAAATGTAAAAAGTTCCACGAAGGAGCCAAGGAGCCCAGAGCAAAGGTTCTCAGGGCCGGGTGCCCCTTGGCCGTCAGCAGGAGCGCCCTGCTCTCCTCGGGGATGCCCCTTCAATCCCTTGGAATCCCATCAGCCTGCTGCACATTCCCAGCCCCTCCTGCACAGGAACCTTTTCCCCAGAGCCGTTCCCAGGCTCCCAGAGCTGCTCAGCCTGGCTCCTCCTCGGGGCCACCTTTCCAGAGCCTGCCCATCCCTGGGCTGTGCTTCCAGCCCATCCTCATCCCCTGCAGCTCTGGGCCCTGGCCCACGCTGCTCTGGGCCCTGAGTGCTGCTGCTGCTGCTGGGCACATCTGTCCAGCTGTGCTCATCCTGTGTGCATGGGCTGCTATCCCAGCCCAGCAGGATATTTAACACCAGCACACCGTGTTGTGCTTGTGTTAAAGCGTTTTAACACAATTTTAACACAAGCACTCTGCTGGCAGCTATTGCACTGAGCTTCATGGCAACAGGAATAACAACTGGATCTTTAGAGCAAAGTGACTGCAACAGCACACAGAGAGAATCCATTGGAATCTTTCAATAATTATTAGAGAACCCACTGGAATATCTGTGAAATCCAATATTATAATGTGTGTCTATAGCAGGGACAAAGGGGGGCACCAGGAGAGGAGGAGAAGCACCGAGGCCAGCCCAGGTCCTGCTGGGGAGGGGTGCCCACTGCAGGGCAGGGTCCCCGCGCTGGGGACAGGTGGGGACAGGTGAGAACAGAGCAGGGCTGCGGCACAGCCCTGAGTTTAATGGGATTTGTTCTGCAGGGCCGGGTGGGGCTGTAGCTTTGTGCTGAAGCTTAATGAGAACAAGGCGAGGGCTGGCACCGATGAGCAGGAAAGCAGGCTGCTAATGAAGCCGGGGGCTGGAAGTGCTAATTGGGTGGGGATGCAGCGGGAGGAGGTGTGGGAGCAGTTCGATAGCAAACACGGCATCAAAGCAGCCGGGAAAGCTCCTCCAGCAGAGCCCCAGCCCTGGGTTAACGCTTCAATAAACGGCACCTCCCGCGGGCTCGGAAATCCCGACCTTTCCTCAGCCCTGCTCTATTAAACCTTTAATTACCCACGGAGCCAGCGCAGGGACAGGGACCTTAGCGGAGGAGAGACAAGCACTGGCGCATCCTTCATCCCATTTACATGAAAATGGGGAATCCACAGGAACAGGGCAGGGCTGTGTGCTGGAGCTGGATGAATCCCGCTGGCCCCGAGAAATCCCGGCCCCTGGTGAACCCGGGATGAAGCTCCTGATCAGGGGAGATGCGGCTGGGGCTGCCTGATTAACGCGGAGAGATAACGAGCGGCAGAGCCACGGGGAAAGAGGGACAGGCACCTCTTTCCTCCCAAAATCCACCACAGAGTCAGGATGTCCTAAGGCTTCTTGCTACAGTCATGACCATTAAAACACCGCCTTTAAAATATAGACTGAAACTCTGTCTTGGTTTGGAAAGACAGGTGCCTGCTAAGGAAGGCAGGAGCCTCCCCTGAAATGGAGAATGTGAACCCTCCCCACCCCTCCCAATTGCTATCAATTTTAAATTAAGGGGCTCTCAGGCAACAAAAATTATGGGAGCAGGAAATAACAGTTCTTTAATAGGGAAAAAAAAAAAAAGATAAAATAAACAATGCAGTAAACCAAACCAACACTGGCAGAGTCAGAACCCAAGCTGACACCCTGTGGGTCAGGGTGCTGGCAGCAGTGCCATTGGAATTGTGGCTCAGCCCTCCTGCAGTGTCAGGGGGGGTTCTGCTGGAGCAGGGATCCTGGAGAAGGGTGCAGTCTCTGCCTCTGGAGATCCAGGGGAAGGAGAGGCAGCTGCTGTTCCTCTGGGGAATCCAGTGCAGAAGCCGTGCTGGTGTTCCAGAATCTCCAGATTATATCCAGGTAGGAATGCTTGGCTCCTCCCTCTGGGCTCACATCTCCCAGTGGGATGCTGTAGCTCTTATCAGCCATGCAGGGACATTCAATGGCTGTTATCAGCAGGGGTCCCCCCGCAGAGGGAGGAGTGGGTGTGGAAGAGATAAGGCAAACTGCCCACTGGACAGAAGACAACTGCCACACACATGGTGATAGAACACATCTTGCCTGGCACTCTGGGACAAACTCACATACGGTTTAATTCCATTGTTCTCACTCCCCTCTAAGAATCAGGCTTTATCTATTTGGAAAGTGAGCCCTTTGCACATCAGCCTTATTTATTTTGAAGAATATGCCTGATTCCTTGGCAAATGTGTTTATTGAGAAATATCCCTGGCTCCTTGGCAAATGTGTTTAATATTGAAAATTCATTTTCAGTTATTAAATCAGGACACTGTTAAAATATCAGTGGAATTCCAAGACAGATTGTATCAAGGAAAAATTAGGTTCCCTTAATTGTTAATATCCTTCGATGTAAATAACATTTCATTTTGAAGCAATTGCTTTATGAGTCGCTAAATCTTATTTAATTAATGAGAACACTTTGCATCAGTGACAAACTACACATTCAGCAGAATTAAAGATGCACATTCTATTAGGGGAGCATTAAGTGCAGCTTTATCAGGGATTTCATAAATAACAGCAATATTCTAATATGAAAAACTCCCAAGGGGGCATCAGCTGTGACACGAGGGCATTTTTAAATCAGGGCATGCAGCTTTCTTAGGGTCTTACAAGACAAGTAGAGCCTACTTTTGCTTTTTAAAGCCAAAAAATGCTTTGTTTTCCTAAGCCAAGGTGGAACAGGATGAGCCCCAGGAGGCCTCTCCCGAGGAGGGAACAAGAAGTGGAACTGGTGTCGTGTTCTGGCCCTGCTCGTGTCCCTCCACTCCACCTGTGTCCCCAAGGCAGGGAAACAGCAGAAAGGGCTAAAACATGCAAACTGGGAGGGCTGGGAGCAGCAAGGAGGAGCCCTTGTGCGAATGAGAGAAGATGTGAAGGAGGGTGAGGGATTTGCACAAGTCAAAGCAGGTCCCCAGGCAGGAGGGGCATCCCTGCAGGAGCTCAGGATCCTGATCAGCTTTAATGAAGGTGCTTTGGACAGCTCGGGGTCCCAGCATGGGGCAGCCCCAGAGACACGGAGGTGTGTCCATAATTTCCCTGCAGGAATGTGTGTCCATCATGTCCCTCAAGGAATGTGTGTCCATCTCCCTAAATGTTGCTGCCCACCTCAGAACCAGGGATGGAGTCACTTGGCTGAGCAGGGAAAGGAATCAGAGAGTTCCAGACTGGTTTGGGTTGGAAGGGACCTCAAATCCCACCCAGTGCCACCCCTGCCATGGCAGGGACACCTCCCACTGTCCCAGGGTGCCCCAATGTCCAGCCTGGCCTTGGGCACTGCCAGGGATGCAGGGGCAGCCCCAGCTGCTCTGGGCACCTGTGCCAGGTGGGTGCTCTGCAGTGGGGTCAGTGCCCCTGGTTGGTGGACTGCAGGAAACCTCATGCCCCCCTCACGCTGCTGATCTCAGGCTGTGGCTGCCAGCACAGCACATGGGGTGTCCCCAGGACACCAAACCCCACAGCCAAGCAGGATTTTAGGATCTCCCTTCCCTGAGCACCTCAGGGTTACAAACCAGCCTTGGCAAACCCAGGCAGGGTGGTTTCACAGGGGGGGATTGAGCTCCCCTGGGATTTTCTGGCCACTGGAGCTGGCTGTGGTGGCAGTCACCACAAATGATGGACACATCTGAGACAGGCACTGCATTTAATTCTGGGTGATGGCCCAGGGTGTAAGACCCTAAATGAGGGATGTGGGACTCCAGGGGCTCTCCCAAATGCAGTTTATTGTATCCAAGGTGTCCCAGCAGCCCAGGGCCGTGGGTGACAGAGCTGTGCCCACAGCTGTCAGCTCCAGCTGCAGGCAGGCCTGCACACCCTTAGTTTAGGTCACAATGCATTATAGACTTTTCTGTGCTGAGCATCTTCATACAGCAGAACCAATCTGCACCTTAACTTTTACCTACAGCCCATCATAGCTGCTGTAATTACCATATTCATGTTACTG
>NW_005054303.1:16356354-16365782 GCF_000277835.1 Geospiza fortis | reverse complement strand
TGTGCTATCTTTCTGCTTGGTAAAAACATCTTCTTGTTTGGGGTGGGTTTATCCTTTGCTCTAACCATAAAAACCCCTTCTAACTAACACACCCTTTGCCTCCTTGGTTATCCAGTAAGGCTGGCTCAGCAATTCTTTTCTTCTAGATCAAAACTTGCTTCCATCTCTATTCCTTCTTCAGATTCAAACTGCCCAAACCCGGGATTTTCATGGATCAGCTGGAATCAAGGGGTTTTTATGCATGGACCTGGATTTTCTGGATGCTCCAGAGGTGGGTGTTCACAGCCAGGGAAACTCAGGATTCCTGGAGCATTAAAACCCTCAACTTGTGGGAAGAGAAAGGGAATTCCCAAATTTAACAGGAGGATGTTAAATGGGAATATTTCTGCTGGGAATGGGATGGGAGAAATGGAGAATTCCAAGGAATGAAGACCTTTGGCAGGGAGTGAAAATTAAAGCTGTTTTCCTTCTTTTTTTCCCCCCTTGGATCCAGCTTTCCTTGGCCTCCAAAGCCTTTAGGGTGGGTTTGTGCATCACCTGGCCCAGTTGGGATCTCAGCTCCTGGCACAGATTCCAAGGATTTCTGGCCATGGAAATAATAATAATCATCATTAATTAGCATGTCCTGAGGAAGCTGCCATGCTTCGATTGAGTTTAAGAGGGGGAGGGGAAATCCCAGCAAAAGGAGAGAGATTATTAATTACTGTAAGAAGCATTAAAGGATCGTTTGGATTTCATGGAAAGTTCAGATCTGATCCCAGGAGCTCTTTTTAGTGGGAATTCCATCAGATCTGAGCTGCCCAACTCCAGGGGCATTTCCAGGAGGTGCTGGGAAATAATTCCCACTTTTATTTCAGGGAAAAATGCCCAGAAATTGGGAATTTAAAGAAAAAATGGCAGGGTTTGTCATCATGGTGCCTTTTTAAATGGGGAGGGGAAAATGAGGATTGTGGAGAAATGAAGTGGGAATCAAAGGATGGTGCTGCCTAAATTTTCCTTGGAATTCTCCTCGGTGCATCCAAGAAATCCAAATAAATCCTTTCAAACTCGAGTAGAAGGAGAGGTGGGAATCTGAATTGGGTGCTGGGTGGTTGGTTCTGAGGCTATTCCCTAATTATATTATGGAAAAATGGAATTATTTTAGAATCCCAGAATTGTTTGGATTGGAAGGGAGCTCGAGGCTCATCCCTGCTCTGCCCAGGGACACTTCCACTATCCCAGGCTGTTCCAATCCTATCCAACATTTCTTTTTCCAGGGAAAAATCGGTTGTTTTTTTTTTTTTTTCCATGACGTTGGAATTTGACAGAATCTTTTGCCTGTGGAAAAACCTTCTTGGATTTTCCCTCCTCTGGGCACCTCTGTGGGATTTGGGGTGTGACTGGAAGAGTTTGGGGCTTTAGAGAGTCAAAAAGTGTTGAAAATTGGGCAAGGATAAGGAAAACATCCCAGGGGCATCCACACTTAATACTGGAGGAATTCCAGGGGCTCTAAAAGGATGAAAGGAAAAAAACCCAAAAACTCTAAACCAAAGCTGGCAGAGCAGCTGTGGTGTGGATTTTTTGGGATCTCTTCCCTGATCCCAGCAAGCTAAAATAGATCTGGGACATGTCAGGAAATAATTCCCTTTGGGATTTGCTTTTGGAGTTTCATTTTAGGCTCAGTCTGGAATTTCCTCTCATCCCCTGGCTCTCAGGGTGGGGTTTTGCTCCCCTCTGAGGGTTTTAGGGATATTTTTGAGGAATTTCGCTCTGTGGGCTGGCCTGGATTTAAATTTGGGTCCCATCCACAACCAAAGCACCCCCCAGACCCCTCATCCCTGCAGGAAGCAGCTCTGCCTCAGCAAAAGTGATAGGAAAATTAATCGCTGATTATTTTCTAGGAAAAATCATTCCTCTTAGAATCAATCCACGTGACAATTAATGGGGACATTGTAGGAGCCTGAATGAGGGATGTGGGACTCCAGGGGCTCTCCCAAATGCAGTTTATTGTATCCAAGGTGTCCCAGCAGCCCAGGGCCGTGGGTGACAGAGCTGTGCCCACAGCTGCCAGCTCCAGCTGCAGGCAGGCCTGCACACCCTTAGTTTAGGTCACAATGCATTATAGACTTTTCTGTGCTGAGCATCTTCATACAGCAGAACCAATCTGCACCTTAACTTTTACCTACAGCCCATCATAGCTGCTGTAATTACCATATTCATGTTACTGCTCTCCAGTCACTAAAAGTCAGTACATCACAGTTTAAGCCAGAAGTTGTTTTTCAGTTTTCCTGCAGTGGAAAATTCTGAGATCTTTTTTCTACTTGCCACATTTGCTGACTTGTTTGCCTGTGCTCTCTTTGTGCTTGGTACAAACATCTTCTTGTTTGGGGTGGGTTTATCCTTTGCTCTGAGCCATAAAAACCCCTTCTAACTAACACACCCTTTGCCTCCTTGGTTATCCAGTAAGGCTGGCTCAGCAATTCTTTTCTTCTAGATCAAAACTTGCTTCCATCTCTATTCCTTCTTCAGATTCTACATTCAAAAATCTTTCTGCCAAGCACACAAATATCTGTGAGGCTTTCTTGTCAAACTTTCATCCTTCCCAACACCAGGGCACACAGTGGAATGTGCACAGGATTTACTCCAGCTGCTCCTGCCTGCCTGTGCCTTCCTCAGTCTGGCCACTGCACAGGGAACCCTGAACAACCAAAGCATCCCATCCCTTCCATCCCTGCTCCATAAGGCAGAGACAGCTGGATCCAGAAAAGCAGATTATGTATTTTAATCAGTGCTGATCAGTCATAGCTGCTGATTTTTATAAATGACATTAAAATAAGAGAATGTTTCAGCAATAATGTCATATTATGACAAGCCATTGGTTTGACTGCTGCCTCGTAAAATAATGCATGAATAACAAAAAGCATATGAAATGAAACCTTGAAATGATGGGAAATAATGTTTCAAGTTCTCAAAATGTTTAGAGGAGAATTTCAGAACTTAGAAATGCCTCACCTGGTTTTGGCTTAGTTGGACAAGGCTTTCAGGCACAGGGTGGGATCCTTGGGGCTGCCCTGTGCAGGGCCAGGAGCTGGACTCAGGATCACTCAGAATCCCAGGATATTCTGCCTTGGAAAGGACCTACAAGGAACATCCAGCCCAACCCTCAGTGCATGGCCCACACAGAGATCAAACCCAGCCTTGGGTCAGCAGCTGAGCTGATCCCATTCCATGGTCCCTGTGGGTCACCCCAGCTCAGGCTGTTCCACGATATTCAGGATATTCTGTGATATTCAGGATGTTCCGTGATATTCAGGATATTCAGGATAGTCTGTGATATTCAGGATATTCAGAATATTCCGTGATCCATGATCCCAGATCCTGGCACCCTTGGAGGTCTCCTGTGAAGGGCAAATAGAGATCTCCTTCAGTCCACCCCACAGGGGCACTGACCCCACTGCAGAGCAGAGCCTGGCAATGCCCCGCCAGCACCTGAGCTCACCTGGTGCAACAGGAGGGAGCAACAACCCAAAAGGAACCCCCAAAATCCCCTGGGGCATGGCTCAGGCAGTGCCCAGCGGCAGCAGTGCCGCCCTCCAGGCAGGGAGGGAGGAATCCAGGGGGTCACTGCACACCCCAGCGCTTGCAGGGTGTGCAGGACATGTGTCTCCCTGTTCTTCTAAGTTCTTCTGAGCCTTCTGATGTTTACATTCTTGTAATGGGGTTTCTCAGGCACTTTTATGTAAATAACTCATTGTTTTTACATTCCTCTCTGGAAGAGGAGAAATCTGATGGCCTGTTGGTTTGTCCAGTGCCATTGGAGAGGTGGCACTGTCACCCTCCAATCCAGGATCACTTTTGGAAACCTATAAATGTTGGAGTCAGGAAATAAACCTCCCTTCTTTGTTACCTTGGAGGTTCCAAGTGTCATTTTATTTCGTGTCCTATTGGGACAGACATGCCCAGATCCAGATGTGCAGGCTGTGCACAGATCCAGATGTGCAGGCTGTGCCCGGATCCAGATGTGCAGGATGTGCCCGGATCCAGATGTGCAGGATGTGCCCGGATCCAGATGTGCAGGATGTGCACAGATCCAGATGTGCAGGCTGTGCCTGGATCCAGATGTGCAGGCTGTGCCCAGATCCAGACGTGCAGGACGTACCCAGATCCAGACGTACAGGCCATGCACCGATCCACATGTGCAGGGCGTGCCCAGATCCAGACATGCAGGACGTGCCCAGATCCAGATGTGCAGGATGTGCACGAATCCAGAGGTGCAGGACTTGCCCAGATCCAGATGTGCAGGTCCTCTCTGGAAGAGGAGAAATCTGATGGCCTGTTGGTTTGTCCAGTGCCATTGGAGAGGTGGCACTGTCACCCTCCAATCCAGGATCACTTTTGGAAATCTATAAATGCTGGAGTCAGGAAATAAACCTCCCTTCTTTGTTACCTTGGAGGTTCCAAGTGTCATTTTATTTCGTGTCCTATTGGGACAGACATGCCCAGATCCAGATGTGCAGGCTGTGTGCAGATCCAGATGTGCAGGCCATGCCCAGATCCAGATGTGCAGGGCATGCCCATATCCAGATGTGCAGGTCATGCCCAGATCCAGACGTGCAGGGCATGCCCATATCCAGATGTGCAGGGCGTGCCCAGCCCTGCAGTTCCCTGGGACGCTGGGAATTGGGAATTCCTGGCGGGAATTGCCAGAGCAGCTGTGGCTGCCCCGGGTCCCTGGCAGTGCCCCAGGCCGGGCTGGATCCCTGCAGGTGTAAGATCACCCAGGATGGAGCCAAAGGAGCAGAGGGGCACAGAGGGGCTCCTGTTGAATCTCCAGGATTATGAAAACAAGGAACAGAATGACAGCCACAGGCAGGAGGCTGATGAGACATGAGAGGAGAGAGTGAGGAGAGAAGCTGGGAAATGCCACCGGGAGCAGCAGCCACACAAGGTGTGTCACGAATCCAGTTACAGCCACGACAGTGGGACAGGGAGAGGCATCTCTGCTGATCTGGGAGCTTCACTGGGAGAGAAAACCAAGCCCAGAGCCACAGGGCCAGGGAGGAGGCTCTGCCCAGAGCCCAGAGTGCCCCACCTGAGCCCAGCCCCAGGGGCTCCTGGAGGGGATGGATGGATCAGCCCAGAGCTCCAGGGGCACTGCAGAGGATGGATTGATCATCCCAGAGCTCCAGGGGCACTGCAGGGCATAGATGGCTGATCCCAGAGCTCCAGGGGCTCCTGGAGGGGATGGATGGATCAGCCCAGAGCTCCTGGGGCTCCTGATGAATCTGAGCATGTGACTGTGAACACAGATTTTAATTAGTGTTAATTGTTCCAGTGAGTGACTTGAGTGCCAAGATCCCCTCGCCCGGCTGTGCCCTCCTGGCAGGAGCTGTGCAGAGCCACAAGGGCCCCTGAGCCTCCTTTGCTCCAGGCTGAGCCCCTTCCCAGCTCCTCAGGGATTCTCCAGCCCCTTCCCAGCTCTGTTCCCTTCTGGAACTGAATTATTCCTCCCTGCCCTCCTGCCACGAGGGGCCAGCTGAGGTGGATTTTCCCCCACCTGGCAGATTCCTGCTCAGCATTAGCTCAGTGGGAGCTGCTCCACTGTTTTGGTGGATTTCCTTTACATTTTAATCAAGAGTAAAATCCTTCCAAAGGATTGATTCCAGCACTGGAGAGGCCCTGCAGAGTCTCAGTGCAAACACTTCCACACAGCAGTGATTTCCAACAAGCAGCTATTCCTTTTCAGTGCTCTTAATCCATTTAACTTCTGCTTTCATAGTGTCTTACTCAATACACTGGAGGGTTTTATGTTGGAGTTAAAGCTTTTGAAAAGCCTCTGTGCATTACACAGGTCACTGGTGTTCCTCAGTTTTACAAACTTCCATCATGTCTGCAGCTTTTATATTATTTCCTTGCAGAAGGAAAGGTTAAAAACTGTGTAAACACTTCAGGACCTGGAGCTGAGTCGAGTGCTGGTTTGCTTTACAGTTCCCCCACACGCAGGGTGGAGGACAGCAGCAATTTAGAATTCCAGAGTTTGTCATTCAGGAGTCATCATGACTTTATTTCCTCTCTGTTGCTGCTGTTGTTGTTTCTTTGGGCTCTGTCTGCCATTTCTCATCTCAGGCTGTTTTACAGAAATGGCCTCCTCAAAAGGCTTTGGGAATTCTGGAAAGGAGCCAGCAGAGGGGCTGGGAGGGCCCCAGGCCAGTGCCAAAGGTACAGAACCCTGCAGTCCTTGGGGTGCAAGAGACCCTAATGGCAACTCAAACCCCAATACCAACCCAGCCCTGCCAAGGCCACCCTTACCATGTCCCCGGGTGCCACATCCCCAGGGCTTTAACCCCCCCAGGGATGGGCACTCCAAACCTCCCTGGGCAGCCCTTCCAGGAGGGAATTGTTGGGGGAGATGAAACAGGAAAGCCTTATAAATATGATTGCCTGGCAAAAGGTTTTGAGAATATGGAAACTATAAGCGAGATTGAAATGCAAGCAAGCTTTGAGATCCCTCAGTTACTGAACAACTGGAAAACAATGGTGTGGCCAGCTGAAGGCAATCCCCTTTTGATGGAACAACACCCTCTGCTTGCAGACAGGCCCAAGGGTCAGAGCAGACCCTACAGCTTGGCAGAAGGGGCCCAAAGAGGAGTTTTTAGGGTTTAAAATGTAACACAGTATGGTGATGTAATGATTCTTACAGGCTGTATGGAAATGCTGTAGGATTTGTATCTTGGGCTGGATTGGTTAGTGAGAATCAGAATATTCAACACAGAAGAAGATTTATTGCATTGTAACGGGAACTTCGCTCTCTTATCCTCTCTTTTCCTCTCTCACCCTCTCATCCTCTCTCCCCCTCTCTTCTCTCAGCCCACTCCAGCTGTGGCTGGCAGCTCCCAGCAGGGCCCTGCACCCCGGCCCTTTGCAATAAACCCCAAATTCCTGACCTGGCTGCAGAGATCTCTCATCTCCGTCTGTCCCGACCGTCCCACCCCGACGCTCCTACAGGAATTTCCCCAATATCCGACCTGAACTTCTCCTGGAACAGCACTGACCAAGGGATGGGGCGGCCCCAGCTGCTCTGGTCACCCTATGCCAGGGCCTGCCCACCCTCCCAGCCAGGGATTCCTTCCCAAAATCCCAATTAAATGCACCCTCCTCCTGCTGCAAGCCATTCCCAGTCCTGTCTGAGGTGGCAGGGCTCGCCCAGCCCTGCCCTGAGCAGGCAGATGGGGGAACAGCTTGGGCTTTGCTCCATCCAAGGGAGCAGGGGGGTCCCAGCTGGCATCTGCAGGAAGCAGTAGGCAAATGATTCCAGGCAGAGCAGTGATTTTGGAGTCAATGAGCCATTTAATCTGCAAAGCCCTCTGCTGTGGAGTTAGCTCTGTGGGGAGAGGGAGCTGGGGCAGCTCAGTGGCTGCTGGAAGGTCAGGCATAAGTCACTGTTGTTATAGATCCACATTACAATATTGGCTTTTCACAGATATTCCAATGTGTTATAGATCCATATCATAATATTGGCTTTTCACAGATATTCCAATGTGTTATAGATCCACATTACAATATTGGCTTTCTCAGGGCCCAGAGCAGCGTGGGCCAGGGCCCAGAGCTGCAGGGGATGAGGATGGGCTGGAAGCACAGCCCAGGGATGGGCAGGCTCTGGAAAGGTGGCCCCGAGGAGGAGCCAGGCTGAGCAGCTCTGGGAGCCTGGGAACGGCTCTGGGGAAAAGGTTCCTGTGCAGGAGGGGCTGGGAATGTGCAGCAGGCTGATGGGATTCCAAGGGATTGAAGGGGCATCCCCGAGGAGAGCAGGGCGCTCCTGCTGACGGCCAAGGGGCACCCGGCCCTGAGAACCTTTGCTCTGGGCTCCTTGGCTCCTTCGTGGAACTTTTTACATTTCCACAGGACACTGAACGTGCTTTTCACAGGCTCCTCTTGAATTGTGGAAGCAAACAAACTCTCCAACTTTTGTGCAAGTTGTAAAGCTGGTGTGTTTATTACAGCACAGGGTGCTTGTGGGAATTGTTTCTTTAACATGATATATGTATCTTTGGGAACTTCAGATTTTTTTAATATCTTTTCTAAATACATAGTATGCAATTTTATAATGGGTTTATATATATTTATTGTATTGATTTTGCATGACATTTGTTGCTAATTTTTCTTTATTAGAAAGAACTCGTCTGTTAGGTTGCCTTGTTTTGTTTGTTTTTTCCTTCTCTTGTTATTTCTTGTCCTTTGGCTGAAGCAGTTTTTTTGAGTATAGGTTTTTTGCGAGAACAGGCAGTCAGACTAAACTGCAAGCTACAGACTTAACTGAAAGATGTACTTTTCACCTAAATTAAAATGGATTTTTACTCTAGAAAATTTTTACTCTGTTTCACTCTGCTGCTCAGGAAGCATTTCTGCCCTGGGCTCAGGAGGTGCTGCCCCATCACCCCCTTCCCACTGAGCCCTCCTGGACAGACCCTGGACCTGCTGGGAAGGTGGCCCAGCTCCAAAATGCAGCAGGGTAGAACAGAAAAAGTGAACTTGGGTCAGGGAAATACACCAATTGTTTTTAAAATTGTAAAAGTTTAATAGTAATAAAATGGTTATAAAAATAACAATATAATTACAGTAATAAAAACTTTGGACAATTAAGATTTAGAACATTACGAGACAATAAAAACAAAGAGTTATGGACAGTCCAGGTACCTCTTTCTGGGCAAAATAAGCCGGAAAAAGGCCCCACGTTAACAGAGGATTAACCCTTAAAAGCAACAGCCTGTTGCATATTCATACACCTCATCCATGATGCATAAATTCCATTCAAACACAGGATTCTGTCTGGGCAGTGTCAGCTTCTTCCTCTGGATCCTGACAGCGTCTCCAGGGCTGAGCAGGCAGGAAGAAGTTCGTTTGTTCTGATCATGGAGCAATAAATTCTCTTGCTCCGAAAGATTCAGGTGTCCTGGGGCTGCTATCTGGTGTGAGTCCTTTCTTTAAAAAAAGTGTCTTACACAGCATAGTTTCTATTTTAACATTATGTTATAACCTAAAACTATATTTAACACACTACTCAAGACAACCAATACACCATCACTTTCTAACAGAACACATGTAATATTCATTTGGATATTTGCGGAAAGCCAATCATAAAATACGCATTTTTCACAACACCCTCACCCCTCCTGCTGTAACCCAGGAGCTGAGCAGAGCCAGAGGAGCCCCGAGTGGGGCTCTGGGCAGCCCAGCTGCACTTTAATGGGCCGGTTAATGCCTCGCTGTCCCTGAGTTACTGCTGTAATTGCTGCCAGCCCTAATTGGTGCCCAGTAATTATCTCTGCGGCACGGGCGGCCCCGAGGTCAGCGCGGGGAGATGGGAGGGGATTGCTGTGCTCTGCTGCTGGGGTGGCTGAGATTCCAGCTGGAAACAGAGGAAACAGGGCTGCAATTCCAGCTGGGAACAA
>NW_005054303.1:16355195-16356230 GCF_000277835.1 Geospiza fortis | reverse complement strand
AGTGCTGCAACTCCAGCTGGGAACAGTCAGGGCTGCAATCCCAGCTGGGTATAGGGCTGCAATCCCAGCTGGGAACAATCAGGGCTGTAATTCCAGCTGGGAACAGTCAGGGCTGCAATTCCAGCTGGGAACAATCAGGGCTGCAATTCCAGCTGGGAACAGGGAAACAGGGCTGTAATTCCAGCTGGGAACAATCAGGGCTGCAATTCCAGCTGGGAATAGAGAAACAGGGCTGCAATCCCAGCTGGGTACAGTCAGGTCTGCAATTCCACCTGGAAACAAAAAGGGCTGCAATTCCAGCTGGGAAAAGTCAGGGCTGCAATCCCAGCTGGGAACAATCAGGACTGCAATCCCAGCTGGGAACAGGCAGGGCTGTAATTCCAGCTGGGAACAATCAGGGCTGGAAGGGAACAAGCTGCACTCCCAGCCTGCTCTTCCAGCCCTCACCCTCGCCATGGACATTTCCAGGCTCTGCTCTGCCGCAGCACTTACAGGAATTCTGTAACCCCACTGTTCCTCCTCTCTGCCTTGAACACATTTCTGGGGTGGTTTCACCCATGAGGGGCTGGGTTAATTAGGTTAATTAGAGCCTGGGGCCTGTGCAAGGGGGGTTCTGCCCCTCTGCCTGCCCAGGTGAGAGCTCACCTTCCCCAGGACAGCCACCAGCAGCAGGACCTGGAGCAAGTCCAGAGGATGCTCCCAGGGCTGGTGCCACAGGTACCCTTTAATTCAACACTGAAAACCAAAGAATTCCCAAATCTGATCATCTTCATGGCCAGAACATGATTCCTTACGTGTTTCTATCTCAGGACACAAAAGCAGTTGTAAAAAGTGAAATAGGAAAATAGAACTGTGGAGTGCTCGGTATAATATGGAATAAAACCTTGCAAGCAAGATTTTAAAACTTCATTAATGCAATAAAGAATACTAAAAAACAGGCCTGAAGTCCAATGCATTAAAGATGAGGCTGTTTCAGGGGAAAGGGAAGGGAAGGGAATCCTCTGGGATTGAAATCCAACATGGATGAAAGAGTAA
>NW_005054303.1:16350735-16354977 GCF_000277835.1 Geospiza fortis | reverse complement strand
TGACCCTGCTCCTCCCTGGGAGCTCCAGAGGAAATTTAGGACAGGGAGAAAGTCCCTCCAGGGGGGTGACAGCTGACAGCACAGAACACTCCCATTCCTGCATTTTTAGCCTCCTAACCAAGTAGCTCTGCCAGGGTATTTTGATTTTCAGCCTGCGATAGCAGAAGGGCAAACCTTGGGAGTTCCTATTGCCCAATTCCATTATTTTATTATGTGAGTTTTGACATGAATAACTGTCGGGTTTGGCTGCCTGGATTGAGCTTTAAATTTTCATTGGAGGTGAAATCTCCCACCTTCCCCCTCCCCTGGCATTCTCCTTCCTCCTGCAATCCAAGTGTCCTTTCAAGTTCTTCCTAATGGATTCAGTAAATGAATCAATTAGGCAGAGAAAGAACACCGAGGTGCTTCTGTGCAGATGAGTATTTTATGTTTGATATACTGAGTCAGAGCTAAGTAATTATTGCCATTTAATATTTATTTAATGTATCTGATGAGCTGCTGCAGCGAGGAGCTCGTAGAATAAAACATCCTGTCCTCGTTTTGCCTGCAGCTCCTTAACAAGGGACTGTGAACAGGCAGGGCATGGGAGAGAGCAGGAAAAGAAATTTATTTAAATTCAGAGTGCTGGGGCACATCTGCTGGGGGTGGGGGCTGCAGGAGCCCTGTCCTAGGGTGACGTTGTGATGCCTGTATCCCCAGTTGTGGTTCTGTCCATGCTGGATATCATGTTCTGTGCCTTCAAGGCTGGCTCTGAAGAGCGAATGTTTTGTTTGGTTTTGCTCTCAGCCGCTCCCCCACGGCTGGCGGGACACACAGACAGGGCAGCACATGGTGCTGCTTTTGCTTTTTGTTTTGCTTTTCCCTTTGCTCTTGCTTCTGCTTTGCTCCTGCTTTGCTCTTGCTCCTGCTCATTAGTTAGTTTAGCTAAGCAGTCCAAATTTTCCCTGGACTGTTTCTCCTTTCCCTTTTTTGGCCCTACTCGAGCCTGCTCCGGACTGGGACCTGGGAACCCCGAGAGTTTGCACCTTGTGGCTGCAGCAGCTGCCCCAGCACAGGAGGGACTGAGAACAGAGCGACCACCCCCAGGAGAGACTTTCTGAATTTGTCATCATTTCAGAGCGGTGACAGAGTGGTGTCACCTGGTATTGTTCATTTTGTGTGCTGGGGGTGCTGTGCCTGGTAAATAAACAGGTTTTGTGTGCTGGGGGTGCTGTGCCTGGTAAATAAACAGGTTTGTGTGCTGGGGGTGCTGTGCCTGGTAAATAAACAGGTTCTTTCCACTTCTCTCTGTGGAATCCTTCCCGACCTGGTTGTGGGGAGGGGCTGTGTGGGTTTGCTTTCTGGAGGGGCCCCCTTTGGAGGTCTTCTCCCAAATTTGCCCTAAACCAGGACAAGCCCCCAGGGCATCCCCTGGAAGAGCCCTGAGCCCTGCTGGGCTCTGCTGAGGTCTGCAGGGAAGGAGCAGCTCTGCACATCTGGGACTGTCACTGCACAAATAGGGAATGTGTGTGCTGGGGTGGCCTTGGTGCCTTCTGCAGCCACAACGGCCACAGCTGTCACCTCTGAGTGCCACCTCTGAGTGCCACCTGTGAATGGCAGGAGGGACTTTGGCCTGTAGATTTTGACCACAGCCTTGTGAGGCTGCAGCAGCAGCTCTGGAGCGCCAGCAGGGCTTTAGGGAATCGGGAATCACAGAACAGTTCAGGCTGGAAAAGCCCTCAAAAATTCAGCTGTTCCCTCAGCCCTGCCCCACATCCCCAGGTGCCGCATGCACAGGGGTGTAAATCCCCCAGGGATGGGCACTGCAACCCTCCCTGGGCAGTGCCAAGGCCTGAGCCCCCTTTCCATGGGGCAATTCCTGCTTTGCCCACCCTGAGCTGCCCTGGCCCAGCCTGAGGCCGTTCCCTCTGCTCCTGTCCCTGTTCCCTGGAGCAGAGCCCGACCCCCCCGGCTGTGCCCTCCTGGCAGGAGCTGTGCAGAGCCACAAGGGCCCCTGAGCCTCCTTTGCTCCAGGCTGAGCCCCTTCCCAGCTCCTCAGGGATTCTCCAGCCCCTTCCCAGCCCTGTTCCCTGCCCTGGACAGGCTCTGGCACACAAGGAGCTCTGAGGGGTTGATCCGTACAAAGTCCAGAGATGCCAGAAGAGGTGAGGAGACACAAACCCACCCATCTTTCACCCATTCCACACCTCTGCCTCTGCTCCTTGTGCTGTTCCCATCCCAGCTTCCCTGCCCTGAACCCCAGAGCTCACCCCAGAGCCCAGGGCAGGGCTCCCATCCCTCATCCCCCCATCACACCCTGGCCAAAGGGACCTGCTGGGTGTCCCCATCCTGCCCCAGCTCCACAGGCAGCCAGGCTGAGGCTCTCCCCTGCAAAGCTGCCCCTAAATCATCCATTTTCTGCTGTGTGCCAGGAGCACCTCCTTATCCCTCTTTTCCAATAACAATCTGCTGTTCAGGCTGTTGAATTGTAAGGGTCATCCTTTCAGGTGGAAAATAGCACAGAAATCCATTTACTGCTCTGCAGGTCTATTATCATCAGCACTAACAGGAGTTTCTGCTGTACACCACAACATTCCGAGATTACCTGGGGAGAGGCTCCGGCACAGCCTCAATTACAAACATCTCATTCCTTTTCCTTCCGAGGCAGCTTCCAAGAGAGTACAGGGCCGGCTCATTTCTTAATTTCTGGTTAATTTTAAAAGCTTTTTTTGTGGTCCCAGTCTATGATCCTGTGCCAGAAGGTCCAGGCAATCAGGAGCACAGGTGATCACAAACCTCACCACTGTTTAACCTCACAGAACCACAGAATCCTTGAGCATGGAAACCATCTCCAGGATCAGAGTCCACCCTTTCTTCCCAGGCCCTCGGGTTTGGGATTTGCATTCCAAACTTTCAGCTGTAGTTTAAGGCACAAACTGAACATTTTGATGCTTGGAAAACGTTTAACCGGTCAAAAAAAAGTAATATATTAAGATTGTTGTCTGGTTGAGAAGCACTTTGAATTGATGGAACTGGAGAGTTATTTCTCACCTGTGGCTGAGCTACACCATGAACGTCATTACTTGCCTTTGCTGCAGCCTCTCCTGGATCTTTTCAGGAAATCCAGGTTTGGATAAGGTAAACAGCCACTGAAAAGGCAAGTCTGGGAGAAAACCTTCAGAGAGAGGTGAAATAACCTGCTTGTCCCATCCATGGATGGCCCTGGAGGGCTGGAGGGCAGGGGGGAAGCAGGGCCAGGGCTGGGCTGTCCCCACACCCCAGTTCCACCTCCTGTGTCTCTCCAGGCAGCTCCCAGCACTACTGCACGTGCAACTAGAAAGAAAAATCAAATATTTGTGAGAACTACCTGCTCTGGAAACCTGGAACTTCCAGCCTGGCTCTAAAATGACTTCAATTCTCCATCTCAGTCAGCAAAAAGCCAGATGACGATCGCTTGTTCTTAATTGGTTTGTGATGCTCATCCACTTGTCAAAGGCCACTGAGGAGTGCTGGAGTGGAAAAAAGGAATAATCGATGTCTTGTTCTGGCTAATTCCTGCAGCAGGCCAGGGCAGAGGGCAGGAGAGAGCTGGGATGGGGAGAGGAGAGCCGGGATGGGAACGGGAGAGCCGGGATGTGTCACGGATATATTTTATGAACAATTCTTTTGCCAGGATTTGTCCTCCTGAGAAGCTGAGGCCTCAGGAACAAAATGCAAACAATGGCTATCTGCTGCTGTGGAATGCAACAGATGCATCTGTGATTGGTCTCATGGGGTTGTTTCTAATTAATGGCCAATCACAATCAGCTGTCTTGGACTCTCTGAGTCACAAGCTTTTATTATCATTCCATTCCTTTCCTTTCCAGCCTTCTGATGAAATCCTTTCTTCTATTCTTTTAGCATAGTTTTAATCTATCACTTTCTTTTAATAGAATATATATCATAAAATAATAAATCAACCTTCTGAAACATGGAGTCAGATCCTCATCTCTTCCCTCATCCTCAGACCCCTGCAAACACCACCATAGGGATGGGCAGGAGAGAGCTGGGATGGGAACAAGACAGCCGGGATGGGCAGGTGAGCCTGGGCTCCTGAGCTCCAGCAGGAGCCTGTGCTGTCCCTGAGGATCCCCATCAACCCAGCGTGGGAGCCACCAGCCTTCCCTCAGAGCTCTCCCTTCCCTCGGAGCTGTCCCTTCCCTCGGAGCTGTCCCTTCCCTCAGAGCTCTCCCTTCCCTCGGAGCTCTCCCTTCCCTCGGAGCT
>NW_005054303.1:16341677-16350303 GCF_000277835.1 Geospiza fortis | reverse complement strand
CGCTCTTCCTCCTGCAGAAAACGCAATGGCTTGGGAAGATAGAGTCAAGCTCAGCAAAAAAACCCTAAAACACTTGAGAAGGTAGCTCAGAAACGAGCCTCATCCCCTCCCTGCTCCTTGCATTGACCCCGTGGGTGAAGCTGTGCAAGTTCTCCTGCTCCCCATGAGCTTCCCAGCTCCTGCTGATGGAGCCAGGAATGGGCACAAGGAATGGGCAGGAATGGGCACAAGGAATGGGCAGGAATGGGCACAAACGGGTCCTGCTGGAGCCTGTGGGATGTTCAGCAGCCTCAGCCTGTGTTCCCCACCCAGGCACTGCTAGGGAGCCCTGAGGATGGCATTCCCACACTGGCACACCTCAGCTTAGGGTAGGAATGGCATTCCCTGGATCTGGAGTGGCTGATGGTTGAAGGGACAGCTTTGGGATCTCCCAGAGCAGCTGTCATGAGAGGGAGAGCGGTAGAACCACCTCAGAGAAGGAGGGAGGAGAGGAGTCAGCCAAGGTGTGAGGACTCCCCAGGAATTCAGGGATAAATTCAGGGATGTGGGACTGCCCTGGATTCAGGGATTAATTCAGGGATGTAATTCAGGGATGTGGGACTGCCCTGGATTCAGGGATGAATTCAGGGATGTGGGACTGTCCAGACCCCCTCCACCACACGTCACAGAGCAGGGCTGGAGGAGCAGGCACAGCAGGGAGAGCAGGGATAAGAAAAGCAGCCTCCTTCACAGGAGGAAGCAGGCACAGCAGGGAGAGTGGGCTCCCCAGCTGAAATCCAGCAGGAAATCTCCCTCCTTGGATATATTCAGGCACCCAAGAATCAAGATCCTGGCACTGGAAGAGGCCTGGCAGTGATGGCAGGGACACAGCCAGGCTTTGGCAGGTGGGGATGGGGAGAATCTCCAGCCCAGGGGAATTCTGCTGGGAGCAGGGGCACAGAGCAGCCGAGGGAAGGGCTGGGATGGGAGCTGGGGCTGGGAGGGAGCTCTGGGTTAGCAGGGGTTGCCTTGAGGGGGTTCTGGTCAGGCACAAACAGGGAATTTGGCTCCATGTCACTGAGTCACACAAAACCCCAAAATTTTTTGGGTTGGCTTGGAAATCCCACCCAGGGCCAGTCCTGCCATGGCAGGGACACCTCCCCCTGTGCCAGGCTGCTCCAGGACCACTGTCCAACCTGGCCTGGGCACTGCCAGGGATGGAGCCTGGAACAGTAATCAAGAAATGCTTAAAAAGAGAACCATTCTCTTCAGAGGAAAGGAAAGGAAAGGAAATTCAGAGGAAAGGAAAGGGAAAGGAAAGGAAAGGAAAGGAAAGGAAAGGAAAGGAAAGGAAAGGAAAGGAAAGGAAAGGAAAGGAAAGGAAAGGAAAGGAAAGGAAAGGAAAGGAAAGGAAAGGAAAGGAAAGGAAAGGAAAGGAAAGGAAAGGAAAGGAAAGGAAAGGAAAGGAAAGGAAAGGAAAGGAAAGGAAAGGAAAGGAAAGGAAAGGAAAGGAAAGGAAAGGAATACAGGTAGAAACACAGCAATTCTGAGGAGCTCTGACATACCCAAAAACCTGTGCCAGCAGACACAACCCCCTGTGCTCGTTGATAAAAATCCATTGGGGATGTTGAAAACGCTGCTCATTAATATGCAGCCGAAAGAGTGCAATTATCAGCCAGCCCAAAAATAGGATTACTCTGTATTTCTCCTTAGCATTGGAAGGCAGAGGTGTTCTCATGGCAGTACATTAACTGCTGTGGCTGCTTTTCTTATCCCGCTTACTGGAAGGTGCTTTATTTTCCTATGGAAATAAAGGGCTTTTGAACTGCTAGGAAATAACTGGGAACATGGAATGGCAGGGAAAACAGAAGGATGGGAAGAAAAGTGGCCATCCATCAGTATTTTAAAAAAGGATGGGGAAAGGATTGTCTAGAAAATATCGTTCGTTGCTGGTCTGAGAAAAATTGATTCAAGTAATGGAAAGGGTAAAAATAGAGCTAAATAATGGTCCTGAATAAAGGAGCAGCTGCCACTTCCCGAGAGCTGGGGGAGCTCCTTGAGCACAAATAATGCACCAGGCTCCCTGATGGAAGGGGGTCACACCTTCTGCTGACAGGGGAACGGCACTGACATAATCTACTCAGCATCGCAGTCAATAGCACGCAGTTTCTTAACTAAGAAAGGAGAAAAGTACCCAATCAATAGCCCGGTCTTTAAACAATTAACGCTGTCTCGGTGATTGGGCTCCGGCTGGGAGCCCCGAGCAGCCCCGGCCCCGCAGGGATTGATGGGCAGCTCCAGGCTGCTGAGAGATTTAATCAGGGCCTTGGAGGAAAACACAAAATCAGCGCTGATCAGATTTGCAGCAGACAACAGAACGGCAGGAATGGAAAATAAGGAAAACTTATCTCACTAACACAATTCAGTGTGAAGCTCATAAAAACTATCTCTGCCCATGGCAGGGGGGTTGGACTAGATGGCCTTTAAAGGTCCTTTCCAACCCAAAATATTCCACAATTGATTCTAAGGGAATCAAGTAATATTCCTTCTACCACTTTTAGACCTGTAGCCAGAATTCTTAGGAATCAAAAATGAACATTGGATCTGCAGCAAAATCCTTTACTTAATGAGCACCCTGTAAGCAAATAAATGAGAGAAAAAATATTTTAAGATTGTCTCCAATAAAAATGAGAAACTGCTCCCAGAAATCCAATTGTTTGCAGCAGAGAGGATGTTGTGGTGGTGTTGGCTCTGAGGCTGAAAGGCATAGCTTGGGAAGGTGCAGCCACTGCTGAAAGCAGCTTTGCTGTGGAAAATAATGCCTGGAAGGGGAAAGAGCCCCTGGGAAAGGCACCCCTGGAAACGAGGCACTCCTGGGGCTGCAGGGCTGAGGGGCTGCAGGGGGATCAGGGTCAGACCCCGCAGGTCACAGGCCCAGCTGAAGCTGGAGCTGCATCCCAGGCATTTCAGCCAGGGACAGGGACAGGCTCAGAGCCACAGAGCCCTGCCTGTGCCCCTGGCCCTCTGTCTGTGTGTCCTTCCAGCCTGGCACACCCAGCCAGGCCCCAGGGGCTCAGAGCCCCCAGCCCAGGCCCTGCAGGGCTGCAGGCTGGGCACACCCACCTGGGCTGGGCAGCAGAGCCAGCCTGGCCTTGGCTGCTCCTCAGCATCCCCAGGCAGGGGAACCATGGCAGGCTTGGGCTGGGAGAGACCTTCAATCCCATCCATCCATCCATCCATCCATCTATCCATCCATCCATCCATCCATCAATCATCCATCCATCCATCATCCCTCCATCCATCCATCCATCCATCAATCATCCATCCATCCATCATCCCTCCATCCATCCATCCATCCATCAATCATCCATCCATCCATCATCCCTCCATCCATCCATCCATCCATCAATCATCCATCCATCCATCATCCCTCCATCCATCCATCCATCCATCAATCATCCATCCATCCATCATCCCTCCATCCATCCATCCATCCATCAATCATCCATCCATCCATCATCCCTCCATCCATCCATCCATCCATCAATCATTCATCCATCCATCCATCCATCCACCCATCCATCCATCATCCGTCCATCCATCCATCCATCCATCCTTCCATCATCCATCCATCCATCCATTCCATCTCACCCCTGCTGTGGCTGCCCCTGGATCCCTGGCAGTGCCCAAGGCCAGGCTGGACATTGGGGCACCCTGGGACAGTGGGAGGTGTCCCTGCCATGGCAGGGGTGGCACTGGGTGGGATTTGAGGTCCCTTCCCACCCACACAATTCTGGGATTCTGTTCCTGCTCTCTTGTATCTGCAAGGGCTGAAATGCAGAGAAAATGAGGAATTTGTCTCCAGCCTGTCCAAGTGTTTTTCTCTGTGTTGGTGAAACCCAAACAAACACAGGAGCAGCTCCTGGCTGGAGCACTCTGTGCTCAGGACAAGCCCCACAGCTGGTGCTTTATTGGGCAGTGAAGTCCCACATCATAAAGCAGCAAGAGCAGAACTGGGGTAATCAGTAATTAAATTCTCCACAAGGCAAAAAAGAAAAAAAAAAAGGAAAAAATAAGAGCATTTTCTCTACTGGCACTTCTGGGTATGGAACAATTTAGAGCCAAATCTGTCACAAAATGAGCAAGGGCTGGAAGAGAGACCTGTGGGAAGCACTTGGTGCTTCTCCTCGTCCCTTTATGAGCCACAAAACATCCACAGGAAAACAAACCAACAAAATCTTAAACCCAGAAATCAGATTCACGTGTTCAGCAGCACAGTTCCACTGCTCAGGAAGCATTTGCCAGGCAGAAACACAACTGGAATAAGGGTGTAAAACACTTCAGAGCAGCCTGACAGGCTGGTGGAAACAAAGAGCTCTCCCTGACAGGACAGCACTGCTTTAATTCAGAGAATCCTTCCAGGCACCAGCCCAGTGCTGATGGAAAGAGAGACTGCAGAGGGAAAAGCAGGGGGAAAAACAACATCAAAAAAAAAAGAAAAAGAGGAGAAAAGCTAATGGAGTGTGACACTTCTGGGCAAAGCTGCTTTGTCTGGAACCATGAAAGGCCTGAAAATGAAAATGTGAAAATTCAGCACTAAAAAAAAAATAAAATAAAGAGAGAGTAAAATGCAAGCGCTGAACCTGCATAACTGGGAAGTGAGGAGACCCAGCTGGGCCAGTCTGGGGCTGTGTGACCTCGGGGACAGTGGCACTGTCCCCTCCCAGCGCTCTGCCACAGCTCAGGGGCTCTCCCTGCTCCAGCCACATCCCAGGAACTCCCACTGATCCATGGTTCAGTGCTCCAGGCTAAACCAGCCAAACTCCAGCTCCTCCCCAGCGCTCAGGAAGGGCCAGGGAGGGCAAAAAGTTTTAAATCAAAGGCTGAGGAGCTGCAGGTTGCACAGATGAATTAGCAGCACCTCCCTGTGAGCATCCTCCCCTGTCAGAGGCTCCAGAGCCACGGTTTAGCATGGTTTAAAAGCTCCAGCAAGGAAACACAAATTACCTGGTGCTTGTTTGGCTTTCCCCACTGTACTTCGTTGCTTAGGAACCACTGTAAATGAGGGGTTTCGTTTATTTAAAATGAAATAAGAAGAAAACCACACCACAAACGTTCTCCCACGTGCAGGAGGTGGAGAACAGGAGTTTGACATGCCTGAACCCTGTGGGAGGGAGGCTAATCCAGAGAGCTAAGGAATTTCCATTAGCAGGAAGAGGGAACAGAGCAGCATCAAGGTGTCAGGAGTTCATTACCATTGCTGGACTCTGAGCAGAGGATTTTTAATCCTTTCAGCACTAAAATCTTTGGGATGGTTTGCTCTTTAGCATTAGAAAACAAGAGTGGAACACAGAAATTGCCTTTAACAGCATCAGGATCTCGTGGAACCATGGAGCCTTCTGAGCTGGGAGGGACCCTTAGGATGATCCAGCACAGCCCCAGGCCCTGCACAGACACCCCAACAATCCCTCCCTGGGCATCCCTGGAGGCAGTGTCCAAACCCTCCTTGTGAAAAATGAGGTTCACTTTCCTGGTGAAATTTTAAAAGTTTTTAAAGACAGTAGAAGACAGAAATAAAGCAAAGGGTTAAAAACAGCCAGGTGCCCCTTGGCCCTCAGCAGGAGTGCCCTGCTCTCCTCGGGGATGCCCCTTCAATCCCTTGGAATCCCATCAGCCTGCTGCACATTCCCAGCCCCTCCTGCACAGGAACCTTTTCCCCAGAGCCGTTCCCAGGCTCCCAGAGCTGCTTAGCCTGGCTCCTCCTCGGGGCCACCTTTCCAGAGCCTGCCCATCCCTGGGCTGTGCTTCCAGCCCATCCTCATCCCCTGCAGCTCTGGGCCCTGGCCCACGCTGCCTTCAGCCCTGAGTGCTGCTGCTGCTGCTGGGCACATCTGTCCAGCTGTGCTCATCCTGTGTGCATGGGCTGCTATCCCAGATGTTCAAAATGTCATCATCTGTGACTAGGTCATGGTCAGAAAAGGATCAATTAATAATAAAGTGGAGGTGATGAGTGCTGATAAATACACAAAGTTCAGGGCAGGAAAAGCCAAAGTTCTCTGATATTTATAGGATTTTCGTCAATACAAGTGACAATACAAGCAGCTGTTGCACTGAGCATCATGGGCAACAGGAATACCAACTGGATCTTTAGAGCTAAGTGACTGCAACAGCACACAGAGAACACATTGGAATATCTGTGAAAAGCCAATATTGTAATGTGGCTCTATAACACTTTGGAATATCTGTGAAAAGCCAATATTATAATATAGATCTATAACACATTGGAATATCTGTGAAAAGCCAATATTGTAATGTGGATCTATGCCACATTGGAATATCTGTGAAAAGCCAATACTATAATATGGATCTACAACCCATTGGAATATCTGTGAAAAGCCAATATTGTAATGTGGATCCATACCACACTGGAATATCTGTGAAAAGCCAATATTGTAATGTGGCTCTATAACACTTTGGAATATCTGTGAAAAGCCAATATTATAATATAGATCTATAACACATTGGAATATCTGTGAAAAGCCAATATTGTAATGTGGATCTATGCCACATTGGAATATCTGTGAAAAGCCAATATTGTAATGTGGATCTATACCACATTGGAATATCTGTGAAAAGCCAATATTGTAATGTGGATCTATAACACATTGGAATATCTGTGAACAGCCAGTATTACAAGGTGTGTCTGTAACACTCCTGGAGCTCTTCTGCCCTGGCCTCTTCTCCTGCTGGGCTCACTGCCATTCCTGGTGCAGGTGTGCCCAGAGCACCTGGAGCCCCCAGCTGGCACTGCCATGCTCACACATCCCTGGTGCAGACCTGTTCCTGCTCCATGGCTGAGAACCCTGCGTCAGGGAAAAAGAGATTCTGACTCTTGGAATAAAGGGCAGCTCACTCAGGAGCACAAGGATGCTGGGAGATCAGACATAGAAAATGGGAATCACAGAAAGGTTTGGGTTGGAGGGACCTTAAATCCCACCTCAAATCCCATCCAGTGCCAGCCCTGCCATGCCAGGGACACTTTCACTGTCCCAGGCTGCTCCAGCCTGGCCCTGGGCACTGCCAGGGATTGTTTGCAGATGGGACAGGAACCCAACAGGAGAGACCCACAAGTGTTTCCCAATGCCGACAAGAGCAGTGTTTGCCTTTGGTGCTCCTCCACAGCCTGCGGGAGGTACAGTAAACGCAAAACACTGAGAAATCCCTGCACAAGGAATTCTGCAGCTGGAAACATTCCCTGTCACCTCTGCAGGAATCCCAGCCCCTGGAGCACCAGTGGCTCTGAGCTCCCACTGCAGTTACCACAAATCAAAGGGTTGGGAGCTGAGTGAGGAGCCAGGAACAAAGGAAGGGCCTCTAAACCAGGATGGAATTTGCAAAACAACCTCAGGAACACAATTCTGCTTTTCCCTGAGTGTGCAGCACTTCTCCAGCCCTGCCTGGCTGGGGAAGGGGCATAATCTGCTTTTTGTGGAGGCTGCATCCCCACTCCTTGTTTCAGTGCCAGCTGCCTGCTCTGGCCCTGCCACTCTGGTGTCACCCAGGGTGACATTCTGTGTGCAGCCCCTCACTGATGTACAGACCCACACTTTCCTCGCTGAGCCTGGTTTTAAAAACAGCAGCTGCTGAGCAGGTGCCATGTGGTGTTGTGAGGGTCCCTAGGATGAGGTGAGAGATGAGAATTTGGCTCCAAGTTCTCAAAAGGCTGATTATTATATTATATATTCTATTCTATTCTATTCTATTCTATTCTATTCTATTCTATTCTATTCTATCTACTAAAACTATACTAAACTATAGAGAAAGGAGACATCAGAAAGCCAGAAAAGAATGAATAATAAAAACATGTGACAGGCTCAGAGAGGCCAACACAACTGGCTGTGATTGGCCATTAATTAAAAACAATTCACACGCTGGGTAAACAATTCTCCAAATCACATTCCAGAGCAGCAAAACAGGGAGAAGCTGAGGCTTCCCAGCTTCCCAGGAGAAGAAATCCTGGTAAAGGAATTTTTCATAAAACATCACAGTGACAGTGCCATAAACCTAGAAAATGGGAAACTGAAATCTCAAATGACAAACAGTGAAGTCTGTGGTGCCACTGCCTTGTCCTAATCCTTCCTCTGTGTTCCCCCACACCTCAAAACCAAGAAATCCAAGTTTTCCTTGCTGCTCTCTACTCCATTGGTTTCCTCTCTCTCACTGAGGCTCCAGGTGTGTGTTGCCATCAATGGCAGCTCTTTAGAGAGGCTGTTCTCCTTCTCCAGAGTTCCAAAGTAACCCCGTCTGAGATGTGTCAGCTTTGGAGAGGGGATCACGAGGCAGCCTTGCAGCTTGGAGGGATTCCAGAGCAGGAAAAGGCAAAAGCTGCAGGGAAAAGGAGCTGAGAACTCCTCCTGTGTGCTCACAGTGCCAGAGCAGCCTGGGCAGCAGCAAGGCTGTCGCGGACATCTTTAATGAAAAATCCTTTCTTTAGGATTTTTCCTCCTGAGGAACTGAGAGGCCTCAGGAACAAAATGTAAACAATAATTATCTGCTGCTGTGGGACGCAACAGGTGCATCTGTGATTGGTCTCATGGGGTTGTTTCTAATTAATGGCCAATCACAGTCCAGCTGGCTCGGACAGAGA
>NW_005054303.1:16327827-16341577 GCF_000277835.1 Geospiza fortis | reverse complement strand
CCCAGGCTGGGCTGGAGCCTCTCTCAGCCCGTCTGGGAGAGCCAGTGCAGTCACTGATCCCAGCCCACTGAGGCTGCTGTATTTAACAGCTTCCCGAGCTCCTGTGGCTGCCAGGGACAGCCCTGATGGATGGCCCAGCTCTGCAGCACTGCTAACGAGGCTGCCCAGAGCCTGCCTAACGAGATCTGGGGACAGGGACATTGCCCTTGAGCCAGGGACAGGGACATTGTCCTTTATCCTAGGGACAGGGACATTGCCCTTTATCCCAGGGACATTGCCCTTGATCCTGGGACAGGGACATTTCCCCTTATCCTGGGGACAGGGACAGTCTCCTTGATCCCAGGGACAGGGACATCCCCCTTGATCCTGGGGACAGGGACATCCCCCTTGAACCAGAGACATTCCCCTTTATCCAGGGACAAGGACATTTCCCTTGGACCCAGGGACACAGACTTTTTCCTTTATCCCAAGGACACAGGCCTTTCCCTTTTATCGCTGGACATCCCCCTTTATCCCAGGGACACAGGACATTCCCCCTTATCCCACGAACACAGGATATTCCCCTTTATCCCAGGGCCATTCCCCTCTGTCCCATTAGGGGAATTAGGGACACTCTCCAGTGCCCTGGCCCTGCCTCAGGTGAGGGACAGGAGGGTTGAGCCCAGCTCTGTCTGTGACTGCACCCACAGTGCTGCTCACCCTGTCCCTCCTGCAAAAGCCTTTCCTGTCCCTCCTGGAAAAGCCACATCCATGCCCCATCCCAGCCTCCCCTCCAGGAAAAGCTCTCTCCAAGGTCCTGCAGTGACACCACAGGGCCATGGACCCTCAATCTCTTCAGCTTGAGTTTCTCCCTGTGGATCTGAAATCTCCACATAGAAGAAAAGTGTTTTCCTGTGTTTTTCTCTTTTTTTTAATCCACACAAAAAAAGCCTCCAAAACTCCCACAGCCTCTAAATCAAACAGCAAACTCTCTCAGCAAAGGTTTGCAGAACTTCTCTGGCCCATTTAAACCACCAGGTCTGATTTCCCACAGCCCAAATCACAGCTCTGCCACTCACTGCACAATTCCCTCTGCTCTGCCTTCAGCTTTGTCACAGAGAAATATGGGATGTGAGCAGAACAGGGCACAGTGAACATCAAACAGCTCTTTGAGGGAGCGCAGGGACTCGGGTTTGTCAGCAAAAACCTTGGCAGCAAATGCAGAGCTGTCAGAATCACGTGCTGCTCCCTCACTATTCCAGATTAATTCACCTGCTGGATTTATTATGGCAAGATAATTAAAGGAAATTATCATGACAAGATAATTAAAGGGAAAAGTATTGCGTGTACTATCAGAGAAGCCTCAGGACACACTTCTGCTAATTTATATCTTGATCTGTGTTCTAGCCCACATTATGTGTCAGACAGTGCAGTCCACACCAGAGTAGTCTGGGAATGATGGAGTTAAGGAGCACTCCCTGCTCCCACACAAAGCACACCTCCCGTAAATAAAGGAACATTACCAGCCACCCCTGCAGCACTGATGGATTATTTATAGCTGCTTTAACAAGCCACTGGATAAATATCTCTAAGTGGCTCTTTCCAAGTGGGAGACACCACATCAAATGGGGATTGAAGGCTTTGGGGGGCTTTGTGGAGGATTTCAAAGGACAGAACATTCTGAAGCTCAGGAATTTGCTGCCAAACCTTTTCTAATTTTAATTTTGCTCCTGCTCTGGGGTGCAGTGCAGCAGCAGGGGTTCCAGGGGGGCTGCTGAGATCCTGATCCAGAGGGACACAGCAAACCCCGCCAGAGCCAGCTCTGTCCTGGGGCACCCAGCACCTCCCACTTCTCCTTGTCCTGCCCTGCACAGAGATCCACCCATCACCCCTCTGGGGCACACCTGGGCTGGTCTGAACCCAAACTCCCAGAGATCCCGAGGTGCTATTCCAGACAGTCCCACGGGAATGTGCTGAGCCACCTGGGCCACACAAACCCCAGCCCTACCTTTGGGGTTAGAATCACCAAATCCCACAATGGTTTGGGTTAAAGGGACCTCAAATGCCACCCAGTGCCACCCCTGCCATGGCAGGGACACCTCCCACTGTCCCAGGGTGTCCCAATGTCCAACCTGGCCTTGGGCACCGCCAGAGAATCCCAGTGCTGATGGGAAATGCACATTATGGAAAGAGCCTTGGGGCAGCACAGGGAGCTTTTCCTCCCCCTGGATTGGAGGGGAGTGGGAGCAGAGAGGATTTCCCGGGATTCCAGACAGGCAGGAGCTGCTCTGAGGGGAGCACAGATCCCAGCAGAGCCTTGGGAGTGCCCAGGGCTTGGGGTGGAAATGGGAGATGCTGGTTGGGACAGGCAAATCCTGAATTTTCCATCTCTAGTTTTCATTTCCTGAAAGTGAAAGACGGTTAATAATAAAATCCTGGAGTTGTGGTGATGGCTTTTCTCAATCCTTCTTAAATCCCAGGATCTGGTTTGGGAAGGGACCTTAAATCCCATTCCCAGCCCTTTTCCATGGCAGGGACACCTCCCACTGTCCCAGGGTGCCCCAGTGTCCAGCCTGGCACTGCCCCAGGGCCACCCCCAGCTGCTCTGGAAATTCCAGCCCAGCCAGGAATTCCTAATTCCCAATATCCCACCCATCCCTGCCCTCCACTGAAGGCCGTGTCCCCTTGTCCTGTCCCCCCATGCCCTGGCAAAAATTGAAAAGGAATTTTCAGCAGCATTCCTCAGTGCTCGGTCTGGGATCCCTTTGGAATCCACAGCTGCTCCTGCCCAGCAGGGATGGGTGCTGAGGGGTTTGTTTGTTTGTTTATGGAGGGGTCAGAGCTCTCAGCTCCCTGATCCATGCTGCTCCTGAGCCATCCTGAGCCATCCTGAGCCATCCGGAGCCATCCTGAGCCATGCTGACCCCTGAGCCATGCTGCTCCTGATCCTGAGCCAAGCTGATTCATGATCCATGCTGCTCCTGAGCCATGCTGCTCCCTGTGCAGAGGCAGGGGCACAGCAGCAGCCAGCAGTCAGCGCTCTGGGAAATTCAGGCAGGAAAAGGAAGGGTTTGGTTGTTCTGTGGCATGGCAGGGCAGCTGGGAGAGCCCCAGCCATGTACAACCTTGTTTTCCCTTCTTCTACACCACTTGTTTTCCCCTCCCCAGCCCCTGTGAGCTCGCTGCAGAGCCGGCAGCTCAGCTGGCAGGGCTGGGAGGAGCCCTCAGCCCCACATCCAGCAGGGTTTGGAACACAAACCCTGAGAGGAACCCCTGAGGGAGCTGGGGGTGCTCAGCCTGGAGAAAAGGAGGCTCAGGGCTGCCCCCATCACTCTGCACAGCTCCTGAAAGGTGCCTGTGCTCAGCTGGGGCTGGGCTCTGTCTCCAGCAGCACTGACACAACCAGAGCACACAGCCTCGAGCTGCACCAAGGGAAAATCAGGTTGGATAGCAGGAAAAGATTTTACAGAAAGGATGATAAAGTTCTGGAATGTTCTGCCCGGGGAGGTGGTGGAGTCCCCATCCCTGGGTGTGTTTAACAAAGCCTGGATGTGGCACTGGGTGCCAGGGGTGAGCTGAGCTGCTGGGGCTGGGTTGGACTCAATGGTCTTGGAAGTCTCTCCCAACCTGGTCATTCTGTGAAATCCCTGGCAGTGCCCAAGGCCAGGTTGGACATTGGGGCACCTTGGGACAGTGGGTGGTGTCCCTGCCATGGCAGGGCTGGCGCTGGGGGGGATTTGGAACACAAACCCTGTGAGGAACCCCTGAGGGAGCTGGGGCTGCTCAGCCTGGAGGAAAGGAGGCTCAGGGCTGCCCTCATCACTCTGCACAGCTCCTGAAAGGTGCCTGTGCTCACCTGGGGCTGGGCTCCGGCTCCAGCAGCACTGACACAACCAGAGCACACAGCCTCGAGCTGTGCCAAGGGACATACAAGTTTGATATCAGGAAGAAGTTTTTCACAGAAAGAGTGATAAAGTTCTGGAATGTTCTGCCCGGGGAGGTGGTGGAGTCCCCATCCCTGGGTGTGTTTAACAAAGCCTGGATGTGGCACTGGGTGCCAGGGCTGAGCTGAGCTGTTGGGGCTGGGTTGGACTCAATGGTCTTGGAAGTCTCTCCCAACCTGGTCATTCTGTGAACATTCTGTGAATTCAGAGCTTCCCCAGTTCAGCGCAATCCTGCAGCCTGAAATGTGTCTCCAGGAGAGGAGCTCACCTCTAGCAGCCGCTGCTGGAGTGCTGCAGCAGCTCCTGAGGCAGCGTGGGGCTGGCTCTGTGTCCCAGCCCAGCCCTGACAGCCACACACGGGGCGAGGCTGCAGCCGGCATGGCCCTGGCTCAGGTCACATATCCATCCCACCTATGGAAAGCAGCCCACACGTCATTTTTATACAGCAATTAAAGCAGGATTCCCATTTATTAAACTGGATTAAAAAGCATTTTTACAAGCTCTAATTTTTACAAGCTAATGGGCCTTAAGAACCTTTAATTACAGCCTGGGCAGCATCGATTTCCCTGCTCCAGACTCTCCAAGTCAGCTGAGCTCCTCTGAGCAGCACCAGAGCTGTGCCAGGGCAGGGGGGCACCCAGAGCTGTGCCAATGCAGGATGGGCACCCAGAGCTGTGCCAGGGCAGGGGAGCACCCCAGAGCTGTGCCAGGGCAGGATGGGCACCCCAGAGCTGTGCCAGTGGACAGTGAACACCCCAGAGCTGTGCCAGGGCAGGGGGGGCACCCCAGAGCTGTGCCAGGGCAGGATGGGCACCCCAAGCCCCCCAAGCAGACCCTGGTGCCCACGTGGGGCTGTTTCACTCTCTGCTGCCAGGAGCAGAGCAGTTGGCACCTCAGGAGCCTGGGCTGAGGCACAGGACAGAGGTGGCACCTCGGGAGGCTGGGCTGAGGCACAGGCTGGAGCTCTCCTCCCCCAGAGCCTGGGCTGATGCAGGGAGCCTGCAGGTCAGGAAATTGGTGTGCTTTGAGACGGGCAGCGAGAGAAGGGAGCTGCTGCTGCTCTCATCCCAGCTCAGCAACGCTGGGCCCCTTGGCAGGGCCAGAGCCCCTCAGTCTGAGCTGTTCTGGCCCAGCAGGAGCTCAGAGTCCCATTTCTCACATCCTGGGCACTGTTTCCACAGCAGTAAAGCCAACACCTCCTCAATCACTGCAATAAACAGCTTGCCCTGGGTGGTTTTGCTGTTTCCCACTCAGAGCAGAGGTGCAGGAACCTGCGGTCTCTGGCTCCACCCAGGGAATTAACCCCAGCCCAACAAAGGTCACCAGTGCCTGTCCTGTGCCCATCTCTCTCGGGATCTCTGCTGCTCACAGTGACCCTGACATGAGTACCAGTCTCTTTTCCCAGTCCTGCTGTCAAAGAAGGAGTCAGGATTCTTCTGTTCTCGCTCTCAAGGTTGTTTATTGTTTCTTATCTATAAAATTCTTTCTCTGACCCACCAAGGTCTGTCCAGCAGGTTGGGCTGAGGCGCACTGCCCATCCTCAGGGAGGTGTTATCTTTTTATACTGAAAACTACATGTACAATATTTACCATAACTTCCCAACACCTATCACCTATGTCAGACAGTCTGTCTCTACTCTAAACCAATCCCAAAGTGCCACCATCACCCAGAAGATGGAGGCCAAGAAGAAGAAAGTAGAAGGACAGGACACGCCCAAATCCCTTCATCTTGGGACTCCAAGCCCCCATTCTAAAAACCGCAAAAATCTATTTTTCACCCCGTGACAAACTAACTATTATTCTACTTAAACTCTCTTGACTTGCAATTCTTCATAAAAGGTTGCTAATTTGCTCCATGGGTCAGAATCAAAGGCACAGGGGCCTTGGGCTCTGTGCCAGGGTCTCTGAGCCCCCTGGCAGGGCATCCAGGGCACCCAGAGGGATGTTCTGAGTTCCAGCACATCTCCACAGGGATTTGGAAGTGCTGATTCCGCTGAAAAACACCCAAATGACCCAGAAACCAACAAGCAGGAGGTGCCAGAAGCTGCTCTTTAAGGGGAACAGTTCCAGGGCAGGAATGGGAGAGCTGGGGCTGGGATGGCTCAAGGAGAACCTCCCTGGGGCCAGGCCAGGCTGGGAGGGCTGGGAGCAGCCTGGGCTGGTGGGGAATGTCCCAAGGATGGACCTGGGTGGGTTTAAGGTCCCTGCCAAGCCACAGCAGCCTGGCATGAGCCAGGACTGAAGGAATCCATCCCTGCCAGGTACGAGATGTCTCTGATACATTTGATATTCACACAGCCCAGCACAGACTGCTCTAGCCTCTGTGTCTGCTCCTCCCCAGGGCACGGAAACCTCTGCTTCTCCCTTTTACCCCAGTCAGCCACTTGCTAAGAGAAGCAATTTCCAGTTGTACTTTTCACCCAGTGCATCCTAACCACCAAAGCAAACAGCCTCTTACAGCTTGTTTTATTCCTGCCATCTATTAGTTTGTTCATAAAAGCCAAGCTCCCCCTGGGCCCCCTCTCCTGCACCTCTCAGCTCTTACTTTAATGTGGAGATTGGAGCAGCTCTGCTTCCCTGGGAGGGTCCCAGGCCACTCCAGGGCTGTTTGCTGTCTTGGTTTGGAAAGCCAGGTGTCTGCTAAGGAAGGCAGGAGCCTCCCCTGAAATGGAGAATGTGAACCCTCCCCACCCCTCCCAATTGCTATAAATTTTAAATTAAGGGGCTCTCAGGCAAAAATATGGGAGCAGGAAATAACAGTTTTTAATAGGGAAAGGAAAAAAATAAAATTATAAAATTAACAATGCAGTCCACTAGAACAACACTGCCAGAGTCAGAACCCAAGCTGACACCCTGTGGGTCAGGGTGCTGGCAGCAGTGCCATTGGAATTGTGGCTCAGCCCTCCTGCAGTGTCAGGGGTGGTTCTGCTGGAGCAGGGATCCTGGAAAAGGGTGCAGTCTCTGCCTCTGGAGATCCAGGGGAAGAAGAGGCTGCTGTTCCTCTGGGAAATCCAGTGCAGAAGCCATGCTGGTGTTCCAGAACCTCTGGATTATATCTGGGTAGCAATGCTTGGCTCCTCCCTGTTATCAGCAGGTGTCCCCTCCCGAGGGAGGTGTGAATGTGGTCACTCAAAGAGAGAGAGAAAGCAAACTGCCCACTTGACAAAGATAATCTGCCATACAGATGGTAATGGATAACAACTTGCATTGCAATTTTCAACACTGCACACCCATTTCCACACCTGGAGCAGCCTGGGACAGTGGAAGGGTCTTTGCCCATGGCAGGGGTGGCATGGATGGGCTTTAATTTCCCTCCTGACCCAAACTGCCCCAGGATTCCATGGCTTCAATATTTCCTTCCCCAGCACCAGCAGATCAGCAGATTAGCTGTCAGGCCATGGATCTGATGGTTCTGCAGGGTCCTTGCAGGAGCACACTGATCAAGACAGCTTTAGATAAGAGCAGATAAAAAGCTGTTGACAGGAACAGGGAAATTCATTCCTGGTCAGAGCACCACAGGCACAGAACCCCCCCCTTGCACGCACCCAGAGCAGTCTCTGCTCATTAGGGTCAAACAATCTGAGATCAGAGCAGACAGGGAGAAAATGGACTGCAGGAGTGTCAGGCTGCACACAGCAGGGCCAGGCAGGGCTGCCAGAGCAGCAGGACTGGGGCTGCAGCTGGAAATGAGAGGTTACCTGCTGCTCCCAGCCTGCCATCCTTGGGAAAGGGAGGGGGAGGGAATTTATAAAATTAAATTGTTTTGGGAAAGCTGCAAAAGGCAGGCCTCAGAGACAGCAGAGCTGGGATTGGAGCTAAGCAGCAGCCATGAGATTGGTCAGCAGAAAAATTCTGTAAAATGTAGAAAAGTAAGGACAAATAGAACAATGGTCTGTGCATTTATGCTGGGCTAGAATAACTCTCTAAGCTGCAGAAAAGTTTATCTAGTGAGATATTAGGGAGTTCTAAGGTTAATAACGGAGCTCTGTGCATTGTGTTTGAAGGCTCACAAGCAGGTGTTGTATTTGAAATAAGCAGGCATTGTTTAACCAAAGGTACCTGTGCTTACAGTGGTTGGATGGAACTCCTGTCAATATAGAATATCTATTATATAGATATAAATACTGTCAATGTGCTTTGGCTTTGTGTGATTGGTCAGAAAACTCATAAAGTGAGTTGTGCCACTGAGTTCTTGGTCTGCTGCCTGGGATGTGAGCTGCTGGCATCTTCCCATTGTCATAGCCATGGAATGAGGCTGCTGCTGGAAAATCAAACAGCTCAAGGCACGTTCCCAGCAGCCCTGTCCTGTTTGTGATCTGTACACAGACGCCAAAGTGGCAATAGGAGGCTGGGGGAATGGCAGGATCTGGGACCAGGTGAGGCAGAGCTGCCCACCCTGCTGCTCCCTGGGCTTCCCTGTGGGGGGGACACACAACAGAGAGCGCTTTGGACCTGGTCAGCATCAGGGATTTGATGAACAAAATGTCTTGGCAAGAGCAAACAGAACTTTGGGGATTAAATCAAGATTGCAGGAAGGTTCAATCAGAGGGGTTCACTTGTCACTATAGGACACGAAATAACGTGACATGGACACACTGCTGTTCTCAGGGTAAAAAAGAAGGGGAGTTTATTTTCTGACTCCAACATTTACAGATTTCCAAAACTGACAGTGGATTGGAGGATGACAGTGCCACCTCTACAATGACACTGCAGAAACCAACAGCCCATCAAATTTCTCTTCTTCCACCAAAGAATGCAAAACAAGAAGTTATTGACATAAAGTGTGTGAGAAAGTTCGTTACAAGAATGTCAGTATCAGAAGGCTTAGAAAATCTTTAAAAATCAGGGTGACAAGGGACTGTCATTTGTCATTCACTTCTTCACAGACCCCCAAAAGGCTTTCACATGAGCCCCTGGCAGCTGGGAGAGGCAGGCCTGTGAGGAAGGGCTGGGGCTGCTGCTCCCCAGTGCCACAGTGTTCTGGATTATCGAGCAAGTTGTATTCTATTTACCATCTGTATGGCAGCTGTCTTCTGTCCAGCGGGCAATTTTCCTTATCTCTTCCACACCCACTCCTCCCTCGGGAGGGGACACCTGCTGATAACAGCCATTGAATGTCCCTGCATGGCTGATAAGAGCTACAGCATCCCATTGGGAGATGTGAGCCCAGAGGGAGGAGCCAAGCATTCCTACCTGGATATAATCTGGAGATTCTGGAACACCAGTACGGCTTCTCCACTGGATTTCCCAGAGGAACAGTAGTGCCTCTCCTTCCCCTGGATCTCCAGAGGCAGAGACTGCACCCTTCTCCAGGATCCCTGCTCCAGCAGAACCACCCCTGACACTGCAGGAGGGCTGAGCCACAATTCCAATGGCACTGCTGCCAGCACCCTGACCCACAGGGTGTCAGCTTGGGTTCTGACTCTGGCAGTTTTTGTTTGGTTTACTGCATTGTTTATTTTATCTTTTTATTTTTTCCCTATTAAAAGAACTGTTATTTCCTGCTCCCATATTTTTTTTTTTTGCCTGAGAGCTCCTTAATTTAAAATTTACAGCAATTCAGAGAGGTGGGGAGTTCACATTCTCCATTTCAGGGGAGGCTCCTGCCTTCCTTAGCAGGCACCTGTCTTTTGAAACTAAGACACACAGACACCTCTGGCACTAGCCCCTGCCCTCCAACTTCCATTCCCAGCCTCCCACATTCTCAGCCTCCCTGGACACTCCTGGGACACCCAAACCTGGCATTTTTATCACCCTGGCACTGCACCTGCAGCAATCCCATCATTCTCACCCCTTCCCTGAGGGTTTTTGTGTTTTACACTTCAGTAACTCTCCCCTACAGCCCTCAGTTCATCCACAGACCTTAAAAACAGGCTAAACTGCTGCTTTTATTTTGTCCCTCTTAAAAACAGAAAAAAAAACCCTGTTACGGTTGTTTGATCAATCCCACCAGAATTATTGCTACCACAGATCTTTTAAAACTGAAATTAAGGGGTTGAAATTGCATTTTAAGTCGCTTGGGGAACTCCCTTCCCCAAACCATGGATTTACGCATCTTATCCATCCCATTTTACTGCCACAGAGTTGCCAGTTTAATTCCCAAGCAGGCTTTAGTGCCTTTGCCTGCCACAAATGAGAGGACAATGTTTGCCCTAAGCTAACACAGACCAACGATGCTGCTTGGGGGTTGTGGGAGAGAAAAACAGATTATCTGTTTGTTTTGGTGATGAACATTGCTGGAATCAGCAGGCAAATCCTGATGCAAGCAAGGGGCGATGGTTTTAAACTAGAAGTTTAAAAAGTGGAGAGATTGGAAGAAATTGGGAAGAAATTCTTTCCCTGCTGCCATTTCCCCATCCCTGGAAGGGTCCAAGGCCAGGTTGGACACTGGGCTTGGAGCACCCTGGGACAGTGGGAGGTGCCCTGCCATGGCACTGGGTGGGATTTAAGGTCCCTCCAACCCAAACCATCTCAAGATTTTCCAAAATCACCCAAACCCAGAGCTGAGTCCCCAGAGCCCCTTCAGGAGGGGTTGGCAGCCTGTGCACAAACTCTGCTACACCTGGAGGGCTCTCCAGGTAATTGCTTCAGAAAGAGAATTAGCCAGATTAATTTAGGTACAAAGGGCCACGTTTTAATTGGCATCAGACTCTCCAGGGCTGTTCCATGGGGCTGGGAATAAAGGGTCCCCAGGCATTGAATACACCAACACATCACACTGGAGACAAAAATTAATGACACCATAAAACACTCCCTGGTGCATCCTAAAGCAAAACTGGCCATATTTATAAATTAAAACTTTGCATTTCCAAGCCTCCTACTGGCAGCAGCTGTACTGAGGCAGGAATTGCTGAAAGCCCAAAAACACAACAAACCAACCTGAAAAAAAAACCAAGAGAACAACAGCCCCGGCAAAGAGATTTTCTTCTTTATCAATTCCAGCTCCTGATAAATGACTGATGTAAGTTGGTATTACCAGGCTGGCAGCAAACTTGTTATTTTTGAACTTGTTCTCAAGATACAGGATAATACATTGTGGATATTGATGTTCTGTTGACAATCCTTTGACCTTGCAAAATTTCATGGAAGACAAATGCACAGGCCATGGACTGAGCTGCAATATTTTTTTAATGACAGGCCAGAGAAGATTGAAGGAGAAGTTCCCAACCCCGAATCAATCATTATTTCTCACTGCCTTCACAGCTGAGAAGAAGTGCTTGATAAATGACAGTATTCTTAAATTTACCCAATCAAAACTTAGCCTGGAAGTCCTAATGTCAAAATCCTACACTTGCACACATTGTTTTGACAAGGAAAATCACAGGGTTGGCAGAACCTGCTTCACCCAAATGAGATTCCTTGGAGCTGGTGGAGAGCAAACTGGGAGCCAAGGTCTGGCTGTGGGAGCAGCTCCCAGGGAGCCTCTCCCAGCCAGGAAAGTGCTGCTGCTGCAAAAATGGGAAATGCTGAGCTGCAAAACTCTGTGGGCTTAAAAAGCCAGGTGTCTGCTGAGGAAGGCAGGAGCCTCTCCTCAAATGGAAAATGCAAACCCCCTCCCGCTGAATTATTGTAATTTTGAAATGAAAGGGCTCTCAGGCAAAGATATGGGAGTAGGAATAACAGCTCTTTACTAGGGAAATGCTTCTCTATGAATTATTATAAGTTTGGAATTAAGGGGTTTTCAGGTGAAGATGTGGGAGCAGAAATAACAGTTTTTATTAGAGAAGAAAATAAAAATAACATTTAAAAATGCAGTAATACAAAACAGTGACAGAGTCAGAGCAGTCCCTGTCCCCCTGTGTGTCAGGGGGTGGCACAGCCCCATCCCATGGGGGCTCAGCCCTCCTGCAGTGCCAGCTGTGCTGCTGCTGGAGCAGGGATCCTGCACAAGGGGGGAGTTTTCCTCTGCAGCTCCAGGGCTGCTGCAGATGGGCCTGGGCTCCCTCTGGCAATGCAGGGCAGCAGAAAGCTGCTCCTCTGGCAATGCAGGGGGCAAAGGCTGCTGTGCTGTGCCAGGCTCAGATTGGATCCAGGTAGGAATGCTTGGCTCCTCCCCTGGGCGCAGCATCTCCCCATGGGATGCTGGAATTGGATCAGCCCTGCAGGGACACTCAGTGGCCATGGACAGCAGAGATCTCCTGGAGGGAGGGTTGGCTGTGGGGGAGATAAAGAGAAAACTGCCCCATGGACAGCAGAGAGCTGCCCCAGCTCTGACAGGTGGGGACAGAACACACACCCCCATTTCCAACCTGAGACAAGAACTCACCTGGGATCTGTTCACAGCTTTAGAACCCCAGGATGGGCTCCTGGCAGGGACCTTCAATCCCAGCCCAGCCCTGCCACAGGCAGGGACACCTTCCTCACCCTCACCCCTGTCACCCTGGGCTGCCCCATGGGGTCATTCCAGCCAGGAAGGGACAGAGACACAAGGGAGGGGTTTGCACAGCTCTGGGATCTCCGAAAACACCCAAGCCAAACCAAATTCCCTAAAAAAAAAAAGCAGGAAGGAGTGTCCTGCAGCGGTGCTCTGGGACTGAGAGGGGTCAGAGACACAGAAGAGATTCTTCCCTGGCAGAGGGTGGGAGGTGTCCCTGCCCACAGCAGGGGTGGCACTGGATAGGCTTTAACTCCTTTCCATCAAAACCATTCCATATTCTAAATTATGTCCTTAATTAAACCTTTCTGCTGCAGCAGCATCCCCACCCCAGGGCTGCCCAGCGCAGACTGAGTCCCAGCTGTGACATCCCACAGAATTCCCATTTCCCTGTTCTGCTTTGTCACAGTGCTCCAATCCCACAGAATTCCCATTTCCCTGTTCTGCTTTGTCACAATGCTCCATCCCACAGAATTCCCATTTCCCATTCCTGTTTTGCTTTGTTCTCTAGTCCCCCAGAATTCCCATTTCCCTGTTCTGCTTTGTCAGGTGCCCCAATCCCACAGAATTCCCATTTCCCCTCCCCTGTTCTGCTCTGTCACCGTGACCTGTGCTCCCAGGACTCAGCCACTGCCACCCCTGGTGTGTGTCACCTCCTGCTGCTGAATTATTTATGGCCCTTCCAGCAGCCAGCAGCCATCTGGCACTGGGAGAAAACAAACACAGCAAGAGGCAGCTTGGAAAGGCATTTTATGAAAGGGAAAATGGGCCCTGAAGAAGGAAATGAGGTTTTGTCTTGGATCAGCTCCTCATGGAAGGGGATTTTCACCCACAGCTCGTCGTGCACGGCCCCCTGGGGAAAGGGAAAGGAAAATAAGAGAGCAGGGAGGAAAACAGGCAGCCTGTGAGCTGGGTTCAGTGCAAGGGCTCAGGTAACAGAGAGACAGAAATAGAGCAAACCCCCTGAGGGATGCCAGGCACGCTGCTGTGTCCTGGAGATGTGACAGTGTCACACAGCCCCACTCTGCTGGGTCTGGAGATGTGACAGTGCCCCACACTGCCGTGTCCTGGAGATGTGACAGTGCCCACAGCCCCACACTGCCATGTCCTGGAGATGTGACAGTGCCCAGTGCCCCACACTGCCATGTCCTGGAGATGTGACAGTGCCCACAGCCCCACACTGCCGTGTCTGGAGATGTGACAGTGCCCACAGCCCCACACTGCTGTGTTTGGAGATGTGACAGTGCCCACAGCCCCACAGTGCTGTGTCTGGAGATGTGACAGTGCCCGCAGCCCCACACTGCCATGTCCTGGAGATGTGACAGTGCCCACAGCCCCACTCTGCTGTGTCTGGAGATGTGACAGTGCCCACAGCCCCACACTGCCGTGTCCTGGAGATGTGACAGTGCCCAGTGCCCCACACTGCCGTGTCCTGGAGATGTGACAGTGCCCA
>NW_005054303.1:16322464-16327576 GCF_000277835.1 Geospiza fortis | reverse complement strand
GCCGTGTCTGGAGATGTGACAGTGCCCACAGCCCCACACTTCTGTGTCCTGGAGGTGTGACGGTGCTCCAGAGCCTGGGGAGCCCTGGGGCTGAGCCAGAGGCACTGCAGGCACCACTCAGCAATCACTGGGGTTTGGTTTCCATTGGATTGGTGCCCAGGTGGTTTTCATTGATGCTCTGGCCTCTCCCTGTCCCATGGGGATGCGCTTCCAGCCCTCCACAGCCCCAGCACTGCTCTTGGGCACTGCCCTGTGCCAGAGCCACAGAATTCCAGAATGGTTTGGGTCCAAAAGACCTCAAATCCCCCCCAGTGCCACCCCTGCCGTGGCAGGGACACCTCCCACTGTCCCAGGGTGCCCCAATGTCCAGCCTGGCCTTGGGCACTGCCAGGGATCCAGGGGCAGCCCCCGCTGCTCTGGCAATTCCAGCCCAGCCAGGAATTCCCAATTCCCAATCTCCCCCCCATCCCTGCCCTCTGGCACTGGGAGCCATTCCCTGGCTCCTGTCCCTCCATCCCTTGTCCCCAGTCCCTCTCCAGCTCTCCTGGAGCCCTTCAGGCAGTGGGGATGTGTCCCCAGCCATGGGCTGGCTCCTGGTGCCAGCCCCAGTGTCCTCTGTGATCCCCCAGCGTGGTGGAACAAGAACCCAGCAAGTGAAATCATCCTGCCTGGGAGGGGCAGCTCTGTCCCTGGAGGTGCCCTGTGGGCTGCAGGTGCCCTGGAGCAGCCTGGCACAGGCACAGCGGCTGTGCTGGTCACCAGCGCTGTCCTCTCGGTGCCACAGCCCCTGCTGCTGGCCCAGGGACCTGTCCGAGGCTGCCCACACGCTGCAAAGCTGCCAGGGTGGCACTGGGCACTGCCTGGCCCAGCAGCCTGGCACCAGCAATGACAACAGGCTGCTGCTTGAATCCTGCCCCGAGCGCCCCCAGGCACACAGAGCACTCCTGCTTCAGCCCTGCCTGTCTGAATCCTCCTCCCCTGCCCAGCTGACATTGTCTCTCCAGAAAATGGAGGGATGTGGACATCTGTGCTTCCATCAGCTGCTTCCCAAGCCATGGGACTTCTCTGAGCTCCCACACAAACCCCTCACACCCTGAGCTCCCACACAAACCCCTCACAGCCTGAGCTCCCACACAAACCCCTCACAGCCTGAGCTCCCACACAAACCCCTCACAGCCTGAGCTCCCACACAAACCCCTCACAGCCTGAGCTCCCACACAAACCCCTCACAGCCTGAGCTCCCACACAAACCCCTCACAGCCTGAGCTCCCACACAAACCCCTCACAGCCTGAGCTCCCACACAAACCCCTCACAGCCTGAGCTCCCACACAAACCCCTCACAGCCTGAGCTCCCACACAAACCCCTCACAGCCTGAGCTCCCACACAAACCCCTCACAGCCTGAGCTCCCACACAAACCCCTCACAGCCTGAGCTCCCACACAAACCCCTCACAGCCTGAGCTCCCACACAAACCCCTCACAGCCTGAGCTCCCACACAAACCCCTCACAGCCTGAGCTCCCACACAAACCCCTCACAGCCTGAGCTCCCACACAAACCCCTCACAGCCTGAGCTCCCACACAAACCCCTCACAGCCTGAGCTCCCACACAAACCCCTCACAGCCTGAGCTCCCACACAAACCCCTCACAGCCTGAGCTCCCACACAAACCCCTCACAGCCTGAGCTCCCACACAAACCCCTCACAGCCTGAGCTCCCACACAAACCCCTCACAGCCTGAGCTCCCACACAAACCCCTCACAGCCTGAGCTCCCACACAAACCCCTCACAGCCTGAGCTCCCACACAAACCCCTCACAGCCTGAGCTCCCACACAAACCCCTCACAGCCTGAGCTCCCACACAAACCCCTCACAGCCTGAGCTCCCACACAAACCCCTCACAGCCTGAGCTCCCACACAAACCCCTCACAGCCTGAGCTCCCACACAAACCCCTCACAGCCTGAGCTCCCACACAAACCCCTCACAGCCTGAGCTCCCACACAAACCCCTCACAGCCTGAGCTCCCACACAAACCCCTCACAGCCTGAGCTCCCACACAAACCCCTCACAGCCTGAGCTCCCACACAAACCCCTCACAGCCTGAGCTCCCACACAAACCCCTCACACTCTGCCCTCCCTGGGCCAGCCCCTGCCCATGGGCTCCTGGTGGGGACAGTGCCCCCAGACCCCTCCCCATGCTGGAGGAGGCAATCAAGGATGGCACTTCACTGTGGTGGTGGTGCTGCTCCTCTCCAAATTTCACATCACCACGGTGGTGCCATTTTCCAAATTTCACATCACTGTGGTGGTGCCTCTCCTCTCCAAATTTCACATCACCCTGGTGGTGCCACTTTCCCAATTTCACATCACTCTGGTGGTGCCACTTCTCTCCAAATTTCACATCACTGTGGTGGTGCCATTTTCCAAATTTCCCATCACCATGCTGGTGACCCTTCTCTCCAAATTTCACATCACCATGGTGGTGCCACTTCTCTCCAAATTTCACATCACCATGGTGGTGCCACGTTCCAAATTTCACATCACCATGGTGGTGCCACTTCTCTCCAAATTTCACATCACCATGGTGGTGCCACTTTCTGAATTTCACATCACCACAGTGATGTCTCTTCTCTCTAAATTTCACATCACCATGGTGGTGCCACTTTCCAAATTTCCCATCATGATGATGGTGCCACTTTCCAAATTTCACATCACCATGATGGTGCCACTTTCCAAATTTCCCATCACCGTGGTGGTGCCACTTTCCAAATTTCACTCCTCCTCCCATGATGAGCTCAGTGATCCATGACTGCCGTACAGCATCCACCCAGCAGCACTGCTGGGCTTTTAGAGCCAGCGCTGCTGCCAAGGCTCCCAGCAAATGCCTTCCCTGTCAGCTGCTCACTCCCAGCTGCCAGCAGCCACCGTTTGCATCTGTCAGGGCCATCTTGCTGCCCTAAATCCGAGCCCATCACCATTTGGAAGCAGCACAGCCAACAATAAACAGTCTGGGGGAGGCTGCAGTCCAAAAAAACCACTCCAGTCTTCACTGGGAGCTGTGGGGAGCAGCAAAAGCTGTCCTGACAAAAGGGAATGGCTTCAGGCTGGAGGAGGTGGATTTAGATGAGATTTTAGGAAGGAATTCCTGGCTGGGAGGGTGGGCAGGCCCTGGCACAGGGTGCCCAGAGCAGCCCCTGGATCCCTGGCAGTGCCCAAGGCCAGGCTGGACATTGGGACACCCAGGGACAGTGGGAGGTGTCCCTGCCATGGCAGGGGTGGCACTGGGTGGGATTTAAGGTCCTTTGTATCCCCAGTGCTTCTGAGATTCCATGACACAGCCCTCAGTCATCGCCAGTTTTTCTGTCCCATCCCAGACAAAAACCTGATTACGACTGGCCCACACTTAGATGGAAATATTCCAATAATTTATCTTCACCTCCAAATTTTTAAACAGAGATCTTAAAACAATCCTCCTTGGGAAATATCAAATCCTGTTCCTCTGCCCATGAGTTTGGTGGAGCAGATATGCAGGGATGACTTCAGCTAAGCTTCCAAAAACCTCTTTTTTCACCAACACGTTTTCCAGAGTTGATTATCCAGCTGAGAGTTTCCCTGTGAGGTGGCAGCCCCTCATCTCCCAGCTCCAGCACTGACCCTTCATCCCCATGGGAAAAACAGCAGATGGGATGCTGCCCTTGTGGTAATTCACTTGGAAACTTTGGAAGGAATTAGAGACAGGACCTCTGAGCTGGTTTTGATGATGTGTATTATTTTTGGTTTGTTTTTGGTTTATTTTCTTATCTTCTACACAGCAGGAAGGGTGAGTTCAGCTCACATCTTCACTGCATGGCTCAGAAGGTCACGAGACCCTCAGTTACAAGACTTTTTAATGAGTTATTGACCAATAAACCACTGCCAACAAGGATATTTATGGTTTTGACCAATCTTTAAATATTTTGTCATATGGACTCATGCTACAGCATGAGCTTTCTTAGCCACTCATGTTATGGCACACAAACCCACAATGTTGCATTCTAAACTCCTTGTTTACCTCTGGAACTACTTTTATTTTTATATCTTAAACTCTAAAACTATAAACTTTCGTTTCCTTAGCTCAACGTGTCTCTGCTTTAAACTATAAATCCACATTCTCACTTCTGGCACCTCAGTTTGGGAGCCTTTCCCAAGGTCTCAGACCAAATCCTGGGTTTATTCTCAGCTTTGGCTCACAGGCCCAAGCTCTGAGAGTTCCCTGCATTTCAGATTCCAGCATGCTCTCAGGGCCAGCAGCCAGGATTTCTGTCCCAAATCGGAGGGCTGTGGGAAGGGTGTGGCAGTCCTGGAGTGCTGCAGACAGGTACAAGAATTATAAAAGGCCTCATTAAATTAGGGCTGCTCTGTTAAACTGATGCCAGGCCTGTCACTTCTTCTAAGTGCAGCTGAGTAATTTGCAAGTTCCCATGCAAAAACAATCTCAGGTATGAAAGGTTCATTAACACAAACTATTCTTAGGTGGAAAACAGCTAGCACCTTCATAAACAGCAAGATCTGTCTCATGAGAATCAGTAGGAAAAAAAATGTAAACTAACTGAAAATACAGAATTTGATAGATATGCAAGATCCAACGAACCCAGTGTGAATGCATTGTCCATCAATAACATCTGACACAGGGCCTTTTGATAATCCCATAAAATGTGACCTACACAATAAAGATTGGGCTTTTCTGCATGAAGAAAATGGCGTCTTGGCTGCTTTATGGCAACACTGGAGCTGCTCTGAGCCTGGGAAATGCAGGGAGAGGCACAAGGAAGCCCCAGGACAGGGATAAGGAACAGGGTTTGGATCTGGACTGCTTCACCTGCAGAGCGAAAACATGGCTGCACTTCTATGTACCCACTTTAAATTTAAATAATCTAAAAGTTCTTGAGCACTGGCCATTCCTGCGTGGAGCCTGCAAAGGCTTTCCCTCCAGAAATATCCCATTCCAACATGGACACACAAACCTGTTAATCCCAAATACAATAATAGACTACAATACATAATAATAATAATAGAATTAATACAATAGAAACACATAATAATATATAATATATAATAATTATTATAATATA
>NW_005054303.1:16319094-16322346 GCF_000277835.1 Geospiza fortis | reverse complement strand
ATATTATTATATCTTATTATATAATAAAAGTATAATAATAAAATGTTTTATTATATTATTATATTATGATATATAATAGAATAGAATGGAATAGAATTATTATATATAATGACTATAAGAATTATTAAAACATAACCATAGAATTAATACAACAGAAAGGACTGATAGGGAAATGTGAGCATCCTCCCTTTTCTTGGACCTATCCTCTCATTTTGTGCAAAAAAAAAAAAAAGTTTGCTGAACAAAATATCAGTGGAATTCTCACCAAGGGAAGAGAAAGATGGGTTGTGAAGGGTTGTGCTGGGTCAAAGCACAGCTTCAGGAAGTCACAAACATGTCCAGCTCATGGTGAGCTGTACCTCAAGCTGAGCTCCTGTGCCCACAGCCCCAGCTCAGTGCTGCTCCCTCTCCCCTCCCAGAGTCCTTTCAGGCTCTGTTAAGTTTCCCACTGTGAGGTTCCCCATAAAGGAGCAGGGTTAACTGTGTAAGGACAGGGATTAACACAGGATTTCTTGCTCAGTCCCAAATTCCCCTTTGGGCAGGGAGGGAGGCACCTGGTGTGCCCCTCCCTGCAGCTGCCTGGGCAGAGAGCAGATATCTGCTGGGCTCACACTGGGCAAATCTCCTGGAAAATTCCAGTTCTCTATCCCTTTCCCCATTTTTTTAAATCTGTTTGTGCCAGGCTCAGCTACCAGAGGTGCACGGATGCGCTGAGCATCATTGCCTTTCCTTAGGAAACTGCCTGAGTGGTGGCAACACCTGCAGTGCCAGGGCCTCTGAGGCTGCCTGAGATCGCCAGGTGGCACAAAAGCCAAGGCCAGCCATGCAAAGGCACCCCCCACACAAGGCCCTGAGTTTCCTCAGGATAATCATGCCCAGATCCAGCCTCTGGCATGAGGAAACCTCCTTCCTCGCTGGGGTTTTTGAGAGATTGTGTTCAAAAGTGGTAAGGTACCAAAGACTGAGCTGGGTCCAGGCTGTGCAGGGACTCCCTGACTCCTCTCTGTTTGTCCTGGGACACTGCAGGACAGAATTTATGGAATACAACAGAACCCCAGGATCCCTGGGGCTGGCACAGCCCTCCCAGACCGGGGAGTCCCAGCTGTGCCCAATGCCCACCTTTTTCCCAGCCCAGAGCTCTGAGTGCCACCCCCAGGAATTCCTTGGGCACCTCCAGGGATGGGGACTCAAACCAGAGCACAGATATTCATGGATAGTGAAGGTTGGAAAAGACCTCAAAGTTCATCCAACCATTCCCCAGCCCTGCCAAGGCCACCACTGCCCCGTGTCCCCAGGTGCCACATCCACAGGGATTTGAAATCCCTCCAGGCATGGGGACTCCACCCTGTACCTGTGCCAGGGCTGGGGAACCCTTTTAGGGAGGAAATTTTCCCAAATATCCAATCTAAACCTCACAGAATCCCTGAGGCTGGAAAAGAGCTCCAAGATCAGAGTCCCAGCTGTGCCCAATGCCCACCCTGTCCCCAGCCCAGAGCTCTGAGTGCCACCTCCAGGGCACACCTGCCTCCCTGGGCAGTGCCAAGGCCTGAGCCCCCTTTCCATGGGGAAATGCCTGCTGTGCCCACCCTGAGCTGCCCTGGCCCAGCCTGAGGGCGTCTCCTCTTGTCCTGTTGAAATTTGGGAGGTGATGGATGAGCACCCACTGCTAACCCCAGGCTCCTGAGCTGGAGATGCAGCCACAGAGGAGCCCAGCCCTGCTGCAGGACCCAGCCCTCCTCACTGGCACTGAGAGGGGAACCTTATTCTTCCCTCAGCTCTGACCAAATTATGTCACAGAATCCCAGAATTGTTTTGGCTGGAAGGGACCTTAATGCCCATTTTGTGCCACCCCTGTCCTGGGCGGGGACACCTCCCACTGTCCCAGGCTGCTCCAATCAGGGCTGTTAATTGTCCTTGTAAAACATCATCAGATCTCTGAGTGGTTTTTGAAGAGAAATGCTATCACACGTCTGTGTTTGATGTATTTGACATATTTAGAACAACACAAAGGTCAGCTCTGAGAGCCCAGACAGAGAGATTTCATTTCTCATTATCCCCGATGCTTTAATGACCGTGAGGATTTCTCAGGTTGAACAACACACAGGACAACGTCCTTCAGGCAGGGTCCTCATCTCAAAGCCACCAGCTGGGAACTGAGGTGACATGAGGAGGAAACACCCAGCAAAAATCCATTGGTGGGGTGAGGAGAGAATAAACACTCAGCAAAAATCCATTTGTGGGGCTGAGGAGAGAACAAATACCCAGCAAAAATCCTTTGTAGGGCCGCAGCAGCCAGCTGGTAGCGAGTGCGGCTCTCCTGCAGCACTGAGGAGCCGTCAGCAGCCTGCTGAAAACAGTGAGTAACGGCAGAGTAACAGAGGAGTAAGAGTGGAGTAACAGCAGCGTAAAAGCAGGATGACAGCAGAGTAAGAGCAGAGTAGGAGAGGCGAAGCAGCAGAGTAAGAGCAGGATAAGAGCGGAATAACAGCAGAGAAAGGTGGAGTAACAGCGGAATAAAAGTGGAGTAACAGTGGAGTAGCAGCGGCGTAAGAACAGAGTAACAGTGGAGTAAGAACAGAGTAATAGCATAGTTATAGCAGAGTAACAGCTGAGTAACAGAAGAGTAACAGCAGAGAAACAGCAGAGTAAGACAGAGAAACAGTGGAGTAAGAGCAGAGTAATAGCAGAGTAACAGTGGAGTAACAGCAGAGCAACAGCAGAGCAACAGTGGAGTAAGAGCAGCAATAAACAGAGTGGAAACACCTTGGGCATGGAGACACTCAAACTGTGGGAGAGGAACGGGCAAATGGGGACACTGGGGTGGGACAGGGACAGCCACCACGGGGTGACAGCAATGGGCAAACGGGGACACTGGGGTGGGACAGGGACAGCCACCACGGGGTGACAGAGGGATGGGCAAATGGGGACACTGGGCTGGGACAGCCACTGTGGGGTGACGTGGGGTGCAGCAGGAGAGGCACGGGTGGGCAGAGGGAGAGGGGACAGCCAGGCTGGTCTGTGTCACAGCCCCGGGCACAGCCAGGCTGGGCTGTGTCACAGCTCAGGGGACAGCCAGGCTGGGGCAGTGTCACAGCTCAGGGGACAGCCAGGCTGGGCAGTGTCACAGCTCAGGGACGGCCAGGCTGGGCAGTGTCACAGCTCAGGGACACCAGGCTGGGGCTGTGTCACAGCTCAGGGTACAGCCAGGCTGGCCTGTGTCACAGCCCCGGGGACAGGCTGGCGCTGCTGATC
>NW_005054303.1:16312611-16318982 GCF_000277835.1 Geospiza fortis | reverse complement strand
AAACCCCAAATCCCCCCTGAGCCCCCGCCCCAAACCTGCCCCTGGCCCCGCAGGTGAGCACACAAAGCCTGAGCTGCTGGGCTCACACCTGCAGAGCAGGACACCAGGATGAGCTGCCGGCACACGTGGTGACAGAGCAGATTTTTCATTGTTACAGAGTCGTGGGAAAATGTGATAAAAGAGCTTTTCAACGCTGAATTGAGTGAAGGAATTGGCTCGAGAGGGTGGGCAGGCCCTGGCACAGAATTCCCAGAGCAGCCCCTGGGTCCCTGGCAGTGCCCAAGGCCAGGCTGGACATTGGGACACCCTGGGACAGTGGGAGGTGTCCCTGCCATGGCAGGGGTGGCACTGGGGGGGGTTTCATGTCCCTCCCAACCCAAACCACTCTGAGATTCAATGATTACAAGTAAAAAACTGGGAGAGGGAGTTTCAGTAACCTCAAGGCTGCAGCAGGGCATGGTCCTACACATAAATTTGGAAACTCTCCCTACCCCCATGGAGCATTTGATTTCTTTTTGGGTCTGCAGAGAGCACAACAACCTCAGATGAACCTTTACACCAATTACTGAACTTTTCTTGCCATCCTTATTTAAATGATACAATTATCTCCCAATTTGCTGCCTACTTAGCTGGTTGTGTTATTTCTGTTATTATTCTCATCATATCTCTTCCCCTCTTTTTCTTTTCTCTTATTTTTTCCAGCTCACAATTGCTTCCACTGTATTCTCTGATTACCGCTGTATTTAATCTTCTTCTGTAACAAGCCAAAAAAAATCCCCCACAAGCTGCAGTGCAGCTCCAGCAGGAGAACAAGCCCTGCTCCTCATTATCCTGGGCACCCTTTGTCCCTGCTGCTGGCACTGCCTGGGTGTTTGTGACTGTCCCCCTGCCTCCCCTGCCCTCCTGTCCCAGCCTGCCCGAGCCCCTCTGCTCTCCTGACTCCTGCCCAGCTTTGGGTTTCTGTTTTCCTGCCCTGCTCACACCCCTGGGTGGTGTTGGGGTGTGAAGATGTGAGAAATGCATGTATTTTATGATTGGCTTTTCGCAAATATTAAAATGAATATTATATGTGTTGTGTTAGCAAGTAATGCTGTATTAATTCTCTTAAGTACTGTACAGTTTTAGGTTATAAAAAATTGTTAAAATAGAAACTATGCTATATAAGGTGCTTTGTTTAAAACAAAGGACTCGCAGCGAGATAACAGCCACAGGACACCTAAATCTTTCAGAAGAGAAGAATTTATTGCTTTCCTATCACAAGAAACAAACTGCTTCCCGCCTCGAAGGTGCCATGGGTGTTAGAAAGGAGAAGTTGACACTGACCAGACAAAAATCCTGTGTTTGAATGGAATTTATGCATCATGTATGAAGTGTGTGAATATGCAACAGGCTATTGCTCTTAAGGATTACATCTTTTGTTAGAGATGTGTCCTTTTCCCGGGCCGTGCTGCCTGGAAAAAGGTACCCGGACGTCCGTAACTCTTTGTCTTTATTGTCTCATATTGTCCTAACCTAGCTTGTCTAAATTATTATTACTCTAATTGTATTACTATTTTTATAACCATTTTTTTATTACTATTAAACTTTTAAAATTTTGAAAACAAGTGATTGGCGTTTTTCACAAGGAGCCCATTTTGCTGTTCCTGCTGTGCGTGAGAGAGCTCTTCCCCTCTGCCTTGATTTTAGCAGAGCAGCCACAGAGGAGAACAAGTCAGCACTCCAGAGGTGGAGGGGGCAGAGCAGGAGAGGAAGGAATTCCCTTTGCCGGGACGGGAGGAGCTCAGGAGACAAAGGGTGAGCTCGGCTGCGTGTCCCTGTGTGCAGACACCGATGTCAGGGGGACATCTGCAAATCAGGGAATGATTTAGCTTGGAAAAGCCCTCCAAGTCCCTCGAGTGCAGCCTTTGTCCCAGCTCTGCCGAGCGCCACATCCACAGGGATTTACATCCCTCCAGGGAAGGGGACCCCTCCCCTTCTCTGGGCGGCTGAGGGGGCACTCAGGGAGTTTATCTTGTTCACATCTGCTTCAAATTAACCCTTCCCTCCGTTTCCAACAGGGGATTCGGTGGCAAGGGGATTTCAGAGGGGGGCTCTGGAGCAGGGGGTGCCCTGTGCCCGTGCTGGGGAATGTCTGGGGCCATGGGCAGTGACAGGGCATGCTGAGGCTCTCTGGGGGCTCTGCCCGCTCCTCCTGCCCAAATCTGCTCCTGATGAAGTCTCCAAGTGTGAAGTCATGTGAGGGGAGCCAGCACAGCTGCCCAGGGAATGGTGGGGTACAGCACCAGCACTTTTCACTCCTGGGGGCAGCAGGGGCAGCATCTCCTGCCCAGCACTCCGTGGCTGCACTTGACGATGCTGCAGGTCCTGTCCAAGCTAAATAATCCTGATTGCACTCAGCATGGCTGCTCCCACTGTCCCAGGGTGCCCAAGTGTCCAGCCTGGCCTTGGGCACTGCCAGGGATCCAGGGGCAGCCACAGCTGCTCTGGCAATTCCAGCCCAGCCAGGAATTCCCAATTCCCAATCCCCCATCTAAACCTACTCTCCATGACTGCCTCATTCCCTGAGCCTCTAATTCAGGATAAATCTCTATATAAGGTAGATGAAGGAACATCCCTGCCCTTTCCCAAATGTTCCTTTCCTCTCCACACCAGCAGCAGGGGCTTTGAAGTCGTCTCCTGTGGGCTTTGCTGTCTGCTGCTCTGCAGAGCCCAGGACAGAGCAGAGCTGGGGGGTGCAGGGCTGGGGGAGGCAGGCAGGGAAGGAGGGAGGGAAGGTTAAAAGCCTCTGACAATAGGCAAGGATTCCCAAATAATATCCTGCCACGCTTGGTTAGAGCCCGACTCCAGTCGTGGAGTCATGGCTGCTGCACATAATGATGTAACTGTAATTGCTTCTCTCCACAAAGGTATTAAATTAAATTCACAAAATGTCAAGGTCCTTTGCATTTAAGTACAACTCAGCAGGGGTTTAGTGGCTATTACTCGCAGCCCTTTAAACGGGCTGATGTCAGTTATTTGTCCAGCTTGGGCTCTGAAGCTGCCAAGACAACAAAAACACTTCAGGGTGTGCCTGGGCTCCATTTCCTGGCATTTGGAGCGGGGAGGGGAGGCCTCCCCCTCCGTGTGCCCCGATAAAGGGAGGGGCTGGCAGCAAATGCCAGCTGGGTGCCTTGGGAAGGTGTCCTGAGCTGGTGGGACGCGCTCAGGGCTGCAGGGTCCCGGTGGAGCTGTCCCAGACAGGGACAGGGCGGCGCCTCAAACAGAGCCTGCCTGGGGGCTGGGGCTGCAGGGGGGCTCAGACTGAGGGGAGGGGGCACCCCAGGACAGCCCTGGGGAGTCCCAGCCCGCGGTTCTGCTGAGATTGCACCGAGTTCAGCCACAGCTGAGATGCTGCTTTTCTGCCATTTCAGGTCGCTTCCAGCAGTGCAGCAGTAAAATTTGGAGTAGACCAGATCCTTAAGCCCAGAATTATTAGATCTGGAAATAAATTGGGGAAAGAACTGCTTTTTCATGTGCAAACACTCCTGCAAAAATGACAGATGGCTCCAGTGGCCCCAAAAGTGACAGATGGCTCCAGTGGCCCCGTGCACATCTGGGTGCTGACAGCAAAATCTTCATCAGTGTTTTATTAGAGCTGAGATTTTCCCAGGGCTGGAGGGACAGGAGCCAGGGAATGGCTCCCAGTGCCAGAGGGCAGGGATGGATGGGAGATTGGGAATTGGGAATTCCTGGCTGGGCTGGAATTGCCAGAGCAGCTGTGGCTGCCCCTGGATCCCTGGCAGTGCCCAAGGCCAGGCTGGACACTGGGGCACCCTGGGACAGTGAGAGGTGTCCCTGTGTCTTGGTTTGATAAGGAAGTGAGTTTTTTGGGAGGTTGTGGTTGAATTAATCAGTGCTCAGATTTGAATATTAGCACCTGGTGTAGCTACTAAAGATATGGATACAGCTCTGAGAACACAGGGGGTTAAAAGTAAAGAACTCTCCGGGGAACTGCCTCTTGGTTCTGGTTGCTGAAACAGGTCAGAATGGTTTAGGAGGTTTTCATTCTAAGTTATGTGTGTGTTCCTTTTTATTTATAGTTGTACATTAATAACGTTTTTTCTTTCTTTCTAAGCTTGAGCCTACATTGCTCTATTTCTAATCACATCTCACAACAAACACTGAAAAGAATGTATTTCCATAAAAACACTGGCATTATGCCAACATCAAACCATGACACCCTGCCATGGCAGGGGTGGCACTGGGTGCGGTTTGAGGTCCCTCTGAACCCAAACCTTTGTGGGATTTGATGTTTCTGTGGTAGCACAGCTGGGGTGTTGCTCCATGCCCACATCACAGGTGTGGAATGGGGGCACAGGGTGCCCAAAGTCACCTCCCAGAGCCCCAGTCCCCAGTGTGCAAACCCCAGCTGCACCTCCAGGCATTCCCAGAGCTCGTTCCCTTCCCTTCTGATTCCCAGGGCTCGTTCCTTTCACTTCTGCCACTGTGACATTTTCTGAAAAATCCTCTTTGCCCAAGATTTTCTCCTGGGAAGCTGAGAAACCTCAGAAAAGAATGAAAACAACAATTATCTGATTGCTTTGGAATGTGGTCTGGAGATGGTTTACCAACAGGTGAGTCTTTGACTGGTTCCATGTGAATTGTTTTTTATTAATGTCCAATCACCATCAGCTGTGTCGGACTCTCTGAGTCAGTCACAAGTTTTCCATTGTCATTCTTGCTAAGCCTTCTGATGTCTCCTTTCTCTTTCTTTAGTATAGTTTTAGTATAGCATTAATATAAAATATAATATAATGATAGGATAGGATAGGATAGGATAGGATAGGATAGGATAGGATAGAATAGAATAGAGTAGAGTAGAGTAGAGTAGAATAGAATAGAATAGAATAGAGTAGAGTAGAATAGAATAGAATAGAATAGAATAGAATAGAATAGAATAGAATAGAATAGAATAGAATAGAATAGAATAGAATAATAAATCAACCTTCTAAGAACATGGAGTCAGATTCTCATGTCTCTCCTCGTCCTGGGGACCTCACAAACAGCACACACCTCCATTTCCATCTCCAAAGTTTCCCTGCCAGGAGTGGATGGGTTTCCCAGAAAAGCTTCCTGCTGCAGCAGGGGCAGCTGGGGACAGAGGGGTCAGGGAAGAGCCTCCTTCCCGCTGCTTTGATCTCATTAAATGAAGATTTATAGGAAACACTGAGCCAATTAAGAAGATCAGGTATTGGATTATTAAAAACCTGTGGTGCTCAAGGGCTTCACCTCTGGGAGGTTCCTCCCCTCCTCCTTCTGCCAGAGTTCACAGCATGGACAACTGCAGAGGGAGGCTTGGGACTTTATAGTTGTTCACATATAATTTAAAATTATGCATATTTTCTATAGAATAGACAAATATATTTTCTATATATTTACTATATTACTATATAATAAATATACTATATTATATTCTATATTATACTATATATTTATTATATTTACTATTATATTTGTAGGTGTTTGTCAATACATTGATTTACTATTATATTATATTTTGATTTGTCAAAATACATATATTATCTTTATTATAAAATATGGGAATATTATATTATATTATATTATATTATATTATATTATATTATATTATATTTATTATATTCATTATATTATATGTGTGTAAAGAAGCATATATAAAATATATGTTGTTTTATTTATAAACAAATAAATATATATTTATATTTTTATATATTATTTCTATATAAATATATAAAAAGAAATAAATAGCCAAATAAATCTGTAGTTTCTCCTGGCTCAGCTGGCAGGTGCCAGGTGAGTGACACTTGCCACAGGCACCAGCTGGTTGTTTTTTCTTGCTGGTTCGCTCAGTTCTGCTTTCCCCCTGTGGCTGGAGCAAGGCAGTGTGGTTTGGTGATGCCCCAACCATGATGGAATGGTTGGAGTTGGAAATGATTGGACACACAAGACAGATGATGGACTTTGGAGCTGTTAGCATAAGAGATTTGCTAATCAGGATGCCTTGGCAAGAACAAACACCTTGGAAGAGTGCAAGAAAATTAAATCAGACTGACTTACTGGAAAAGAAAATTTCTGTTGAAATCAAGAGATGCTGTAAAATGCATAACTTTGTTTATGTGAGGATGAACCCAATCATTGCAGTAAAACATGACTAGCCTTCCTAAAATAGTGTATGAGCATCCTAAAATAGTATATAAGCACGGGTAGTCCACAATAAATTTGGGTTCTTCTGACCATATTGGGGTCTCCTGTCTCTCTCATCATCACTGATAGGAAACGACCTCAGATCCCCTCCAGAGCCAGCCCTGCCATGGCAGGGACACCTCCCACTGTCCCACGCTGCTCCCAGCCCC
>NW_005054303.1:16289696-16312527 GCF_000277835.1 Geospiza fortis | reverse complement strand
GGGAAATGGTTTTTCTTTTTTTTTTTTTTTTTTTTTAATTTTCCTATTTTATTAAAAAATAACGGCTCCAGATTTGGCATCTCACAGCAGCAGCAATTTTCACTGCCGGGGGCAGCAGGGGCAGCATCTCCTGCCCAGCCCTCCGTGGTTACCCTCGATGAAGCTGCAGGTCCTGTCCCACCCAAACAACGCCGATGGCACTCTGCATGGCACAGATGGGCCCCAGTGCCCCTGCCTGCCTCTGCTGCCAGGGAATTCTGTGCCCCTGCTGCCAGCCCGGCTGGGAGGTGGCAGAGCAGGGTCTGGAAAGGCCCTGGGACAGAGAGAGAACCTGGAAAGGGGACACAGGAGCTGCTGCGAGGGATCCTGGGGTGCCCAGGTTGGAAGGGACCTTCCAGACCTTGAAGGGACATTAAGGGTTATTTGGTTCCACTCCCTTTGCATTTAAACATTTGAGCAGCCCCATTTCACCTGAACTTTTTCTAATACATTATTTGATGGGTTTATTTCTATTCAGTCTTTTCACCAGCTTAAAAATTCCTCGCTCCTTTGCCAAGACCTTGAGAGATCATTGCCTTTGACTGAGAAAACCTTTCCAAAATCCTTTTCTTGGCTCAGGAAACAAAAGATCTCATGGAGCTCTGCAGCAAGGCGGGGGCTGCCCTTTGAAGCACCTGGCTATTTCTGGTCAGCACAAAGTTCAACTCGAGCCACCCCAGGAAGGCTTTTAAAGAGGTTTACAAAGAAATGTGAATTTCCTGAAGTGTGCTTGGAAATGTGAGTTCCTGCCCAGCCTGAGGGGACAGAAGAGCTGCGGTTCTTCAAATCCTGCTGGCCTGGGAATGGGGGTCAGAGCTCTTCCCCCTTTTGGTGGCTTCACACTCTGCCTGTGCAGGGCTTGAAGTGATTTCTAAAAAGGCAAAGTGCTAAAGCACAGGTCACCTGTGCCAGGGCCTTTCCTCCTTCACAGGCAACAATTCCCAGTTCCCAATTCCCAATCTCCCACCCATCCCTGCCCTCTGGCACTGGGAGCCATTCCCTGGCTCCCAGAAGGGTTAGAGTGGGAACAGCAAAACAACAGAGGGAAGGGAAGGGAAGGGAAGGGAAGGGAAGGGAAGGGAAGGGAAGGGAAGGGAAGGGAAGGGAAGGGAAGGGAAGGGAAGGGAAGGGAAGGGAAGGGAAGGGAAGGGAAGGGAAGGGAAGGGAAGGGAAGGGAAGGGAAGGGAAGGGAAGGGAAGGGAAGGGAAGGGAAGGGAAGGGAAGGGAAGGGAAGGGAAGGGAAGGGAAGGGAAGGGAAGGGAAGGGAAGGGAAGGGAAGGGAAGGGAAGGGAAGGGAAGGGAAGGGAAGGGAAGGGAAGGGAAGGGAAGGGAAGGGAAGGGAAGGGATCAAAGCAGGAGATTCCCCCTCCATCTGTGCCTGCTGAGCTTCAGCCCAGGACCTGGAGCCACCAAAATTCCATCTGGGCAATCCTAAGGAACCCATTCAGACAGAGCCCACCCAGCTCTGCTCCTGCCAGACCTGCAGCACCCAGAGCACTCAGTTATTCCTTAAAATATCCTCAAATATTCCTTAAAATAGTCTCAGTTATTCCTTAAAATATCCTCAGATATTCCTTAATATCTGCTTCCAGTGTAGGAGGTACTGATGGGAAGCCCCAGACTGGAGGAAGATTCTCTCAATCTAAGTATAAAATAGAGGGAAATTTGAAAGATCTCAGACTTAATATGTAAAATATATTCCCTGGCCCTGCACTGAGAAAAATTCCCTCCAGTGAAAATCTCTGAAATCTATGTGGGTTTTGTTTTTGTTTTTGTTTTTGTTTTTGTTTTTGTTTTTGTTTTTGTTTTTGTTTTTGTTTTTGTTTTTGTTTTTGTTTTTGTTTTTGTTTTTGTTTTTGTTTTTGTTTTTGTTTTTGTTTTTGTTTTTGTTTTTGTTTTTGTTTTTGTTTTTGTTTTTGTTTTTGTTTTTGTTTTTGTTTTTGTTTTTGTTGGAGGGGGATTCTTTTCTTTGGTTGGTTGGTTTTTTGGTTTGGTTTTTTATTTGGTCATTTTAAATTTTAGAGTGATAAAAGGACAAAAACCTGCCCTGTTCCATTTCCCCTTTTCCTGTGTCCTACAGCCAAGCCCTAAATCTCAAATCCCATCATTTCCCCCAGGCTGGTGCTTTGCACATGCAAACATCCCTCAGAATAGCAATTTAACTTTGGCTTTGCCAGAAATGAGATGTACAAACCTGATGCAAGGGAAAAACAAAGATAAAGGACACCCTGGGCTGGTTGGCAGTGAGAGTCCCATCATGAAATAATCCCATAAAAAACATCCCAAATTGCCTTTGGGAAAGGCTGAAAATTTCCTTCTCCAGTTAACAAAAAACCGCACCACAAACAAGATAGGATTTTATATTCTTGATTTTGCTCCCAGCCTAAAAACAAAAAACCAAAGGTGGATTAAATGTACCTACCCCAAGGAACAGGGATTTTATTTTAAGCCTCTCTACACCATCAAGCAGGAAAAAAAAAGTCTCTTTCCTTTCCAGATAATTCCTAATTAATAAAGTTATATTTATTACATGCAATTAAAAATATAACCTCAGGGCACGAGCAACAATAGAGATATTCAGGCTGAGAGTTACTTATCAAAATTATTTTCATTGCCATTTTTCCCAAGCACTCTGTGGATAAAAATTCATTTCTGGAAGCTACAGTATCCCGTTTCATTAAAATAGTGTTTTCTAATTAAATTAATTTAACAAAGGCAGAAAGGATGTTGGGATGCTCCACATCTGAGAATAAAGCTAATTGAAGCGAATCAGCTCCTCTGCAATGGAAGCAGCTCTGATCTAATCTCATTAAAAAAGGAATAGGCCCTACTTCATTATTTGATTTATAATATAATTACCAAGACATTTGCATGCTTGGCACTTCACAAGGACTGGGTCCCAGACCCCAAAATCCCCTCAGTGCCCCAAAATCCCCTCAGTGCCCCAGACCCCAAAGTAACATCAGTGTCCCAAAATCCCCTCAGTGCCCCAGACCCCAAAATCCCCTCAGTGTCCCAGACCCCAAAATCCCCTCAGTGCCCCAAAATCCCCTCAGTGCCCCAGACCTCAAAGTAACATCAGTGCCCCAGGGACTTTGGGGTACTGAGGGAACTTTGGGGTCTGGGACACTGAGGGGATTTTGGGGTCTGGGGCACTGAGGGGATTTTGGGACACTGATGTTACTTTGGGGTCTGGAACACTGAGGGGACTTTGGGGTCTCTGTGCTGGCCCATCACTAAAAGGAGCCTCCAGCCCAGGTCATTAAACATTTTAGTTAACCATGTGTGACTAAACATCTCAGTTAAACCCAGGTTATCCCACATCCCAGTCAAATCCAGGTTATCCCACATCCCAGTTAAACCCAGGTTATCCCACATCTCAGTTAAACCCAGGTTATCCCACATCCCAGTTAAACCCAGGTTATCCCATCCCAGTTAAACCCAGGGTATCCCACATTTCAGTTAAACCCAGGTTATCCCAGATCTCAATTAAACCCCGTTTATCCCACATCCCAGTTAAACCCAGGTTATCCCACATCCCAGTTAACCCCAGGGTGTCCCAGATCCCAGTTAACCCCAGGTTATCCCACATCCCAGTTAAACCCAGGTTATCCCAGATCCCAGTTTAACCCAGGTTATCCCACATCCCAGTTAAACCCAGGTTATCCCACATCTCAGTTAAACCCAGGTTATCCCACATCCCAGTTAAACCCAGGGTATCCCACATTTCAGTTAAACCCAGGTTATCCCAGATCTCAATTAAACTCCGTTTATCCCACATCCCAGTTAAACCCAGGTTATCCCACATCCCAGTTAACCCCAGGGTGTCCCAGATCCCAGTTAACCCCAGGTTATCCCACATCCCAGTTAAACCCAGGTTATCCCAGATCCCAGTTTAACCCAGGTTATCACATCCTAGTTAAACCCAAGTTATCCCACATTCCAGTTAAACCCAGGTTATCCCACATCCCAGTTAACCCCAGTTTATCCCACATCCCAGTTAACCCCAGGTTATCACATCTCAGTTAAACCCAGGTTATCCCACATCCCAGTTAACCCCAGTTTATCCCACATCCCAGTTAACCCCAGTTTATCCCACATTTCAGGGCCTGGGAAGAAGCACACCCCCCAGGGTTTGGGGCCTGCAGGTGGCAAAGGGCAGGGGGAACGTGGGGAGCTCAGCTCCAGCTGGGCACATGGAAAGCACTCGTCTAAAGGCCAGGGTAATTACAAAAGCTAATTAAAGAGCCCCAGAGCAAGAGTGGAGGGCACTCTTGGAGCAGGGGATGTTCAGGGAGCCCCTGGCACTGAGTGTGACCCCATGTCCATGGCAGGGCAGCACCAACCCGGGATCCAACCCAGGGGCACCAACCCTGGGGGCGTGGGGAGAGACAAGAGGAGGTCTGGGGAGAAATCCCAGAATCCCAGAATGGTTTGGGATGGAAGGGGATTCAACAAGCAACTCATCCCAGCCCTGCCAGGGCAGGGACACCTCCCACTGTCCCAGGGTGTCCCAGCCCATGTCCAGCTCTCAGAGTCTCTGTGCCTGAGATGACCCTGAGGTGTTGGAAAGTCTCTTTTTTCCAGCCCCATGATCAAAGAAGGAGTCAGGATTCCTTGGGTGTGGTTTTCAAGGTTGTTTATTCTCTGATATCTATAACATTCTTTCTCTAACCTGCTGAGATCTGTCCAGCAGGTCGGGTTGTGGCACAGTCCCTGCCCTTGGGGTGGTGTTAGATATTTATACTAAAAATTACGTGTACTTTATTTACGATAAATTTCCAATACCTATCACCTGTGTTAGACAGTCTGTCTCTACTCTGAACCAATCCAGAAGTGCCACCATCCAGAAGATGGAGGCCAAGAAGAAGAAGAAGAAGAAGGACAGGATGCCCCCAGATTCCTCCATCTTGCCCCCTGAACCCCCATTCTAAATCTCCAAAATTCTACTTTTTCACCCTGTGACAAATTCACTGTCATTCTACTCAAACCCTTCTGGCTTGTAACTCCTCACACAAAGCTGGGAATTGTTCCCATGGGCTAAAATCAAAGGCACAGGTGTCTGTGACTCCGTGCCAAGGTCTCTGAGCCCCTGCCAGGGTCTGGAGTCCCCCAGGGCAGCCAGAGCAATGTCCTGGTCCTGACATCCAACCTGGCCTTGGAAGCCAGTGCCTTATTGTAAATAAAGCACTGCCAGGGATCCGGGGCAGCCCCAGCTGCTCTGGGCACCCTGCCCCTGTCGGTGCTGCAGGACTCTGGGGCTCTGTGGGGCTTGGGACACCCTGTGTGGTGGGGAGGGTCCCCAAGGCCACGGGGTCACACAGGGGACTCAGCAAACAGGAGCCTGATGGGATTTTTTTCACATCTGAAACAAATGGGAACTTTTAAGGAGGAGAGCATTCAGTGGGAGATGAATATTGTGGCATCATTAGGAAGAAACTCAGCCCGAGGACAGGAACAGGGCTTGCTGTGAGAGGAAAAGAAGAAAATTCCTTTCTTCCCTTTTATTTTTAATACATTTGTCACCTCAAACCCCACGAGAGCCATTGTCGATGGCAATCCAAAATCAAAACTGGACTTTTTGTCTTAAAAGCCATTCTCTCATTAAAATAGGAATTAATTCAGGGAAGTTTATGGCTGGGCTCAAGCTGAAGCTCCTTCTGGCTCCATTATTGACTGATGTGCTGCATGTGGAGCCACAGGACCGAGGGGCTGAACTCCGTGCAATAAATATTGAAGGCTATTTAAATGGAAAAGGGAATCACAATTTCACTGCTTTGTGTTATATAAGCAAGGTCTGAAATGAAATTACTGCTCCTGGAGATGAAAGAAGTTAAAATCTGCTCGTGTTTTTTACCCTTAGGTTTAAAAGGCAAATAAATATGTAAACAAATAAATCAAGAATATTAAATCTCATCTAATCGGCTTTAACCACAAAATCTACAAAGCTGCTTCTTATTCTGCAGCTGAAAGAGTTGGGAACATGAATCTTTCCCATGGAAAGCTTTTCTTCTTGGATAACTGTCAGAACCTGAATTAAATTAGTGCTAACAAAGCCAACTTTCTTTTTAAAATCTGGATTATGAACTACAATATCCTAAATGTCCCTTAGCGTGATACCAAACCCTAATTTCCCCATTTTCTGTAGAAGTCCTCCCTGGAAAGTAACAAAATGTGAGCGTGGCTGTGGCTGAGGTTCTGGGCAGTTTATACCAGCATGGGAAGGATTTCCAGCCCCTTCCATCTCTCCTCCGCCTCTGTGCCAGGGCTGGAGGCTGAGCATGGACTCACCTGTCCAGCATGGGAAGGAATTCCAGACCTTTCCATCTCTCCTCAGCTTCTGCAGGCAGGGCTGGAGGCTGAGCATGGATTCACCTGTCAGGAAAGGCAGCCTGACCTTCCCTGGGTTCCTCTGTCACCACATTTCTCTCCACAGAGAAAAGCAAGGCACAATTCTCCCCAAGAATATTTCTGGGTTCCACATTCTCTGAACATCAGAGAAAGGAAAAACAATTATCATTTGCTGTGCCTGTGTTTGTGCCACAGCAGAATGCAATGTGGAGATTGTTCAGCCACAGTGACGGGGTTTGGGTTCCTTGGCCTGTCAGGGCCAGGTGTGTGTGTCAGGACTGTCGGGACAGTCACGAGATCCTGGGCAGTGTGAGCAGAGCTGAGTGCTTGGCAGATTCAGTTTAGATGTAATGTTATATAGTATAGAATAATATAGTATAATAAAGTAATTAATTAGCCTTCTGATAATATGGAATTCTCATCATCATTCCTCCCTCATCGGGGCATTCCCTGCAAATATTCTATTCCCCCCTCCTGGGGATGGGTTTTAGGAGGGCTGGGCAAGCACAGATTTAGGCTGAGACTAGAGCAGCCTCTTCCATCACTCTGTGCTGTTGTGTCCCCTGCCCAGGGCTGCCCGTGCAAATTCCGATTTAAACATTCCCGAGGGGCTTTCTTCCCTTCCCCCGAGCCCTGAGGAGGGGAAGGGAGGTGATTAACGCCGGGCTAATTGTGCACAGAGCGGCCGCAGCTCTGCCCTTCCCTCTGTCCCTCCCGGGCAGGGACCTGTGGCTGTAAAACCAGCCCCAAAATCGGCCCCTGCAGCCGTTCCCTCCTCCTCGGTGCCTGAAGCACCCCTGAACTCACTCTTTTCACAGAAAAAACCACAAACTCTCTTTGTGTTCTGCTCCCAAACCCCTTCCCAGCCTTCATCAGGATTTACTGCTCCAGCCTCTGTTGCTATAGGACACGAAATAACACGACACGGACACGCTGCTCTTCTAAGGTGAAAAGAGAATTTTTAATTTCTGACTCCAACATTTACAGATTTCCAAAAGTGACAGTGGATTGGAGGGTGACAGTGCCACCTCTGCAATGACACTGCACAAACCAACAGTCCATCAAATTTCTCCTCCTCCATAAAAGAATGCAAAACAATGAGTTATTTACAGAAAGTGTGTGAGAAAGTTCCTTACAAGAATGTAAACATCAGAAGGTTTAGAAAAACTTAAAAAAACAGGGTGACAAGCCTCCTTCTGGTTCTGTGCTCCTCTCCCCAGTTCTGTGCTCCTCTCCCCATCCACACCAGAAACTGGAGAGCCCTGAGGAGCTGCTCTGGTGGGAGGTGTCCTGCTCATGGCAGGGCTTGGAATGAGATGGAATTTCAGGTCTGCAATTCCATGAGAACCCCACCCACTCTGTCCTGAGTGCATCCTGTCCCACCCCAGTCCCAGAATCCCAGATACCCCTGTCCCAAAGTCCCAGACACGCCCATCCCAAAATCCCAGACACCCCATCCCAAAATCCCAGACACCTCTGTCCCAAAATCACAGACACCCTCATCCCAAAATCCCAGACACATCTATCCCAAAATCCCAGACATCCCCATCCAAAATCCCAGACACCCCATCCCAAAATCCCAGACATACCCATCCCAAAGTCCCAGACACGCCCATCCAAAATCCCAGACACACCCGTTCCAAAATCCCAGACACCCCTGTCCCAAAATCCCAGACACCCCTGTCCCAAAATCACAGGCACCTTGGGAAACCCCCCTGTCCCTCTGGAAAACCCCACAGCCCCCCAGTTACCCTTGGCACCCTTTATCACTTCAATTTCTCGAGCTTGGGCTGGAGTGGGGATGAACAAACACTGCTGGGGTGTTTGGGAAGAGATAATAAAAATAACGGATTATTTCCCAGCAGTTTCCCCATGCCTTTGCTCAAGCTCTGCCGCATTTGCTGTTCCAACCCTCTTGGTTTCTGTGGAGAGAATCCTCCTCTTAATTAACTCCCTGCTCAGTCTGGACCACTCCACATCCAGGCAATCCCTGCTCCTGCTTTTCCCTTCCCGAGCCAGCAGAGAGGCAAAATTCTCAGGGAAAGTGAACAAAATGTCCCAGGCACCGTTGTTCCCTGCCCAGCAGCATCTCCAGGTTCCCAGGAACCCACCCTCATCCACGTGCTAATTCTCTCAGCTCTACTCTGGAATTCCCCTGGCATTTTCCCCCACTCTGATTTTGCACTTTCTGACACTGCCTCATTCCCTGGCTTTCCCATCTTCCCAGGAGGCTGCTGAAGCTGCTGGGATGGACACCAGAGCTGAACTGCCTGGATGGGCTGGGGAGGGGAAGCTCTTCCCACCCTATAAATTCCACATATTGGTAGTAAACCCGTCCCTCTCTGGGCATTAAACCTCTCCAGCTGCCCAGTGAATTCCAAATCAGAAAGTTATGAATACAGAAATGAGGTTTCAATAAGTGTCAAATATGATTCCCATAAACCCTGATCACTGGGCCACTGTATTGTGGAAAAAAAAAAGATCAAATCACTTTTCTGAAACTTCTTTGACCTTCAGCCACACACAGTGAGATATAAAACCAGTATTTCACTTCTGCCTTGAAAGAACCACATAAAATTATTAAGCTCTATGAAAATCTTGTCTTCTTTGGCAATCAGCAGGATAAAAGAGAAATTCAAATAGAAAAATAGACAATTACATACTACAGGCAATTTTCACACAGTATTTACGTGGCACAAAGTTCATAAAATCATGTAGCAAGTGTTCTGTTGTCATGCTGAGCTCCAGGTGATGGAGATAAAACAATTCAAGCAGCAGCTCTGCGCTCTGGCATAAATTAGTTAAAATAATTTGCCTCCATGCACTACAAAACATGAGCATTGAATAGAAAACTCTATTAAAAATTTATATAGTATTTCCTGGCTGAGCTTTACATGAATTATAATCCTATCAGGAGATCCTTCCTGATAAAAACTGTGTGATGCAAACTCGGGGCTGACTCATCTGGCACGTGGGGGAGCCCAGAGAGAGCTCTGGGTGATGACTGCAGCGCTCAGGAGTTGTTGCTTCCCATCAGGAATGGATAAATGCAGCCTCTGGAATGAGGATGTGATTTCCAGGGCTGGGGCTGTAGGTGGACTTCCACTAAAATATTCATGATTTCCATGTTAGCAGCTCCAATTAATTGCCATCCATAATTAATCTGCCCTGAGGAAAGCAGCTGTTCCATAAACAGGGGACAGATTGGACGTGCCCCCTTGGTTTGTAGGGTGGGCTTGGTTTCTGTGGCAGGCAGGAGCCCAGGAGCAGTGCTAGTCCTACAGAGCAGTCCCTGCTCAGCCTGCTGCCTCTGCCCTGTGCCCATCACCGCTGCCAGGATCCCAAATCTGCAGCCAGCCCGGCCCCTCTCATTCCCCAGTTCCAGCTCTGGCACTCTGGGCTGCTCCCACGGCTCAGGGGGGGATCCTGGCAGAGACAGGGAGCTGTGGAGGTGTGGATCCCATAGCTGGATCCCACAGCCGGATCCCACAGCTGGATCCCATAGCCAGATCCCACAGCTGGATCCCACAGCCGGATCCCACAGCCAGAACCCACAGTTGGATCCCACAGCTGGATCCCACAGCTGGATCACACAGCTGGGTCCCACAGCTGGATCACACAGCTGGAACCCACAGCTGGATCACACAGCCGGATCCCACAGCTGAAGCCCACAGCCAGATCCCACAGCTGGAACCCACAGCCAGATCCCACAGTTCCACTGCTTGGGTACCTCTTCCCATCCTGACCCCGCAGAGAGCACAGGGCTGACACAACTCCAGGCAGGCATTTCAGGAACACCCATTAATTTAAAAACCCTGTTTGTGTCCAAAAATGACAAATGAGAAGTTTCCCTAAGATTTTACACTACAGTTTGACTTTACACTTTTTCTATTGGGCCAGGGTTGGGAAGCAGCAGGGAAGAGGATACAGAGGAGTCAGTGCTGGGTTAGTGGTTGGATTTGATGGCCTTAAAGGTCTTTTCCATCCTAAATGATGCCATGATTCTGTGGTTCATCAGCTGCCCAGGTGGCCAGGGGACAAGGACAGGTCACCTGTGTGTCCAAGGACAGCCCAGCACCACTTGAGGGGTGGCTGCAAAGCCAAATTGCCCTTGGTTGGGCTGGGAGCAGGAGCCACAGTTTGGGAGGCTTTGGCCGAGATTTTGGGGCAGGCACCTGAGGAAGGGGCACCCAGAGGTGGGGCCAGCTCCATCCCTGGGGACTTCCACACACAGACAGCCAAAGCCACACCTGTCCTGCTTGGGAGAAGGTGGCATTTCTGTGGGGTGACCCCCAGCTGTGCCTTCCAGTCCGTACTTCTGTCACTCCTGTGCCTGCTGCTCCTCCCAGACATGGAGCTTTCCAAGTGATCCTGTCCTACAGAACTTTTGTTCCACCACGTTGGGCTTTACTTGCCTTCAGGGTGAGAGCTGTGGCTTTGCCTGCTGTAAATAACTCCCAGCATCTGCAAATGGCCCACCTCATTAACCACCTCCTTCCCCGCTAATTAGCAACACAGGCGGCCGCAGTCCCGGGGTGGGAATCACCCGCAAGCCCCGATAACTTCTAATAACCTCTGCCACAGCTCAATGGGCATTTATTGCCACACCTCAGTGGGCATTTATTCCCTCAGCCAGCCCCATAACCTCTGCCACAGCTCAATGGGCATTTATTGCCACACTTCAATGGGCGTTTATTCCCCCTCTGTGTCCCGGGATTGCCGGGGACAGGCTGGTGTCAGAACCCAGGACATTGCTCTGGCTGCCCTGGGGGACTCCAGACCCTGGCAGGGGCTCAGAGACCTTGGCACGGAGTCACAGACACCTGTGCCTTTGATTTTAGCCCTTGGAAACAATTCCCAACTTTGTGTGAGGAGTTACAAGCCACAGGGGTTTGAGTAGAATGACAGTGAATTTGTCACAGGGTGAAAAAGTAGAATTTTGGGGTTTTAGAATGGGGGTTCAGGAGGCAAGATGGAGGAATCTGGGGGCATCCTGTCCTTCTTCTTCTTCTTCTTGGCCTCCATCTTCTGCTGTGATGGTGGCACTTCTGGATTGGTTCAGAGTAGAGACAGACTGTCTGACATAGGTGATAGGTATTGGAAAATTATTGTAAATAAAGCACATGTAGTTTTTAGTACAAAAAAGCCAACACCACCCCAAGGGCAGGGACTGTGCCACATCCCGACCTGCTGGACAGATCTCAGTGGGTCAGAGAAAGAATGGAATGGATAAGAGAAAATAAACAATCTTGAGAACCAGAGGTGAGGAATTCTGACATCTTCTTTGGTCTCGGGGCTGGGAAAAAAGAGATTTTTTAACACCTTGGGAGCCATTCCAGCAACTCAGAACCCGAGAGGCTGGGAAGTGTCCTGGGAGTTGGGAGGTATCACAGGGAGCTGGAAGGTGTCCCAGGGGGATGGAAGGTGTCCCAGGGAGCTGGGAGGGGTCCCAGAGAGCTGGAAGGTGTCACAATTCCAGCTCTCTGAGCCTGCCCACTCCAGGGAGCAGCAGCTGGCATTCCGCATGGGAGAACGGCTCCACTCAGCAGCCGTGGCTCTGTCTGGGCTCCTGGGGGAGGCTGTGAAAATCCCCATGCTGATGGCTCTGCTGGGCTCATCCCCCACACTTCAGGAGCTTCTGGGATGTTTTCCTTACTCCTTCCATGGCTCTCCTTGTGCTGTGTGCCACTGACTGGGAAAGGAGTTAAAAATAAAGCTGTGTTATTAAGCAGGAGGAAAACACTCATTTAAGTGCTATTTATACGCCTGTGGAGACTGTTCCTGGAAATGCTTCACCAGCTACAGCTCCAGCTGGTCACCCAGGGAGGGAGGAACTCAGCAGCTCCTAAATGTTATTTACACATGGCCACAGCCCTGGTGCCATTGGGGATCCCCTTTCTGCTCTCAGGGGAAGAAACGGAGGAAACCCAATCAAGGATCCCACATGGGCTCCTTGCCAGACCCAGGGCAATTGTGGAGGCCAAGCTCCTCAGAATCCCCAAATCCCTGGGGCTGGAACAGCCCTCCCAGCCCAGGGAGTCCCAGCTGTGCCCAATGCCCACCCTGTCCCCAGCCCAGAGCTCTGAGTGCCACCTCCAGGGGACACCTGCAGGGATGGGCACTGCAACCCTCCCTGGGCAGTGCCAAGGCCTGAGCCCCCTTTCCATGGGGCAATTCCTGGTGTGCCCAGCCTGAGCTGCCCTGGCCCAGCCTGAGGCCGTTCCCTCTGCTCCTGTCCCTGTTCCCTGGAGCAGAGCCCGACCCCCCCGGCTGTGCCCTCCTGGCAGGAGCTGTGCAGAGCCAGAATCGGAATTGATTGGGTTGGAAAAGATCTCCAAGATCATCGAGTCCAATCACCAGCCCAGCACCATGTTCAGCACTAAGCCACGTCCTCAAGTGCCACATCCATGTAGTTTTTGAACTCTTCCAGGGATAACAACCCTGCCCTTCTTGGATGTCTATAGCAGTGGGCAGTCTGTGCCAGGGCTTGATAACTCTTTCAGTGACGAAAATTTTCCTCCTGTCTAATGTAAACCTCAAAGGTCATTAACCTCACCATGAGGAGAAGGATATCCCCTTGCCACAGAAAGGCTGAGAAGACCCCACAGACACAGCCACGTGCACTGACACTGCAGCAGTGGGACCCAGTGGGGCAACTTGTGTTGTTCAGAATTTTCGAATTCCAGGTTGGTTTGGGCTGGGAGAGCCCATCTCATCCCACCCCTGCTGGAACCCAGGAAATTCCTCTGGCTGCCCTGGAGGACTCAAGACCCTTCCAAGGGGCTCAGAGATCCTGGCACAGAGTTCAAGGCCCCTGTGCCTTTGATCTTGACCCATGGAGCAAATTACCAACCTTTATATGAAGAATTGCAAGTCCAGAGAGTTTAAGTAGAATAATAGTTAGTTTGTCACAGGGTGAAAAACAGATTTTTGGGGTTTTTAGAATGGGGGCTTGGGGTCCCAAGATGGAGGAATTTGGGTCCCTCTTCTTTCTTCTTCCTAGCCTCCATCTTCTGGGTGATGCTGGCACACCCCTGTCATGGGCAGGGACACCTCCCACTACCCAGATTGCTCCAAGTCCTGTCCAGCCGGGCTTTGGACACTCCAGGGATGCAGGGGCAGCCCCAGCTGCTCCGGACAATGAAGGTTGGGGACATTTCAGAGGTGTCCCCGGTTATGGATGATCAGCACCATGGAGAGCGGCATCTTTACCACAGCCAGGTCCAACCACCCCCCCCAAAGCTGTGGAGCTCCTCAAGCCATCCCTGCGTTTTCCTGGGACAGTGCAGGAGCAGTGCCAGCCCCTGCCTGCCACCAGCACAGGATAAGGGTGGCCAGAGCTGGGACAGGGCAGGAATGGAGCAGGGACCAGGAGCAGGAGCACTGGCAGCGACCACAGCCCCTGGGTGGGCTGGAACAGGGACAAGGCCACGGCCACCACCCAGCAGCCAGGAGCAGAGCGCCAAATAAATTACTGGCAATTAATCCTGGGAGCAGCTTCCATCCCAAAGGTTGTTTGTATCCATCATGGTCTCCTTATCAGAGGGAAAAGCGAGCTCACAAAAACATATCCCAATTAAGTGCTTGGAGCTCAATGAGGCTTCAGCTCCCATTTCTGTTCTGCTGCACTCTCAGAGTGCCAGGGAAACCTTTTGAAGTAGTCAATGATTATTTTAACAATTCAACTTATTTTCAAATGATTTAGCCAGGAAAATAGCAATTTCTAACTTCCTTGGATTCATTGAACCAAAGTGTTCTAATCTGTCATATAATTAAAGTACTCATTAAGACTTTTCCTGGCTGGAAGAATCAAATCTCAGAGGCACCTGACCTTTGGGCATTTCAGCCTTTCACACTCCACTTACCCAGTTGTCTTAAAATTGCCTATTAGTGACTGCCTGGCTTTATGGGCTTTCCAAAGAGTATTTGGAGGGGAAGATGTAATACTAAATAAGTCTATTACTAATAGCTCCACTTCTTTTTAATTCCAGAGTCCTGACAGGGAATGCAGCCCTCGGTCCCTGTAGGTGTGCTTTGCTTTCTTAATTAATTCCTCCCTGGGAAAGCCTGACAGAGGCACCACTTGCTTTTGCTTTTCAATAAAAGGCTGAGATCAAGGGAGCCTGAGGGAAGATCAGGAGATCCTTCCAAACCATTCCCACCGAAATCTGCTGGGCAGACAGGAACGTGCACCTCCAAAATATCACAAATGGAGTTTGCAGATATCTGAGTCTGTGACCTTTGGTTTTGCTTTATCCAATGAAAGAGCCTATCCCACATGGATACACCAAAAATGGGGAAAACCCTCCCAGCCTCTGCCAAGCACTGCAAAAACTCCATGGACAAGAGCAGTGTGAATATTGATGGGGTAGGCAAGGCCAGGAGCAGCCAAACTGCAGGAATTGCAGCAAATTAAAGAAAGGTCAGCTCAAGGACTGGCTGGACACAGCAAGGAACGAGCACACCAACATCCAAGCTGCTTTTCCCATGGGAGTTACATCAGCTGCATTCATTTCTATTTAAAAATAGTTCTGATTTTGGCTTTTTTCAGGACACAGAATGGCTGCCAGTGCCAGAGGGCAGGGATGGATGGGAGATTGGGAATTGGGAATTCCTGGCTGGGCTGGAATTGCCAGAGCAGCTGTGGCTGCCCCTGGATCCCTGGCAGTGCCCAAGGCCAGGCTGGACATTGGGGCACCCTGGGGCAGTGGGAGGTGTCCCTGCCATGGCAGGGGTGGCTCTGGGTGGGATTTAAGGTCCATTCCAACTCAAATCAGCCTGGAATTTTGGAACTGCCCACACCAGACCCTGCACTAGGAGAGGCAGGAGCAGAGGAAGCAGAGGGTGCTGGGCACAGAGCTGAGCTCCCGGCCCAGTGCCAGCACAGGAGGAGCTCAGGCAGTGAGGAGAGCACAGGCTCTGCCCATCCTGAGGGGCTGGAATCCCTGCCTGGGCATTATCCCAGTGCCTGACTCAGTCTCTGGGCATTATCCCAGTGCCTGGCTCGCTGATGTTCAGTTTCCTTCTCTGTGGCAGTGACTGATCCACATCTCCCCTCCATTCACCTGTCTCAGCAGCTGCTGCCTTGTGGGAATCCATAAAATCAGAGGGGTTTGGGAAATCTGCAAAAAGCAGGCCTCAAAGACAGCAGAACTGGGATTGGAGCTGAGCAGAAGCCATGAGATTGGTCAGCAGAGAAATTATGTAAAATGTAGAAAAGTAAGGAGAACTAGAAAAATGGTCTGTGTATTAAGGTTTGTCTGGAATAACTCCCTAAGCTACAGAAAAGTTTATCTAGCAAGATATTAGGGAGTTCTAAGCTTAATAATGGAGCTCTGTGCATTGTGTTTGAAGGCTCACAAGCAGGTGTTGTATTTGAAATAAGCAAGCATTGTTTAACCAAAGGTACCTGTGCTTATAGTGGTTGGATGGAACTGCTGTCAATATAGAATATCTATTATATAGATATAAATACTGTCAATGTGCTTTTGCTTTGTGTGATTGGTCAGAAAACTCATAAAGTGAGTTGTGCCATTGAGTTCTGTGTCTGCTGCTGGGATGTGAGCTGCTGGCACCTTCCCATTGTCACAGCCATGGAATGAGGCTGGGGCTGGAAAATCAAACAGCTCAAGGCACGTTCCCAGCAGCCTTGTCCTGTTTGTGATCTGTACACAGACCCCAGCTGGGGATAGTGCCTGACAGACCCAGGGAAGCAGCTCTGGGATTCCTCAAGGAGCAGCCCTGGCAAAGGTCAGCACAGCTCAGGCTGCTCTCTCTGCCTGTTGGGGAAGATTAAACAGGAAAGCCTTACAAATATGATTGCCTGGCAAAAGATGTTGAGAATATGGAAACTATAAGTGAGATTGGAATGAAAGCAAGCTTTGAGATCCCTCAGTTACTGAACAACTGGAAAACAACGGTGTGGCCAGCTGAAGGTGATCCCCTTTTGATGGAACAACACCCCCTGCTTGCAGACAGGCCCAAGGGGCAGAGCAGACCCTACAGCTCGGCAGAAGGGGCCCAAAGAGGAGTTTTTAGGGTTTAAAATGTAACACAGTGTGGTGATGTAGTGATTCTTACAGGCTGTATGTAAATGCTGTAGGATTTGTATCTTGTACTGGATTGGTTAGTGAGAATCAGAATATTCAGCACAGAAGAAGATTTATGGTTTTGTAATGGGAACCTCGCTCTCTTACCCTTTTACTCTCTCACCCTCTCATCCTCTCTCCCCCTCTCCTCTCTCAGCCTGCTCCAGCTGTGGCTGGCAGCTCCCAGCAGGGCCCTGCACCCAGGCCCTTTGCAATAAACCCCAAATTCCTGACCTGGCTGCAGAGATCTCTGGTCTCTGTCCATCCCCACCGTGCTACCTCCCAGCACTCTTGCACCTGCCACAATTAATGGGAGCACAGCGAGCTCTGCTGCTCCTGTGCCACCCCAGCCCTCCACCCCCCAGGATCCTGCAGTGCTCAGCCTGACAGAGGGGATTGAGACACCACAATAAATGATATTTAAATTGGCCCGGGCTCACAACAACCACTGCTTGGGTGGCTGGAAGATCCATGTTCCTGCTGGCTGCTCCTGACATCATCATCTGTGTAAACTAATCAGAGGAAAACACTGGGATAACGTGTCTGAGCTCCAACAAAAGGAGCCAAAAAACCTGAACGGAATTTGAGGGCATCACAGCTACTCACAGGACATTATTTATACCCATATCTCGCTTTAGTGCATCATTAGCTACCTTGAAGTAATCAAAAGGAAAAGATCATTAAGGAAAATAATCTGCAGAGCCATTAGTGTGAGTTTTGAAGGAGTAAAAGGATGTTCTGGCATGGCAGTGATGAACTACCCGAATAAACAATGAGGAGAGATGAGATTCTACTTGAAAGGCCACAGTCAGAAGTGCTGGATCAAATAACAAGGATTTCTTCTGAATTCTTGGAAATTTCCAGCCTGATGTGCAGGAAGAAATAAAAGGGGAACTAATCAAGCGCAGGGTGAGTGTGGAACAAAGGGGCTGAAACAAAATGAGCTCCGAGGTCCCTTCCAACCCAAACCACTCTGTACTTTCCATGGTGAGGAGAAAAACGCAGCACAGGGAAGGCAGAGGTGGCTGGGCTCCAGGAAAAGGTGGAATCCAGTAACGAGGAGGGGGAAGTGGAGCAGGCTGAGGTGAATTCCAGGATCCGGCAGCCCCAGCTGAAGAAAAGCTCTGAAATCCCCTGGGCAGTGATGCTGCAGGAGGCTGGGAATGGTTTCCATCGGCTGCCTGGGCAGGTCTGCAGCAGCCTGGCCGTGGATTTCCCAGCCCAAAGGGATTCTCAGCCCTCTGGGATACAGGGACATGATACAGGGGCATTAGAACCTAAGAAGGTCAACTAAAACATCTGAACTGCACGAAATTTCAGGGTCTAATTACCAAACCTGAATGAGGAATGAAGGAGGAGAATTAGGAGACAGGTTTTTTTCTTTTTGAGTTATTTCAGCTCCATTTTGCCAAGGGCTGGTGCTTAGAGAAACATCAGAGGGGAGCACAGAAATATGAATATTAACAGCACTGGGAGGTGCACAGGATGCTTTCAGAGACAAAGATGAAAGAAAGAAATGCAGTTATTTGCCTTTATCTTTAATGGCTCTGAGAGCCAGACCCTACATTTTTAACAAGCACATTTGGTTGAGCTACAAAAGTCAAAACACTTCAAAGAAATAAAAGAATCAGCTCAGTGCAGGGCCCTCCCCTGACACAGCTCCTTCCACACCTGCCCCAGCCCAGGGACAGCCCTGGCAGGGTGGGATGGGCACAGCAAATCCGTGCCCAAATGCAGGATCATGGGGTTGCTAAGGCTGGAAAACCCTTCTGATCCCAAACACCCCCCAGCAGTGCCAAGGCCACCACTGCCCCATGTCCCCAAGTGCCACTCCCAGGGCTTTGAGACCCCCCCAGGGATGGGGACTCCAATTCCCAGCCCATTCCAGTGCAGGATGCAGGCAGAATTACACACCTGGAATCTTCTATCAGCACCAGAATGAATCCCCCAAATTCCAGCTTTAACATCCCTCCTCCTCCAGGTTTATCTGCCCATCTGGAAGGTGCTTTAATCCCTTTATTTTCATGTGTTTCTCATCAGGCTCAGCTGTGATTTAGCAGGTAATGAAGGCTCCTTAAGCACAGCCAGAAATGTCCATTCCCCATGTCAGCTCCCCCTGCAAACTCCACATTTCCCTTCCCTGTTCCCTCGCTGTGAGTTTGGAAACAAAGAGGAAAACAATGCTGAGATTCCATTGTGGGGACATCCTGAAGTGATGGGGTCACGGTGGGAGAGGGCTTTGGGCAAGGGGGATGGCTTCAAGCTGAACAAGGGCAGATTTAAATTGGAGATTGGGAATTGGGAATTCCTGGCTGGGCTGGAATTGCCAGAGCAGCTGTGGCTGCCCCTGGATCCCTGGCAGTGCCCAAGGCCAGGCTGGACACTGGGGCACCCTGGGACAGTGGGAGGTGTCCCTGCCATGGCAGGGGTGGCACTGGGTGGGATTTGAGGTCCCTTCCAGCCCAAACCATCCCATGTTTATTCTGTCTGCCAAAACGGCCAAGTGCAGCCGCTCACTCTGATGATAAAACGCAGTCTGCAATGAAAAATGGGATGAAAAAACTGCCACAGCAGCCATTCCTCCACAGAACACTTCCAGGGGCTGTGGGACTTTGCCTGTGCTGTCCCCACCTCCCTCCCCAGCCCTTCCTCTCCCTCAGGAGCTGATTTCACTCCACATTTGCAGCACCACGCCTGGAGATATTCAGTTTTGTCAGGCCACTCCAGATCAGCTGGGAGCCAGCCCTTCCCCTCCTGACGTAGCAAAGGCGTGGGGAGATTTTCTCCTCTGAAGCTTCAGCTCCAGGGCTGAGCCATCCCCTGTGATCCCTGTGTGCTCCAGCTCGGGATTGCCTGGCTGGGACAAAGCAATTCTGTAGTGCTCAGTTCAGCCTCAGGAGAGGAGCTGCACAGACAGAACACACACAAGGTGTCCTGGAGGGAGGGCAGGGTAAGTTACTGCCTTGGAACAGACAGAAAGTTGGAGGAATTGGGTCTGTGCTGTCACAGGGACTGTGGGGCAGCGGGGAGCTGGATCCCTCCCATTGGGACTGCATCCCATGGTGTGGCACTACCAGCTGTGGGTTTCCCTGGGTCTGCATTGAAGGCACTGAGACAGTAGTTCATGTTTGGACTCAGGTGTTTATTATTTCTTATCAGTCAAACAGTGTCACTGCTGTGAGTTCAGCAGCTTTCCATCAGAAGGCACAAAAATGGCCAACAATCTCTTGGTACAAGGGCTTTTAAGACTAAACTATCCAATTAAGAGCTGACACCTGGATTATTTTCCCTTTTAACCCAATAACTGATCCCACAGAGCCCCCAGTGCAGAATTTCTGCCCAATTACAAAATGCCACCCAAATCCATGGAGAAGGAGGAAGAGGAAGCATGAAGAAGAAACCCAGGATGACACCCTGTGCCCTCCATCTTGCTTCCATCCACAACACACTAAAAATCCCAAACCCTCAATTTCTCACCCAGTGACACACCTACACTGCTCTCTATAATCTATTTCACACTTTTGTGGATTCCAGTCTGTCTTGAAGTCTGGGAAACTTTCTCCATGAATGAGGGTCAGAGTCAGTGCTCCCCTGGGGGTCAGGGTACCCCAGAGCAGACAGAGAAATATTCCAGCATGTCACAGACATCTTTTATGAAAAATCCTTTCCTTAGGATTTTTTCTCCTGAGAAGCTGAGAGGCCTCAGGAACAAAATGTAACCAATGGTTATCTGCTGCTGTGGAATGCAACAGGTGCATCTGTGATTGGTCTCATGTAGTTGTTTCTAATTAATGGCCAATCACAGTCCAGCTGGCTCAGACTCTCTGTCTGAGCCACAAGCCTTTGTTATCATTCTTTGCTATTCTATTCTTAGCTAGCCTTCTGATGAAATCCTTTCTTCTATTCTTTTAGTATAGTTTTAATATAATATATATCATAGAATAATAAATCAGCCTTCTGAAACATGGAGTCAGATCCTCGTCTCTCCCCTCATCCTCAGACCCCTGTGAACACGGTCACACCAGTGCCCTGGGTTTCCACACCATGGGATCAAGAACCAGAGTGCAGGGACAGGGATGCCCTCCCTGCCAGGGCAGACTCAGGGACTTCTGTCTGACCTCTGTGTCCAGACTCCATGAGCAAGGTGGGATGTGAGAGCTCCAGGGCAGCCCTTAGCATGGGGAAGGGTTGTGTGAGCTGGAACCACCCCAGGTGTCCCACTCTGAATTTGGTATTCACTCAAATCTGGATCTACAGCTGATTGAGGGGGTCTGAATTGGGTCAGAGCAGCAAAAGTGACAGCCAGGGTGGGAGCAGAGCCATTCCACCCTCACACCCTGCCTGGCCTCCTCTGTGTCCCTGTTCTGCCACCTCAGTGCCCCATTTGTAAATCCAAGCCTGGCTGAGCACAGCTCCCGCTGCTTCCATCCAAACATCTCCACCACTAAATCTCTGCTTTGTTTTCTGACAGCCTTTCACCAGACCAGGGCCCAGCTGTATTAGCTTTCATCTCATAAACTGCTGCCCTTTCCCTTGTTTATTTCCTCATAAAAATAAATAGGCTCTCATCAGCTCATTTTGGTATTTACCCTCTAATAAAGGAAAATCAGGAGGCGTCACATCTTCCCCTGCCCCTGTTGAGATGCAGGAGCCAGCACTGACAATCCATTACCTATCAAAAAACCCACTTTAAAGAGATTTTCCTGCCAGTCTGTGCTACTTGACAGAGTTTGTCTGCCAAGCCTAGACCATTGAGAAGTGCCCAATTTCCCCCAGGGCACCATGTGCCCCTGTGAGATAAGGGGGCTGTTCCACGGGAGGCCAGCACCAGCAGCACGGCACATTCCCCTCCCTGCTGCAATCTGCCTGTGTCCTGCAGCTGCAGCAGAACCCTGATCAAACAGCTCTGCTGTGAGAAATGCAGCTGGGAGCAGCAGGGGGGCAATGCAGGCAGCCTGGGGTGGCACTGGGGTTTGGTTTGGAAAGCCAGGTGTGTGCTAAGGAAGGCAGGAGCCTCCCCTGGAATGGAAAATGCAAACCCCCTCCCGCTGAATTATTGTAATTCTGAAATTAAGGGGCTCTCAGGCAGAGATATGGGAGCAGGAATAACAGCTCTTTACAAGGAAAAAAATAATAAAAATAAAATGCAGTAATACAAAACAACACTACCAGAGTCAGAGCAGTCCCTGTCCCCCTGTGTGTCAGGGGGTGGCACAGCCCCATCCCATGGGGGCTCAGCCCTCCTGCAGTGCCAGCTGGTCTGCTGCTGGAGCAGGGATCCTGCACAAGGGGGGAGTTTTCCTCTGCAGCTCCAGGGCTGCTGCAGATGGGCCTGGGCTCCCTCTGGCAATGCAGGGCAGCAGAAAGCTGCTCCTCTGGCAATGCAGGGGGCAAAGGCTGCTGTGCTGCTCCAGGCTCAGATTGGATCCAGGTAGGAATGCTTGGCTCCTCCCCTGGGCGCAGCATCTCCCCATGGGATGCTGGAATTGGATCAGCCCTGCAGGGACACTCACTGGCCATGGACAGGAGATAATTAATAATTAATGGTCCATTAACAGAAGAGATCTCCTGGAGGGAGGATTGGCTGTGGGGATATAAAGAGAAAACTGCCCCATGGACAGCCGAGAGCTGCCCCAGCTCTGACAGGTGGATGGGATGATCCCTGGGGGTCCCTCCAGCTCAGGACATTCCATGGTTCTCTAACTGATGAGCTGTGGCGCACAGGGGCTGAGAAGGAAAAGCACAAAGCCATTGATCAGCGGAAGGTGGCAGCCCTAGGGATCCCTCACTCCCAAAGCCAAGCACAGGGACTGGGGTTTGCCCAGTTCTGGGCTCAGCCTGGGGCAATCACTGCAGAGAAAGCCCCTGTGACAGGCAGGGCAGCTGAGAAGGATTTGATGGTCCTGCCTGGCCTGAAACCCTCTCAATCTAAGGAACAGGAATGAGCAGAGATCCCCGGGTAGGAGCTGGTAATTAAAAGCTCAGTTCTGTCCTGTCAGCTGTAATTCCCAGTGGGAAAGGCTGATCCTGCCCTGGCTGTGCATGAGGAGATAGCAGAGCTTTCACCTGGAGCTGATTGCATCCAGCCAGGCTGCACACAGGAGCCTGGGGCTGGGAGACAAACCCCCAGCTCAGGCCAGGAGCAGCCTTTCAAAATGATGGAAACCTTTATGGGCTGGAAAGTTCTGGAAGGGCTCCCAAATATCCCAGTGATTTGGCTTAGCCCTTGGGCTGTCCTGGTGATGTCACCCCTGGGCTGTGTCCTGGGGACATTGCCACCATTGGGGGCTTCCTGCAGTGCTGGCACAGCAGGGAGGGCTCCCATCCCATCCCATTATCCCACCCCATCCCAT
>NW_005054303.1:16288470-16289548 GCF_000277835.1 Geospiza fortis | reverse complement strand
CTGGCCTTGGGCACTGCCAGGGATCCAGGGGCAGCCACAGCTGCTCTGGCAGTTCTGCGCCAGGACCTGCCCACCCTGCCAGGGAAGAACCCCTTCCCAATACCCCATCCCTGGTGTTGGATCAATGGCTGCAGCTGCTGGGATTTTGCAGCAAAGGAAAGAAGCCTGGCTGTGACAGAGTTGTGTGGGCAGCAGGAGCTGAGGGCGACTCCTCCCTCCTGGCCCCCCTCAGCACTGGGGGTCCCCACCTGCACTGATTGCACCCCCGAGGGGTTAATTGTCCCTGTGGAGCCCTGGAGCCCCCGGGGCTGGCTCCAAACCCGGGATGCTGGGGCTGTGACAGGGACAGCAGGGCTGGGGCTCTGATGGGGCAGGCTCTGCTCCGGAGGGAATGCTGTGTTTGGCTCTTGGGCTAATCACTGGAAATGGAAATTCCCTGTGGGAATAAATCCCACAGGAATCCATTTACTTCATGGTGGAAAAGCCCATTCTTTATTCACGTAACTCATTTTTATAGTTTTACAGTCCTTGTGGGTGACTCCCATTGGCCAGGAGCTTTCTTGCCAATCACTTTATTGGTTATTAACAAGCTGTTATCCTGTACTGATTGGTCACTCAGACTCTCAGTGTGTACATGCAGGGACAGTTTGCGAAAGACAGTTTTCATTTTTCTATCTAACTGTATAAAAACAGTTTATAGAGGTGCTGGTTGTTTTTCACCCAGGAATAGATTGTTATGTTAACAAACTGCTCACACCAGGATTGCTTCCACAGGGGAACTTGCAAAGTGCTGGCTTTGGCAAGGCCAGACACTGATTTTAACAGAGCAGGCCTGATTTTCTGAAGCCTTTCTTTATGATTTCTTCCACCTTATCACAACAGTACCCCACATTGCCAAATCAGGGATCCCTGGAAGACTTTCCTGGGAGCGTTTTTCCCCACGTGCTGTTTGATTGTTTGGAGAGCTCACTGGCTGTTCAGGGAACATATGTGCCTCCCTGCTCCTCCTCCCTGCCAGCAATTCCATTTCCAGCCTGTAAATGGATTTTTTCTTCCTTTGTGGGTATATTACAGCACT
>NW_005054303.1:16268365-16288439 GCF_000277835.1 Geospiza fortis | reverse complement strand
ATGGTGAAGGGCAGATTTGGGATTGGTTATTTGTTCGTTTGGTTTCGTGCTCCTCTTCCCTGCCTGGCTCCCACCCTTTGCTTCTGGGGTTGCATTGCTGCTCTTGAACCCAAGGAGCTCTAAACCCAAGGAGATGAGCAGGCTGAGGAGGCTGCTCAGAGATCACAGGGTCATGGGGAGACCTCACAGCACCTTCCAGAGCCTGGAAGGGCCTCCCCACCCTCCCCATCACTAGAGCAGCATGGCTGCTGCTTTGCAAACAGCCAAAACTTGTGACTTGATCTGGAACTTGTGGTCAGGAAGCCAAACCTTGTGGTTTTCCTTGGAGATGTGCTCAGCCAGGAGAATTTTCCTTGTTGAGGAGTTCATGGCAGCCAGTAGTTATCAAATCTGCTGACAGCACCCAGGACTTGCTCATCTCAGCCATCCCAGGCTGGTCCCTGCTTTCCCATCTCTGGGGACAGCAGTGCCCTGCCTGGGACCCCAGGGACAAACCCAGTGTCACCTGAGGGTGATGGAACCCCAGGGACAAACCCAGTGTCACATTAAGGGTGATGGAACCCTGGAACCCCCAGGGACAAACGCAGTGTCACCTGAGGGTGATGGAACCCCCAGGAACAAACCCAGTGTCACCTCAGGGTGATGGAACCCCCAGGGACAAACCCAGTGTCACCTCAGGGTGATGGAACCCCCAGGGACAAACCCAGTGTCACCTGAGGGTGACTCCATTTCCTCCGTCAGCTAATGCCCCTCCACATGTCCAGCCTGGAGCACTCTGCGGGACACATGTCACAGATCCCAGTGTCATCTGGCAGGAAACTGGGGGAGGATGCACTGAGCTGTCCCGAAATGCTGCAGGTCCCAGTTTGCAGAGCTGGCACCCACACCTGGAGCTCCCACCCCACCCACAGCCATTGCCAATCCAGGCGTCGGAATCCGAGGGGTCCTGAGGTTCAGCTTAATTATTCCTGCTTGCAATCTTATCTGGATTAAGACAGAACTTTAATTACTCAGCTAATAGCTCTGCCTTTTCCGTGGGGCTCTGTTGCCATTAACCCTTCCGGAGCTCGGTGAGGGAGGGCTGGGTGCCGGGGGCTTTGTTACAGGCACGGACCCAGCATCAAAACCGAGGCGTTAAATGCCATTTCCTGTGGCAGGTTCCAGAAAACAATCATTAGGAGAGGGATATTTGCAAATGTCACCGTTTGGAAATGGCCGTGTTGTGCCTGCCTGTATTGGGTGCGTCCTGATGAACTGGAAAACAAACACGGGCACCCCTCGGGCTGCAGCTCGGGCTGCCGAGAGGAGAAGTGTTAACATTTATTACTTGCTGGCAAACATCATTAGCGTGACCTTTTTGAGGCATTTGAAAGGAAAAATGAGATAATGCAGGGTGCAGAGGTCCTTTCCCTCAGCACTGCCCCAGCTCACAGCTCTCCCAACGCCTTCGTGCCTGCCCGGCAGTGCCAACGCTGCCTGCAGCTGGCACAGCTGGCACAGCTGGCACAGCCTGAGGGAATGGCTGCCCCGGGGCTCCAGGGAATGCAGGGGCTCGGGAATGGCTGCATGGCGGGTGTCTGGGGGTGTCACTCCATGCCCATGGCACTGGGTGCCCAGGCACAGCTGGGGACTGTGGTGGCCCTGATGCCATGGTCCAGCACAGCCCAGCACAGGGGCCAGGTGAGCTCAGGGCAAGGCTGAGCCCTCTAACCGCTCCTTGCAGGGCTCTGGCACTGATTCCAACATCCTGCCCTTTTCCAGGCACTCAGTTCTCATTTCCTCAGAATCCCAGAATCCCAGAATGATGAGGTTGGAAGAGACCTCTGAGATCACTGAGTCCAACCTGTGCCCTCACACCTCACCCAGACTGTAGCACCCAGTGCCATGTCCAGGCTTTTTGTAAACACCTCCAGAGATGGTGATTCCACCACCTCCCTGGGAAGAGCATCCCAGTGCTTTATGATTCTTTGGGTGAAAAATTTCTTCCTAATCTCCAACCTGTGCCTTCCGTGCCGTAGCTGCAGACTGTGTCCTCTGGTTCTGTCAGAGACCGACCCCACGTGTCTGCAGCCTCCCTGCAGGAAGGTGCAGGGAGCAATAAGGGCACCCCTGAGTCTCCTTTTCTCCAGGCTGAGCACCCCCAGCTCCCTCAGGGATTCCTCACAGGGTTTGTGTTCCCAGCCCCTCTCCAGCCTCGTTGTCCCCTCTGGATGTGCTCAGTGTCCCAAGGTCCTTCCCAAGCTGAGGGGCCAGAGCTGGACACAGCACTCAGGGTTTGGCCTCAACAGTGCCAAGTACAGGGGCAGAATGACCTCCCTGTCCTGCTGGCCACTCCAAGGGCCAGGAGCCCTTGGCCTTCTTGGCCTCCAGGGCACTCTGCTGGCTCAGTTCCAGCCTGCTGTCAGCCAGCACCCCCAGGTCCCTTTCTGCCCAGCCACTCTGTCCCCAGCTTGTAACGTTGTAGGGGATTTTTTGTGGCCAAAATGGCTCCAGGGAGCCAGCGCTGCCAAGCAGGGACACAGAACCCCCTGAGCTCCTTCCCCAGGCTGTGCCCATGGGCCACAGGGACAGCCCACGCCCCAAGGTAGCAGAAATGAACCCTCCCTGCATTCCCAGCCCACCCAACAGCTGTAGCCTGTACATAACCAAGGATTATCTGTGGCCAGAGAGTCCTTTCACAGTCATAATTCAACCCCAGGGCCTGGTAAGGTAATAAATGGGATGAAGGATGGCCCTCTCCATAAAGTGTTCCATTATTCCTGCCTGCTGCACAGCCTCAGAATATCTGTGAATGGGATTATGGGAGGGCAGTTTCAGAGGCAAAGGAAATGAGGGTGGAGCTGTGGGAAACAGCCCCAGGTGTTGGGCACTGCCCTCAGTGCTCACAGGATTATTTAGGTTGGTGTCTTAATTTGAAAAGCCAGGTGTGTGCTAAGGAAGGCAGGAGCCTCCCCTGGAATGGAAAATGTCAGAGCCAGAACAGGCCCTGTCCCCCTGTGTGTCAGGGGGTGGCACAGCCCCATCCCATGGGGGCTCAGCCCTCCTGCAGTGCCAGCTGTGCTGCTGCTGGAGCAGGGATCCTGCACAAGGGGGGAGTTTTCCTCTGCAGCTCCAGGGCTGCTGCAGATGGGCCTGGGCTCCCTCTGGCAATGCAGGGCAGCAGAAAGCTGCTCCTCTGGCAATGCAGGGGGCAAAGGCTGCTGTGCTGCTCCAGGCTCAGATTGGATCCAGGTAGGAATGCTTGGCTCCTCCCCTGGGCGCAGCATCTCCCCATGGGATGCTGGAATTGGATCAGCCCTGCAGGGACACTCAGTGGCCATGGACAGCAGAGATCTCCTGGAGGGGGGATTGGCTGTGGGGGAGATAAAGAGAAAACTGCCCCATGGACAGCAGAGAGCTGCCCCAGCTCTGACAGATGGTGATGGAATACTCACACCCCCAGCCACATCTTGCATTTCCAACCTAAGACGATTGGAAAGGAGCACCAAGATATTAAATCCACCTGTGACCATCCCCACCTCTCACCCAGAGCAGAGCACTGAGAGCCAGGTCCAGCTGCAACAGCAACTTTTCCAAACCTTCCTTTCTGCCCTTTTCTGGACCCTGCATATTTTCTCAATAACATCTTATTCATATTTTCTTTTCTATTCCCTTCCCTCCTCCTACCTTTCTTCACCCTGCAGACATCATGGAATTATTCCAGAGCTGCTGATGCAGGTGAGTGCAGCATAAAACACATCAATCTCCCCCTCTAAAGAGGTTTTCCTTCTCTCCTCCTCACTTTTTCCTTCCTGCAATTTAACTTTATTTTATTCTTTCTCTGCTCAAAGGATCATGGAATGGTTGGGGCTGGAAGGGCCCTCAAAGGTCGCCTGGTCCAGCCCCACTGTCACGGGCAGGGACCATTCCAGCCTCTGCACGGCAGAGGTGAGAGACTCCTGTCAACCTTGTCACAAGGCTTGAAGAAATTGTGTTGAATTCTTTCACCTGGTGACTTCTGAGGAGTTTTGTGTCTGCAAGGAAAGCTGATACCCAGACTCGCTGCCACTCACGGGCTGGACCTGATAGAAGAGGTCAGGATCTTTTCAAAAACATCTTCTCCATCTGAACATGAGAATTCATTGACTCAGAAGTGGCAGAGAGCATGAATTATTTCAGCAAAGTTGTTTTTTTAATGGAAAAAGATGCTCCAGAGTCTGCAATTACCATTCTGACCCTGTAACCCCCCGGATTTGATTTTGATGATGGTTGGAAGGCGAGAGAAGGGCAGAGACCCAGCGGCCTCATCCTGGAGCCAGGCTGGAGCTGTTCCTCCCCTGCCAGGCTCTCCAGGGGAGCCCTCAGGCCGTGCCCTCTCCAGATGTGCCCTTTGCCACAAGAGCAGCTTCCGTCCACAGCTCGCTGCACCCACTAGAATTATTTATTCATTTTTGTTTATTCCTTACCAAAAATTCACTTAAGGCAAACCCAGGGCACCAGGGCTCGGGAGAACAGAGCAAAGACCATGGTCCCTTTGTGAGAGGATTCCAGGGTGTCCTTCCCCTGCTTTGTGCTCAACCTCTGCAGATTAAAAACCTCTTTTTCTACAGCTAATTCCTCCCTCGCTGCTGGCTGCATCCCCACTTTCATGTGAGCTGATGGAAAATGTGGAGCTGAAGGCAGCTCGGTGGCAAAGTCAGGAAGCAGCACAGGGAGAGGGATGAGTGGATGTTGTTTCCTACAAATGGATAATCAGGAAGGAAATCACTCAGCCCGTGGTGGTAAATTTAATTTAAGGATACAAATGTGTGCTTAACGATGCAGTGGCAGATCCATGGCACAGTTAAATGGGAGATTCAATGTCAGGAATGGCTCCCGAGTGGGCACTGGGAAGGCCATGGAGGAAAATGAGAATTATCCTTGGGTGGTTATTTGAGGGTGTGGAGAAGGGAAAAGCCACCAGCAGGGAGTGCCCAGGGTGTGGAGAAGGAAAAGGCCACCAGCAGGGACTGTCCAGAACATGGAGAAGGAAAAGGCCACCAGCAGGGACTGTCTGGGGTGTGCAGAAAGAAAAGGCCACCAGCAGGGACTGCCCAGGGTGTGGAGAAGGAAAAGGCCACCAGCAGGGACTGTCTGGGGTGTGCAGAAAGAAAAGGCCACCAGCAGGGACTGTCTGGAGTGTGCAGAAGGAAAAGGCCACCAGCAGGGACTGTTCAGGGTGTGGAGAAGGAAAAGGCCACCAGCAGGGACTGTCCGGGGTGTGGAGAAGGAAAAGGCCACCCGCAGGGACTGTCTGGGGTGTGCAGAAGGAAAAGGCCACCAGCAGGGACTGTTCAGGGTGTGCAGATGGAAAAGGCCACCAGCAGGGACTGTCCGGGGTGTGGAGAAGGAAAAGGCCACCAGCAGGGACTGTCCAGGGTGTGGAGAAGGAAAAGGCCACCAGCACAGGCTCTCCAGACCATGGAGGAGACACAATGGGTGCTGTTCCCCCTTCCTTTGGTTTCCCCTCCATGACAGGAGCTCTGCTCCTGACCCAGCTCCCTGCAGCCCCCAGGACAGGAGCACCCAGCACATTCCAGGGGTCCTGGAGGAGCTGTGGAGCTGCTGTCCCTGCAGTGTGTGCACTGCTCGGATCACAGCACTACGGGCTGGAGTTCAAAGGCACAGCAGGAGCTGTGTGTGTGCACCGAGCCTCTGAAGCCAAAGGACAAAATGCAGTATCAAGGGAATAGTTAAATGAGCAAGCTTTGATCTAGGACATGAAAAGAGCAGAAAAAGCTTTTTTTCTCCTTTTGATAAAGGTTAAATTTTAGCTATCAGGAAATCTAATCTGTGAATTTTGGCATTCAAGTCACTCCACAAAGGCCAGGTTGGACACTGGGGCTTGGAGGAACCTGGGACAGTGGAAGGTGTCCCTGCCATGGCAGGAGGTGGGATGAGATGATCTTAAAGGTATTTCCCACCCAAAAACAATTCTTATCTCATTTGCTTCTCCTGTGTTGTGCTGCTTTGGAATGTGTTTGGAGATTGTTTACCCACAGGTGATTGTTCCACTGGATTCTGCTGTGAGTTGTTTTCACTCTTTGGCCAATCAAGGCCCACCTGTGTCAGGACTCTGGAAAGAGGAGTTTTCATTATTACCTTTTTAGCAATCAGTAAGTATCCTTTCTGTATTCTCAGTAAGTATCATTTCTGTATTCTTTAGTATAGTTTAGTATAGTATTTTTTAATATAAGATAGTATCATAAAATAATAAATGAGCCTTCTGAGAACATGGAGTCAGATGCATCATTCCTGCCTTTGTTGGGGCATTTCCCTGCAAATACAACAGGCTCTGCCAGCCCCAGCACCACTTTGAGAAGCACAAACTCCCATCAGAGTGTGGCATTTCAGTGCCTCACAAACTCCCATCAGTGTGGCATTTCAGTGCCTCACCCCAGCCAGGTGAGCTCCCCCCTCACTGCTGTTGGTGCTTCCCTGGTGGCACCATCTGGGGTGGCTGTGGCTTTGTGGGGTCAGGATGGTGCTGTGTGACCAGGTTTGTCTGCTGCAGTGCCCCTCTCCTGCCAGCTCAGCTCTGTGTGCAGCTGTGGGAGGTTTTCCAGCTCTAAAGGGTTTTCCTTCTGTCCAAGGTTCCTCCCACACGGATCACAGAGACCCCTCTAGCACGTGGGGACTGTGACCCCAGGGAATGCTGGGCAGGAGCACCCCAAATCCAACCAGCGAGGAGGAACAGCAAAGTGTAAATGATCCCTTCACAAAGGAGATACGCATCAGAATCTGGGAGTGTTTTTCCAACCAGGACCACAACATAGCTCTCAATGATCCAAATTTATCCTGCAGCACTATCTGAAGCAAATAATGACCTGAATGTGCTGTGAGAACCCAGAAACATGGCAAAAAGCTGCTCCAAAGGGTTGTCTGGCACAGGACACACGAGACCCTCTGGAGGAGCAGGGCCTGGAGTGGCTGTTCCTCCATGAAATATTAACAATTCAGCAGCACGAGCCAGGCAACAGCGAGTGACACCAGACCGGGGATGATTACAAGTGCTCTGGCAGCCAGGATTAGAATTCAAAGTGATCCTGATAAATTGGAAAATGGTCGGAAATCAAAGAGACAAAATTCGATAGAGACAAGTGCACATACAAATGAGAGGAAAACAAATATTGTGATGCAGGAGCGGGGCTGGGGAAAGCAGCCGTGTGACAGCTGCAGACACAGTGAGCAGAGTTAATAATGTCATCCTGCACCCAGCCCCAGCTGCTGGCACTGCCAGGGCTGCAGGGGAGAGCTCCTGTCCCCAGGAACGGGCTGGGGGGGATCCTGCTCCCCACAGGGGCAGCACTGGGATTGGGGGCACGGAGCTGTGGGTCAGTGTAGGAATGTGCCCCCCATTCATGGAGTGACAAAACTCTCTTTTTGTTGGGGAAGATGGAACAGGAAAGCCTTATCAATATGCTTGCCTGGCAAAAGATGTTGAGAATATGGAAACTATCAGTGAGATTGAAATGAAAGCAAGCTTTGAGATCCCTCAGTTACTGAACAACTGGAAAACAATGGTGTGGCCAGCTGAAGGCAATCCCCTTTTGATGGAACAACACCCTCTGCTTGCAGACAGGCCCAAGGGGCAGAGCAGACCCTACAGCTTGGCAGAAGGGGCCCAAAGAGGAGTTTTTAGGGTTTGAAATGTAACACAGTGTGGTGATGTAATGATTCTTATAGGCTGTATGGAAATGCTGTAGGATTTGTATCTTGTATTAGATTGGTTAGTGAGAATTAGAATATTCAGCATTCTGGGATGCTGCCCTTTGGGAATTTTGGGACATCGTCCTGTGGGAGTTTTGGGACGCTGTCCTGTGGGATTTTGGGACAGTTCAGTGCCTGTGACCGGGGTCCCGTTAGAGCCAGCCCTGCCCGGTCAGCACCAGGGACAGCAGCGCTCCCGCAGCACCCGGGGCCCGCTCCAGCCCCTGTGTCCTCCTCAGCAAAGGAGACCCAGAACAGCCCTAAAACCTGCCAAGATCCTAAAATTATCCCTCACCAATTTGTTTCTCCTAGAAAATCAATTTTTTTGTGGCTCCCACAGCTCTCTCCCAGTCCCCTGGATGTCAAATCCACGTGGCTAAAGGGCTGAGGAAGACTCATCCCACCAGCACAATGAGCTGAAAGCAAAAGGTCTCCCCATTCTGGGGACACATTTGCAGTTTTCTTACTTTAGTGGGTTCCTTTCATTTGTCTTAGTTTTATTTTTGATCATAGAATCACAGATTGGTTTGGGTTGGAAGGACTTCAAAGCCCACCCCTCTCCCCAGGTTATGGGATTGAGGACAATGGGGTTTAGGGCCCTGAGCTGCTCGTGGCACCCCAAAGCCCCAGAGAGAGCCACAGGTGAGGTCAGTTCTGAGCTGCAGCACAAATCAGTGGGGCCAGGGAAGGCTCCTGAGCAGGACAGAGAATGTGTGACCCAGGAGGGGGCACAGTGGAACCAGGGATCAGCTACATCCCTGTGTCTAATCATGGAGCTGGCCCAGGCCTGGAGCCAGGCTGGGAGAGCAGGGAATGTTCCCTGGAGAGGAGAAGGCTCCAGGGAGAGCTCAGAGCCCCTGGCAGGGCCTGAAGGGCTCCAGGAGAGCTGGAGAGGGACTGGGGACAAGGGATGGAGGGACAGGAGCCAGGGAATGGCTCCCAGTGCCAGAGGGCAGGGATGGATGGGATATTGGGAATTGGGAATTCCTGGCTGGGCTGGAATTGCCAGAGCAGCAGTGGCTGCCCCTGGATCCCTGGCAGTGCCCAAGGCCAGGCTGGACACTGGGACACCCTGGGACAGTGGGAGGTGTCCCTGCCATGGCAGGGGTGGCACTGGGGGGGATTAGGGTCCCTTCCCACCCAGAGCAGTCTGTGGTTCCACGATCATTCTTTTCATCACAGCCTGGAAATCCAATCTTTTATCCCAAAGCTCAGGATAACACAAATTCCACCTTCCCCAAGGAAGCTGTGGGGGAACATTTTGAGTTTATCATTCACAGCGATCACCCAGGCCACGTCTGCTTAAACTCAGGTTTAGCTGCAGCAGGGCTGGGCCTGAGGCAGGATAAACACGAGCTGGATTTCCTGCATTCATCCCCACACAGCCATGAAAGGTCTCTTCCCTCACCTCTGCAAACAGGGGAGGATGGCAGCATTAAAACCCCGGCAAGGCTTTGCTCTGCCATCAGGATTAGATCGGGAAGCTCCGTGTTCCCAGAGGGAAGATTAAAGTGCAGCTCTAACAGCCGGATTTGTTCTTCAGCAGAGTGCTCTGCTGCGCCTCAGAACGGAATATTCCCAGCAGAAAAGGGCCAGGAGAGAGACTGAGAACAGCTCCCGCCCTGCTGCCTTCTGTGGGAGGAGAAAAACACACGTGGGGTTCTGTGGAGGGGTTCTCTGCAGCACCAGAGGGCTGGAAGGGTGGCAGGGTGACCTGGGACACGGGCAGGGGAGCTGCAGGCAGAGGACATAGCTGGGAAGGCTGAGGGGGCATTTTCAGGGACCTGCCCTCCTCAGGAGCTCTGCCAAGCACCTGGGGCAGCAGCAAGGGCAGGGACAGGGGCCAGGAGAGCTCAGAATTTATTATAATAATAACAACAATAAAAATAATAAAAAATTGAAAATAAAAATAATAAAAATAATAAAATTAAAATAATACGAATAATACTAATACTAATACTAATACTAATACTAATACTAATACTAATACTAATACTAATACTAATACTAATACTAATACTAGCTGGGCTCAGGCAGCAGCACAGGAGCCACAGCAGCTCTGCAGCTCCTGGGAGGTGCCAGGGAAGGTCCTGTGCAGCCTCCCAGCTCTGCCTGCTGCAGAAGCAAAGGTCTGTAAAGGTGTAGCTGAATCCAGGGACAACCTGGCTTTGTGTCCTCAGAATGGGGAGACTCTTTGGCTTTTAGCTGCATTGTGCTGGTGGGGTGAGCCTTCCACAGCCCTTCAGGAGCATGGATTTGGCATCCAGGGGACTGGGAGAGAGATCTGGGAGCCACAGAAAGGAACAACCACAGACCCTGCTGGATCTGCTCAGAGCACAGCCTCACACAAATGGCAGCTCCGAGCTCACTGCAGCCTCCACTCCACAACCCTTCCCTCGGAAATTCAGGCTGAACTGGAGGGATAAAGTGGGACAGACTCTGCAGGGGCGGATCCAGCTCACCAATCCTTCCTGGCACCCCTGGCTCCCCCAAGAAGTTCGAGTGCTTCACCTGAAGGGGCTCCAGGAGAGCTGGAGAGGGACTGGGGACAAGGGATGGAGGGACAGGAGCCAGGGAATGGCTCCCAGTGCCAGAGGGCAGGGATGGATGGGAGATTGGGAATTGGGAATTCCTGGCTGGGCTGGAATTGCCAGAGCAGCTGTGGCTGCCCCTGGATCCCTGGCAGTGCCCAAGGCCAGGCTGGACATTGGGACACCCTGGGACAGTGGGAGGTGTCCCTGCCATGGCAGGGGGGGGATGGGATGGGATTTGAGGCCCCTTCCCACCCAAACCATTCCATGGCTCCATGATCTCTTTCTTAGTCTCCTCTCTGGATCCCATCCCAACCAGATTCCCTTTAATCCCTTCAGAAACCCCCCAGCCCTGCAGGACCCTGCTGCTGACCCTTCCCGGCCCTGTCCCCGGGGCCTGCCCAGCCCTGACCCCAGAGCTGTCCCAGGGCTGCTCCCTCCCCTCTCCCCAGCCCATCCAGGTTGGAATGACAGCTGGATCAGAGGGATCTGTCAGGTTTGATGTCACATTCAGCCTCAGCGGAGCTGGACCCACACCAGGAGCCACCCCTGAGAGCCTAACCCCTCCTGCCCGTGTTCACCTGGGATCCAGCACCCCTGAGAGCTCTCTGGGAGATGAATCCCACAGCCCTGTGCTACCTCAGCTGCTGCACTGCCCACCAAGCCCAAAACCTGTGAAATCCCTGGAGAATGCAGGAGAGAACACGCAGCTCCTCCCAGGCTGCACCCCCAGAGCCTGGCTGGCACATCCTGGGCCAGCAGGTCCCATTTCCAGAGAAATGACAGAAATCCCACCCTGAAACATGATCAGCTCTTGGGAATGGCTGCCTTGCTTGATTCTTTAACAAAATGGGGCTTGTTTGCATCCTCCCCCAATTCCTTCTCAATTTTCTTTAAGAGTTGCTGTCCCTGGGAAGGGCCCCTTCCACTTTTCATCTTAATTAGCAGAGACCGCAGATCCTGCCAAGCCTTGTGCTGCTCCATCGCAGAGCTGGAAATGGGTTGGGAATTCTGTGCCACACCAGAGCCACCGACTTTTTCCTTTTTTTTCCTACTGCTACAAAAACGATGGAAAGTCCCAGCAAATGAGGATTTCAGGAGCAGAAAATGGGGATTGCAGGGGCAGAAAATGGGGATTGCAGACACCTGGCAGAGTGGGCTGCAGGCTGCAGTGGAGCTGCCACGGCTGATGCAGAGCTCAGCCCTTCTGCAGACTCTGAACATTCTCGGGCTCTTTTCAGAGCTCTTCACATAAAAGCCAGACATAAAGGGACGGCAGGCAGAGCTTCCAGCAGGATTCAAAAGGCAGCAGCCCAGCACTCAGAGAGTGATTAAAGGGCCAATTAACATACAAGCAATGTATCTCCTGACCAGCAAAAAGGAGCCGTGCTCAAAGTGAGCTTTATTGACTCAGCTTTTCCCAGCTGATTTATTTGGGAGAGAAAATAAGGCACAGCTTTTTTTCCCAAGCAGATTTACCCTTTTTATCACGTCTCCTTTATTGAGCATTTCTCTCTGGCTTTGTCCTCTCGCAGCACACAAAGTTACAATAACCAGGAACACACATTTTTCTGGATGAAAATCCATCATGCCCCCAGGCAGGAATTGCAGAGGCTCTAAAGGCAGCCTGGGCTCTGCTGGGCTCCTCCTGGGCTGGCCTGGAGAGCAGAGCTGGATGTGGAAAATGCTGCAGAGGAAGAGCAGGTGCCCTGGAAAGGCACCAAAGTGAGCACAGAGAGAGTGATGAGTGTTTCCATTTCATAAAGCCCAGAATCCCAGGTTGGTTTAGGTTGGAAGGGACCTCAAATCCCACCCAGTGCCACCTCTGGATGGGCAGGGACACCTCCCACTGTCCCAGGGTGCTCCAGCCCCAGTGTCCAGCCCGGCCTTGGGCACTGCCAGGGATCCAGGGCTGCTCTGGGCACCTGTGCCAGCGTATTCCTGTGTCCATCTTTATTTTTGCTGTGTTTATCTCCACTGACATGAAAATCCAGAGGAGATCACCTCCCCTTCTCCCTGTTCTTGCATATTTCTAAAGAAAAGAAAATTGTTATCTTTAAGCTTCACATTGTTAAACCTCTGGGTGTCCTCTCACCTCCAGCTGGTGGGACACCCAGCTCAGAAAATGTCACGTGCATTGGTCAGGAAAATAACAACGTAAAAATGGCTCTAAAGAGCAGGCAGAAACAAACGAGGGAGTGCAAATATCTGAGAAAATCAGTTAATCAAAAAGATCATAAACCCAGGGCAATAAAACTATTATTTCCCTAAAACATATCATTAGCTCCAATACTCTGCTGCCCGATTTTATTGAAATTGAGGACGTGATAGGTTTAAAAAATGAGAGATTTCTCTGTTTTAAAGTTAGGAAAAATACACATGCGTGCTGGGGAGAGGAGAAGGAGCTGGGCAGGAATTCAGATCCCAGAGAGGGCTCCTTGCCCTCAGCCTCCTCCCCAGGGCAGGGTGGTCCTGGCAGCCCCTCCCTCAGGGATAACCTTTGGTTAGGGAAGGGAAACCTCCTCGTGGGACATTTGATAAACCAGCACCTCTGTGTTTGATCCAGATAAATCAATTATTGGTTTTAGATGATGGATAGCACTGAGGAGCAGCTCCAGTGACACCACCCCTCACCCAGTGACTGCCCAAGGGGTCACAGCAGGAAAATCCATCCCTGCAGGAAGATCTGTGTTTGCTATTGTGGCAGAACCACATGCAGGGCGTTTGTCTCCAGTGGGATGCCCAGAGCTGCTTTCCCAGGGCTGATCCCATGTGTGTGATCCCATTGAACCCTTGTCTTAGGCTGGAAATTGGGTTTGTGTTTTATCACCATCTGTCACAGGTGGGCCAGTTATCTTCTGGAAGGGAACAGAAAAGAAAATGTGAATAAGATGCTATTGAGAAAATATGGAGGGCCTAGAAGAGGACAAAAGTGAAGGTTTGGAAAAGCTGCTGTTGCAGCTGGACCTGGCTTTCAGTGCTCTGCTCTGGGTGAGAGGTGGGGATGGTCACAGGCTGGATTTGATGTCTTGGTGCTCCTTCCAAATCGTCTTAGGTTGGAAATGCAAGATGTGGCTGGGGGTGTGAGTATTCCATCACCATCTGTCAGAGCTGGGGCAGTTCTCTGCTGTCCATGGGGCAGTTTTTTCTTTATCTCTCCCACAGCCAATCCTCCCTCCAGGAGATCTCTGCTGTCCATGGCCACTGAGTGTCCCTGCAGGGCTGATCCAATTCCAGCATCCCATGGGGAGATGCTGCGCCCAGGGGAGGAGCCAAGCATTCCTACCTGGATCCAATCTGAGCCTGGAGCAGCACAGCAGCCTTTGCCCCCTGCATTGCCAGAGGAGCAGCTTTCTGCTGCCCTGCATTGCCAGAGGGAGCCCAGGCCCATCTGCAGCAGCCCTGGAGCTGCAGAGGAAAACTCCCCCCTTGTGCAGGATCCCTGCTGCAGCAGCAGCACAGCTGGCACTGCAGGAGGGCTGAGCCCCCATGGGATGGGGCTGTGCCACCCCTGACACACAGGGGGCAGGGCACGGTCTGACTCTTTCAATGGGTTTTTTGTTGTTTGTACTATTGCATTTGTATTTTTAATTTTCCCAGTAAAGAACTGTTATTCCTGCTCTCATATCTCTGCCTGAGAGTCCCTTAATTTCAAAATTACAATAATTCATAGGAAGGGCCTTTAAATTTTCCATTCCAGGGCCACTGAGCACTGTTTGCTTGCTTTCTTTACAATAAATGATACAGAAATAAAATTCAGATTGACTATTGGAATTTTATGTCACCAGCACCCTCCAGCCCAGGAGAGCTCTGGGAGGAAGAGGATGAGGGGCAGCACCTGCAGTTCCAGCACGGACCTGCTCCAGGAATGGGGCATTTCCACGGAATTCAAATGGACCCACCTCTGCCTGCCTTGTCAGGGTGGATCTCAGCAAGGCTGGATTGCATAAATAATCTAATTAGTGCTCTCCCCCGCCCCTCTGCCCACAGTCAGGGATAAGGGTCTGCTGCCCTCAGGAAATTATTCATGATGTTTATTCATGATCCTGCTTTTCTCGGGGAATTGGGATCCTCGGAGGTGTCGGGGTGAATTCCAAGCACAGGAGAGGGGGCAGGGACTGCAGAGAGCTGCAGGGAGGGGAGGGGATGGAGTCAGGGGTGGAATTGCTTTGCCAGGACCATCCTTCCTGTCCTGGGACAGCAGGACTCAGCTTGGGGGAGTTCTCTGGCTCAGGGGAGTGATGGCATTGAGTCATGGGATGGCCTGGGTGGGAAGGGACCTTAAAGTCCATCCCATCCCACCCCTGCCATGGCAGGGACACCTCCCACTGTCCCAGGGTGCCCCAGTGTCCAACCTGGCCTTGGGCACTGCCAGGGATCCAGGGGCAGCCACAGCTGCTCTGGCAATTCCAGCCCAGCCAGGAATTCCCAATTCCCAATCTCCCATCCATCCCTGCCCTCTGGCACTGGGAGCCATTCCCTGGCTCCTGTCCCTCCATGCCTTGTCCCCAGTCCCTCTCCAGCTCTCCTGGAGCCCCTCCAGGCCCTGCCAGGGGCTCTGAGCTCTCCCTGGAGCCTTCTCCTCTCCAGGGGAACATTCCCAGCTCTCCCAGCCTGGCTCCAGCCCTTGGAGAATCTCCATGGTCTCCTCTGGAGGTCTCTCCTTTGAAGCCAGTTTTATACAGAAATTAAGGGTTAAAGGCACTTGACCTTTTTAATTTGTCCAAGGGAAAAGTAAGAACCAATTTCTCTGTGTTCTTTAGAGCCATCACAGGCGGGCAATTCCAACACTTTAATTTAGCTAAAAAAGCCATAATGAGAGGCAAAGGCTGCAAGGTGAAACTAAACAAACCTAGAGTAGGAATAAAGTTAATTAAGCAGTGAAGGCAGTAACCTAATATGGAGCAGGTTCTCTATCATTTGAAGACTTAAGAAAATGATTATCCTTGACGAGAGGCCCCACATGGAGCTTGCAGGTTTGCTGGGAGGGAGCAGGGAGCAAGGACAGCCCTCCCTGAGTGCTTCCCATGTTTGGCAGGGCCCTGCACTGGGGCTGGGAATGGGGCTTGGGGTCCTGCTCTGGGACTGGGAATGGGGCTCAGGGCCCTGCAGTGGGGCTGGGAATTGGGCTCAGCTCTCCCCACAACAAAGCTCCCTGTGCTCCTTTCCTGGGCAGCGAGGGGAAATCCTGCCGCAGGTTTTCCAGGTGTTCAGAGACCGATCTGCAACTCCCGCCTGGAGCAAAGGAGGCTCAGGGGCCCTTGTGGCTCTGCACAGCTCCTGCCAGGAGGGCACAGCCGGGGGGGTCGGGCTCTGCTCCAGGGAACAGGGACAGGAGCAGAGGGAACGGCCTCAGGCTGGGCCAGGGCAGCTCAGGGTTGGAAATTGGGAACATTTCTTCATGGAAAAGTTGCCCGGGGCAGTGGTGGAGTTGATGCCTCAGGTTCAGCTTTTCCATTTTTCACATTCTGTGCTGCTTCAGTGTGAGGGTCTGGGCTCCATATCAGGGGATGGTTCTGATCATGTGCAGTTCTGAGCTCTGAGCACAGAGCAGGGAGACAAAACAATTCCTGCTCCAGCTGGGCACCAAGGACAAATGATCCAAATCTCAGCCCAAGAGCACAAACACCGTGGGCTGGAGAGAGAACATCCCAATGATGTTTATCAGCCCGGGGTTGCTCTGTGCCCTGGGGCAGGTCAGGGCACCCGCCCTGCCCAGGCTCCAGCTCTGGGAGCAGGGAGCACAGGAGGCAGCAGGATGATCCCTGCAGGCACCTCCTCCATCCTCAGCACAGGCAGAGCTGCCTCCCACACACATTTCACCAAGGTCTGCAAACTGCCCAGCACACAGAGCTCTCCCACAGCCATCCAGGCTTCCCAAAATAGCCCAAATATGGGACAGTGAGAGCTCCCAAAAGCTCAGAAATGCACCTGGAAGCAGAATCACCTAACAGAATTTCTTTTACACAGGAGTCATTCCAGACACATTGTGAATTATGTGGGAGAAAAAGGAAAACAAGGAGCAATAAATGAGCCAGGGAAGGCTCCCCTGGCAAGCAGAGTGAGGTGAGCCCTTCTCCCAGCCCTCAGGCGTCCTCAGCATTCCTTTGATTCCTAGGCTGCCCTAGAGCAGAGGCTGGATTCCAGAATAAAGCAGGGATTGATTCAAAGGATCTCCTCCATGGATCCACCTTGGGCAGCACAAGAGCCCAGCCAGGGCTGCACCCAAGATGAACCAAAATGGCCCCAAAATGCACGGCCGGGCACGGGGTCTGTCCCTGGGATCAGTTCTGCTCCATTTGCATCTTGCAGTTCATTGTCCCATTCCAGCTTTAGCCCAGGCAGTCCCACCCTGCTTGTTTTTCTCTCTCCAGCCCACGGGGTTTGTGCTCCTGGGGCTGAGATTTGGGTCATTTGTCCTTGGTGCCCAGCTGGAGCAGGAACTGTTTTGTCTCCTGTTGTATTTGCAGGGATCCCCATGGAAGGGAGGAAAGATGAATCTGACTCCATGTTCTCAGAAGTCTGATTTATAATTTTATGATACTCTATTATATTAAAGAATACTATACTGAACTATACTAAAGAACACAGAAAGAATACTTACAGAATGCTAAAAAGATAATAATGAAATCTCCTGACTCTTTCCAAAGCCCCAACACAGCTTGGCCCTGATTGGCCAAAGAGTGAAAACAACTCACAGCAGAATCCAATGGAACAATCACCTGTGGGTAAACAATCTCCAAACACATTCCACATGAGCACAACGCAGGAGAAGCAAATGAGATAAGAATTGTTTTCCTTTTCTCTGAGGCCTCTCAGCTTCCCAGGAGCAAAATCCTGGGCAAGGGGATTTTTTCAGAGAATGTGAATGCCACAGTCTCCCTGCTCTGTGCACAGAGCTCACCATCCCCTCATATGAAGCTCAGACCCCCGCATTAAAGCAGCACAGAATCTGAAAATTAGAAAAGCTAAACCTGAGGCATCGCCTCAGTCATCATGAGGGGTTAAAGCCCTTCTACAACATGAAAAACAATTCTGGCACAGGTGCCCAGAGCAACTGTGGCTGCCCCTGGATCCCTGGCAGTGCCCAAGGCCAGGTTGGACACTGGGGCACCCTGGGACAGTGGGAGGTGTCCCTGCCATGGCAGGGGTGGCACTGGGTGGGATTTAGGGTGCCATTATTCCAAGGCTGTTTTTCCCTCAGTCCTGCCTGCGCTGCATCACCAGGACAGCTCAGCTCCTGCTCACAGCCTCTCCCAGGGTTGCTCTGATTGCTCCTTCTCCATCCCTCACCCCTCCAGCTGCCCCAGCTCCCTCCCAGCTCCCAGGTGATTCTGCTGGGTGTTTTGGATGTTTTCCGCAGCCCTCACATTCTGGCATTTCTGCAAGTGCCTCTGCAGAGCTGAACTCCCTCATTATTACTGCAGCTCAGATCATGAAGGAGCTGCACAGGGCTGGGAATAATGAAAAAATGCCATGGAGGAAACTCCCAGAAGGACGCTGAGAAAACTTCAGCCCAAACAGGGCCCTGATCAAAGCAGGAAAATTTGAAAGCATTTGACATCCAGGAACTCCCCTTTTATGCTGCTGGCAGGTGAGAGCTGCCTGCTCAGGCTGAAGAATGCCTTTAGAAAACACATTTTCCAGAATTTCCAGCTAATGACTCCAAAAAGAGTTCTGTGAGTAAGCACCTCCTCGGCAAACAGAATTAGCAGAAGTAGGGCAGAGAGAGGAGGAGTGGCTGGAGGTGCCCCAAGGGTCACAGCCCATATTGCTGTGTTTATTTATAGGTGTCCTAAATAGCAAATTGGGCTCCATTTGTTCTTCCCGAGGGTCTGGCTGTGGGGGTGGCATGGACAGGGCAGCAGTGGGGAAATTTGGCTCTCCTGGGTGCCAGGAGCACACGTAACACTAATTAATAATCAGAACCCAGGACATTGCTCTGGCTGCCCTGGAGGGCTCCAGACCCTGGCCAGGGGCACAGAGACCTTGGCATGGAGTCACAGACACCTGTGCCTTTGATTTTAGCCCATGAAAACAATTCCCAACTTTGTGTGAGGAGTTACGAGCCATGAGAGTTTAAAGTAGAATGATAGTTAGTTTGTCACAAGGTAGAAAAGTAGAATTTTGGGGATTTAGAATGGGGGTTCAAGAGGCAAGATGGAGGAATCTGGGCATGTCCTGTCCTTCTTTCTTCTTCTTCTTGTCCTCCATCTTCTGCTGTGATGGTGACACTTCTGGATTGGTTTAGAGTAGAGACAGACTGTCTAACACAGGTGATAGGTACTGGAAAATTATTGTAAATAATGTATATGCAGCTCTTAGTATTAAAAACTAACACCACCCCAAGGACAGGCACTGTGCCACAGGCCAACCTGCTGGACAGATCTCAGCGAGTCAGAAAAAGAATGTTACAGAAAACAGAGAATAAACAACCTTGAAACCAGAGCTGAGGAATCCTGACTCCTTCTTCGATCTTGGTTCTGGGAAAAAGAGACTTTCCAACACCTCAGGGTCATCCTGACCACAGAGACCCCGAGAATTAATCCCCAGTTTGGCTGTGCGTTGGGAAGGATGAAAGTTTGACAAGAAAGTCTCACAGATGTGTGTGCTTAGCAGAAAGATTTTTGAAAGTAGAACCTGAGAATGAAATAGAGATGGAAGCAAGTTTTGATCTAGAAGAAAAGAATTGCTGAGCCAGCCTTACTGGATAGCCAAGGAGGCAAAGGGTGTGTTGGTTAGAAGGGGTTTTTATGGCTCAGAGCAAAGGATAAACCCACCCCAAACAAGAAGATGTTTGTACCAAGCACAAAGAGAGCACAGGCAAACAAGTCAGCAAATGTGGCAAGTAGAAAAAAGGTCTCAGAATTTTCCACTGCAGGAAAACTGAAAAACAACTTCTAGCTTAAACTGTGATGTACTGACTTTTAGTGACTGGAGAGCAGTAACATGAATATGGTAATTACAGAAGTTGTGATGGGCTGTAGGTAAAAGTTAAGGTACAGATTGGTTCTGCTGTATGAAGATGCTCAGCACAGAAAAGTCTACAATGCATTGTGACCTAAACTAAGGGTGTGCAGGCCTGCCTGCAGCTGGAGCTGGCAGCTGTGGGCACAGCTCTGTCACCCACGGCCCTGGGCTGCTGGGACACCTTGGATACAATAAACTGCATTTGGGAGAGCCCCTGGAGTCCCACATCCCTCATTCAGGCTCTTACAGGTGTGGAAATAGCTTCCCTCTCAGCTTCTAGGGCTCCTTCCAGGAGCTGTTCCTGCCCTGTCCCTGTCCCTGTCCCAGCTCTGTGGTCAGTGGTGATCAGGGGCACTGGGCCACCAGCACAAGTCTCAAGCCTGGTTCACTCTGAGGCCTGACTCAAGCCAAAATTATCCCTACTCCATATCTGGTTTTATGGCTGCGCCATGCAATGACTCAGGCTAAGCCTTTGTAGGGGAAAATTTCCTCTAAAATAAAAGTTTGTCAATAAAAAGCTCTTTCTAAGCGGCCTCCCACCGTGCCCGCCTCCGGGAGATCCATCAGGAAACGCTGCCTTTGGGGCCTTTCCAAAGGACTTTCCTCTAATAAAAAGTGAGCTTATTGACAAGCTTTCCTGGCTGTTCTTTCCCAAGCTTTTGTAAAGATATAATTGCCAAGATGATATAGATTTATTTGGCATCCTGGCTAGGCCTGAGAAATTACAGCTGTACCTTCCTGTCAAACTCACGCCTTCAGGCAAATTGGGCTGAAATTCGGCCCCAGTGCTCACGTGGAAAACTGCAGGAGACAGCAATTCCAGGGCTTGGAACTGAGGGGAGAGG
>NW_005054303.1:16260215-16267820 GCF_000277835.1 Geospiza fortis | reverse complement strand
GAGAGGAGAGGAGAGGAGAGGAGAGGAGAGGAGAGGAGAGGAAAGGAAAGGAAAGGAAAGGAGGAAGGAAGGAAGGAAGGAAGGAAGGAAGGAAGGAAGGAAGGAAGGAAGGAAGGAAGGAAGGAAGGAAGGAAGGAAGGAAAGGAGGGAGGAAGGAAGGAAGGAAGGAAGGAAGGAAGGAAGGAAGGAAGGAAGGAAACCCCCCTTTTCCTTGGATAGCCAGGCCTCATTCATCTGCCTCTGGTGGGAGAACACTGGGAGCAGATTGCCCCAAAATCCTGGGGATATCCCAGCCCTGGAAGTGGCCAGGCTGGACACTGGGGCTGGGAGCACCCTGGGACAGTGGGAGGTGTCCCTGCCATGGCACTGGGTGGGATTTAAGGTCCCTTTGATCCCAAACTATTCTGGGATTTATGGTCTCTCTAAGGTTTGGATTTTTTGATTATTTTTCTTTGTCCATGTCCAAGGAATGGGGTGACTGAGGTTATAAACTGCACTTTGTAAAGGACATGAATATTCAAAAAGAACAAGTTCTAAACATCCCTCTCTGCCTAAATCCAGACCTGGCCCCACTAGGATGGGCTGGAGGCCCTCCCTGGCTCAGACACCCCACAGTGAGCAGGCTGTCAAACGAGACCCAAAACATTTCCTTCATTTCCACACCCATCCATGTTCTCATTAGTGAAATACACCTGGAATCTTCATCTCCACCCAGAAATATCTTTCTTTTTAATTCTTTTTGTGCTGACCCATTCCAGCTTCCCCTGCAGCCCTGGGACCACTGGGAGCCCTCCAGAGCTGTGAAATATCCTGTGAATATTTCATCCTGGAGAAAAGAGGGACTGAAGCAACCCCTGCTGGATTTCAGACTATGGAAATCTGCCACGGAGTTTCATCCTTGGCCCCTGATCCAGCAAAATCCCAAGGACCGGGGTGCTGGATGGAATCAGCGCATTCCAGCTGAGGAATCCTGCCCCACTCCCAAATCCAGTGAAAGTTTGGGGTGAAATCCCCCCAGACCCCATTCTGCAGCAGTCCCTGACACCTCAGCATTTGCACAGAAATTTGGGATCACCCTGGGAACCTTTCCAAAAGCTGCCCATGCACACAACAAAAGAAAACTTTCATCTGCTCTGCTTCTGCCTGAACTTGAGCAACCTTTAGTTGAGACATTTCTGGTGACTCCAGAAAAATTAAGTGGGGAAGAAGTAACTCTGTTCTTTGCCTCCCTTGCTTTTCAAATGATTTTTCTTTCATTTTTTAAAGCACTACCCAAGGCTGTTCTCTGCAAACTTGATCTCTCTGTGCAAAACCTACTTGAAATTCTCTGCTGTTCCTGAGGAATGGTGCAGCACTTGGGGAGCCTGGGGATTTGGAGCATCCTTGGTGTTTGTTGTTCCAAGAAGCAGGCACTGGGGCAGGGAAATATCCAGCTGCTCCTTGGCCCAGACCTGCTCCATTGCTGGCTCCAGGATTGGAAGTTGCAGCACGTTAATTAATTGTGACCTTGCTCACTGCTCCAGAGAGGCCTGGGGGCACTGCTGGAATGCTCCACACACTCAAAATATTTGTGGTTTTAATGAAGTTTTGTGCATCTGGATGCAGGTGGGTTGGGAAGGGAAGTCCATGAACCACCTCCCTTGGGGTGGAGAAGGTGATGTGGGAAAGGTAACTCAGAATTGGAATTATACCTTATCAATTCAGGTTGTTGGCATGATCATCTCCTCGAGAGATGTTTAGATAGATGTGTTTTGGATATTTTTAGTTATTTTCTTTATTTTAGCTATTTATTTTATTTATTTAGTTATTTTAGTTATTTTTGTTATTTTATTTTTTACATGAGACCTGTTTGTTAGAGACACACTGGAAAGATCCAGACAGGATGGGGAAGGTGCTCCCTCACCCTGGCACTGCTGAGGCCCCATCTGGGCACTGCTCCTGTTTGTATCTGATTTAAGTTGGATCCTCCAACTGCACCTCCCTGAGCCCCAGGTCTCCCAAATGAATCCTGCCCTTATCCCAGGGGGATAAATCAGACTCAGGCCACAAAATGAGCACCAATTTCTGGGAGACTGATCCTCATCTCAAGCAGTAAAACAGCAAAAGGTTTTTCCCTCTCTACATAAAAGAACATATAAAATATATTAATTTTTTTTCCAGAAAACAGGGATGGATGGGAGATTGGGAATTGGGAATTCCTGGCTGGGCTGGAATTGCCAGAGCAGCTGTGGCTGCCCCTGGATCCCTGGCAGTGCCCAAGGCCAGGCTGGACATTGGGGCACCCTGGGGCAGTGGGAGGTGTCCCTGCCATGGCAGGGCTGGCACTGGGGGGGATTTAAGGTCCTTTCCCACCCAAACCATTCTGGGATTCTGGGATATTGCTCAGCATTCCCTGGAGCAGGGCACTGCTTTTCTGGACAGCTCCAGAGAGTTTCACTGAGGATCAATGGAGTCAAACTCTGACACAAGAAACGTCTCCAGGCTCTGAGCTGAAGTGTTCCCATTAACCAGAGAGAGCCACGTGGGTGTGGAACCTCCCAGCCCCTGTCCCTCCCCTGGCTGAGCCAGATCAGGACATTCATCAGCTCAATTAATCCTTCCCAGGTGGAAGTGCCTCCCAATTAGGCTGCGGTGAGGGATGGAAGCAGAGGGAAATGGCTCTCCTTAATGAGTGCCTGTGAGGAGCCTCTGCAGAGCCATCCCTCACCTGCTGCTGGGGCACAGCCCTGGGCAAGGAACCACAGCCCTGGCATCCCTGGGAGAGGAGCAGAGCCTCAGCTTTGTCCTGCTCCTCCCAGGGCATCCCCCTGGGGCTGGGAGCATCCCTCTGTCACCACATTTCTCTTCACAGAGAAAAGCAAGGCGCAGTGCTGCCCAAGGATATTTCTGGGTTCCATATTCTCTGAACCTCAGAGAAAGGAAAAACAATTCTTATCATTTGTTGTGCCTGTGTTTGTGCCACAGCAGAATGCAATGTGGAGATTGTTCACCCACAGTGATGGGGTTTTGGTTCCTTGGCCTGTCAGGGCCAGGTGTGTGTGTCAGGACTGTCGGGACACTCACAAGATTCTGGGCAGTGTGAGCAGAGCTGAGTGCTTGGCAGATTCAGTTTAGATGTAATATAGTGTAATATAATATAGAATAATATATATTCATTTTATATTTTTATTAATTATTATTATTTATTAGTTTATTTATATATCTTTATATATATTTTATAGATTAATATATATTTCGATGTAATGTGTAATATACAGTGTAATACAGTATAGAATAATATAGTGTAATAAAATAATTAATTAGCCTTCTGATAAAATGGAGCCAGATGCATCATTCTCTCTCCCCCCCTTCAGGGATGAAAATATCCAATATACCTCTGGGCTGGGGGGTGTCCCCAGGGCATCCTTGCACTGCTCAGCGCCCCAAACCAGGTTGGGGAGTTAGGAAATAAATGAGAGGGAAGTTCTGCAGGAGTTGCTGGTGCTCCTCGGGCAGCTCAGAGTTCCTGCTCCTTGAAGGTAAAAAGCTTCAAGGAAAAAACTTCCCATGCTGTTAGCTCCATATCTTACACGGTTTCAGAGTTTGAATCTGGCTTTCAACACCTCCCATTATCTAAACACACAGAAAAACCCATTTTACAGCCCATCCTAAAGACTAAGTCCAGCTGACTGTGAAAATGCACCTTCCTTCACATCCAGACCCGCAGCCCTCCCTCCCCAGAGCTCCCAAATGCTTCCAGCACTGCCTCAGGTCCTGCGGGGTTTAAAAGAGCAATTGCAAGTTCTGCTGGACAGGGGAAAATGCAGGTTCTCCTTTTAAACCCAGCCTGCAGTGAGTGCATTCTCAGATCAATGCCCCTGGAGCTCTAAAAACCCATTTTAGCCCCAGCGTTCATTGGAATGCAGGTGCAGCACCCTGGGCCTTGTGGCTCCACAGCCTGACTCACAGCCCAATTCCAATTAGCTTCACCTCATTAAATGGGAAGCCAGTTTGTTGTCATCTCACCTCAAACAGCTCGAACATTCCTAATTGGGGAAAAAAAAAACCACGAAAAAAACCCTCCAGTAGGTTCCATTTCATTTTTAGACCAAAATGAACCCATTGCTCAGTGCTGCCTGGCAGGAGCTGCTCCCTAATTCGGGTGTCAGCCGTGCAGGGGGAGCTCATTGCTCACACCAGCGTGGGTGGGAGCTCCTTTGATGTGCAGATCAATCCATTCAGCCAGAAATGCGCACAGGCTCCCTGTCTGTCCTGTCTGTGGAACCCAGGACATTGCTCTGGCTGCCCTGGGGGACTCCAGACCCTGGCAGGGGCTCAGAGACCTTGGCACGGAGTCACAGACACCTGTGCCTTTGATTTTAGCCCTTGGAAACAATTCCCAGCTTTGTGTGAGGAGTTACAAGCCACGAGGGTTTGAGTAGAATGACAGTGAATTTGTCACAGGGTGAAAAAGTAGAATTTTGGGGTTTTAGAATGGGGGTTCAGGAGGCAAGATGGAGGAATCTGGGAGTGTCCTGTCCTTCTCCTTCTTGTCCTCCATCTTCTGCTGTGATGGTGGCACTTCTGGATTGGTTTAGAGTAGAGACAGACTGTCTGACATAGGTGATAGGTATTGGAAAATTATTGTAAATAATGTACTGTCGCTTTGATTTTTTAAGTTCTTCCAAGCCTTCTGATGTTTACATTCTTGTAATGAACTTTCTCACACATTTTCTGTAAATAACTTATTGTCTTACATTCTTTTATGGAAGAAGAGAAATTTGATGGACTGTTGGTTTGTCCAGTGTCGTTGGAGAGGTGGCACTGTCACCCTCCAATCCACTGTCACTTTTGGAAATCTGTAAATGTTAAAGTCAGAAAATAAACTTCCCTTTTTTCACCTTGAGAACAGCAGTGTGCGCTCGTGTTGTTTCGTGTCCTATAGTGACAAAGCACATGTAGTTTTTAGTGTAAAAAGCCAACACCACCCCAAGGGCAGGGACTGTGCCACAACCCGACCTGCTGGACAGATCTCAGCAGGTCAGAGATAGAATGTAATGGATAAGAGAAAATAAACAACCTTGAGAACCAGAGACAAGGAATTCTGCCTTCTTCTTTGGTCTCAGGGCTGGGAAAAAGAGACTTTCCAACACCCCGGGGTCATCTCAACACCAGAGACCTCGTCACCTGTCCCCCTGTGCTGCCCATGTCCTGCATGGGATAAATGCAAACACTGAAAATCCCCAGCCTGACAGAGCAGTGCTCCAGGGTGGTTCTGCAGTGTTCTGGGAATCCCCACATCTCCCTGCCCAGGAATGGTGTCCTGCAGCAAATTCTGCCCATGTTCTCAGCCCTCAAGGCTCTCCCAGTTTGTCCCAGTAAAGGTTGTGAAGAATGCGCATTTTATGATTGGCTTCTCACAAATATTCAAATGAATATTATATGTGTTGTGTTAGAAAATTATGCTGTGTAAATTTTCTTAAGTATCTTAATTTTTCTTAGTTTTCTTAAGTGTGTCAAATATAGTTTTAGCTTATAACATAATATAAAATAGTAATATAGAATAATAGAACAGAATATAGAATAATAGAATAGAAATAGAATAGAATATAGAGTAGAATAGAAATAGAATATAGAGTAGAATAGAATAGGCTATAGAATAGAATATAGAATAATAGAATAGAAATATAGAATAGAAAAATAGAAACTATGCTATGTAAAATACTTTTTTAAAGAAAGGACTCACACTGAGACGGCAGCCGTAGGACACCTGAATCTTTCAGAGAAAGAGAATTTATTGCTCCATGATCAGAACAAACAACCTTCTTCCTGCCTGCTCAGCCCTGGAGACGCTGTCAGGATCCAGAGGAAGAAGCTGACACTGCCCAGACAGAATCCTGTGTTTGAATGGAATTTATGCATCATGGATGAGCTGTATGAATATGCAACAGGCTGTTGCTTTTAAGGGTTAATCCTCTGTTAACATGGGGCCTTTTTAGGGCTCATGCTACCCAGAAAGAGGTACCTGGACTGTCCATAACTCTCTGTTCTTATTGTCTCATATTGTCCTAATCCTAATTGTCCAAATTTTTATCACACTAATTATATTACTATTTTTATAACCATTTTATTGCTATTAAACTTCTAAAATTCTAAAAACCAGTGACTGGCATTTTCACAAGGTGCTGTGAGCAGCAGCTCTGAGCAGACTGAGGAGAATCCCTGAGATGAGGAGCTGCTGCAGCCTCACCAACACTTCATTAGCAGGAGCCTGATCAATCCACTCTGATCAATCCAATTAGCAGCAGCGACTGGAGAAACCCCTCGGGAGGTGTTTGCACACCCAGGGAGGAGGGATGGTCAGGCACTTCTGTAAGAGCCTGACTGAGGGATGTGGGACTCCAGGGGCTCTCCCAAATGCAGTTTATTGTATCCAAGGTGTCCCAGCAGCCCAGGGCCGTGGGTGACAGAGCTGTGCCCACAGCTGCCAGCTCCAGCTGCAGGCAGGCCTGCACACCCTTAGTTTAGGTTACAATGCATTATAGACTTTTCTGTGCTGAGCATCTTCATAGAGCAGAACCAATCTGCACCTTAACTTTTACCTACAGCCCATCATAGCTGCTGTAATTACCATATTCATGTCACTGTTCTCCAGTCACTAAATGTCAGTGCATCACAGTTTAAGCTAGAAGTTGTTTTTCAGTTTTCCTGCAGTGGAAAATTCTGAGACCTTTTTTCTGCTTGCCACATTTGCTGACTTGTTTGCCTGTGCTCTCTTTCTGCTTGGTACAAACATCTTGTTTGGGGTGGGTTTATCCTTTGCTCTGAGCCATAAAAACCCCTTCTAACTAACACACCCTTTGCCTCCTTGGCTATCCAGTAAGGCTGGCTCAGCAATTCTTTTCTTCTAGATCAAAACTTGCTTCCATTTCTATTTCATTCTCAGGTTCTACATTCAAAAATCTTTCTGCTAAGCACACATATCTGTGAGACTTTCTTGTCAAACTTTCATCCTTCCCAACACACCTCCTTCCCTGGCATGGAGCTCTGGGAGCCTGACCCCTCAGACCCAGCCTGGAGGTGTGGGGAGGCTTGAGGAACCAGCACAAAACAGCTGAGTAATGAGAAAGAAGAGAAATTAGATTTTGCTCCCCTACATCTGCTTTCCAAAGCCAACTTCTTTGGATTACAGGTAGAAAAAGTTTCATTTTCAAATAAAAATGTAGCTTCTCTTTATGAGAAGTTGCAGGAGGAAATCCCTGAGCTCCAGCCAGAGCCAGAGGAGGGGATCAGAGACCCTAAAATTGAGTTGGATTTACCTGGAGTGAGTGGCTGGGGCATTGCTGCTGATGTCATGTGTCAGAAACCCTTCTAAATTATAAAAAATTATCACTTGAATTCACTAAAAAATTCACTATAAAATACATTTAATATATATAATATATATAATATATTATCAATATATATTATAGATAACATATATTAATAAATATAATAAATAAATATAAATGTAATAAATAATTATAATAATATATAATTTATAATATTCGACATGACAATAAATATATAATATATAATATATAAATATTATATATATTCACTATAAATATATTCACTATGAAATAA
>NW_005054303.1:16254656-16255101 GCF_000277835.1 Geospiza fortis | reverse complement strand
ATTATATAATTATTAATATAATATATAGTTTATGATATTTGAATATTGTAATAAAAATATAAATATAATAAGTAATTATGATAATATATACAATTAATATAATATGTAAATATAATATATATTCACTATATATATATTCACCATGAATATAATTTCACTATAAAATATATCGCTTAAATTCACTATAATTTAAATCCTTTCCACTCTCGGTCCCTCCCTTTGGGACAAGGGCTGCAGGCAGGAGTTGGAATTCCTGGAGCTGGAAGGGCCACAGAGCCTGCCCCACTCAGGGACAGAGAGAAAAAACGCCACCAGGAGCTCTGCCACCCCCACCCAAAGAGGGGCACCCCCCCATCTCCTCCCCCAGTGTGTTTAAATTAATAGGTGTGGAAAATGCCAATCACTTGTTTTAAAAATTTTAAAAAGTTTAATAGCAATCAAATGG
>NW_005054303.1:16250411-16254491 GCF_000277835.1 Geospiza fortis | reverse complement strand
CTCATCCATGATGCATAAATTCCATTCAAACACAGGATTCTGTCTGGGCAGTGTCAGCTTCTTCCTCTGGATCCTGACGGCGTCTGCAGGGCTGAGCAGGCAGGAAGAAGTTTGTTTGTTCTGATCATGGAGCAATAAATTCTCTTTCTCTGAAAGATCCAGGTGTCCTGGGGCTGCTATCTGGTGTGAGTCCTTTCTTTAAAAAAAGTATCTTACATAGTATAGTTTCTATTTTAACTTTATGTTATAACCTAAAACTATATTTAACACACTAGTTAAGAAAATTAACACAGCATAACTTTCTAACAGAACACATATAACATTCATTTGAATATTTGTGAAAAGCCAATCATAAAATACACATTTCTCACAATAGGGACAGAGTTCCATGGCTGGATCCTGATGCTGATGGCCCAGCCCCCCTGAGCAGAGCATTTACAGAGCTGTGCATTCCCAAATTCCCCCTCTGCACTCAGCAGGGTGGGAGGGGAGGCCCCGGGGTGTGCTGTGATTTGGGGGCTCTGTGGCTGCTCAGCAGCTCCCGGGAAGCTGCTCCATTCATCATTCTCCATTATTCATTAGCCAGCATCCATTATTCATTAATTATTCATTATTCATCCCTCCTGCCTGTGCCTGGCAGCCCCAGGCTCCTGCAGCCTGGTTCCAGGCCTGCTGCCACCCCACAGAGGGCTGAGGGGACAGGGGGGGACACCCCAGTCCTGCTGCAGCCCCTGACCCCCACAGGTGCCCCTGTGTCCACCTGGGCTGTCCCTGCAGCCCTTATCTATCCACATTGAAGTTCTTCACTCAGAGGGTGGGGAGGGCTGGGCTGGAATTGCCAGAGCAGCTGTGGCTGCCCCTGGATCCCTGGCAGTGCCCAAGGCCAGGCTGGACCCCCTGGGACAGTGGGAGGTGTCCCTGCCATGGCAGGGGTGGATGGGATATAAAAGAAGTACCCAGACCATCCATAACTCTTTGTTTCTATCGTCTTGTATTGTCCTAACCCAAATTGTCCAAATTATTATTACTCTAATTATATTGCTATTTTTCTAACCATTTTATTACTATTAAACTTTTAAAATTTTAAAAACAAGCAATTGGCGTTTTTCACAGCACACATATAGAATCCATCAGAATATTTCAATAATTATATTTTGTATTATAATATCCAATATTATAATATGCACCTATTAGAGTAGGGAGGGACCATTCCCCCATCAAGGACAGAGCCCAGAAATGTCCCCAGCTGTCCCAGCCCCTGCTGGAGCTGCAGCACACACATTTCTCCCTGCAGAGGTGGAAGTTTGGGCCTGGCACAGCTGCTCCCATACACAGAGCAGGGTCTGAGGGCAGCAGCAGGCTGGAGCTGCTAATTAAACCATTTCATCTGCAGCCTCTGATGGCTCTGCCTCTCCAGCCCTGGCCAGCTGCACCCCCAGTCGTGATCCTGGGGGCTGTAACCCTCTGAAATATTGAGGCTGATGAAAGCCAATGTTTGCTTCATTCCCTGCCAAGTTTGGGGGTGGATCATGAAGTATTTCATGATACAATATTTCACAGAGCCCAGCTGCCTTGGCCTGCAGGACCTGGTGTCTCACATCACTGGTGCATGGACAGGAGCTGCCCACAAGGGGATTTGCCTTTTTCTCCTGCCCTGTGTGCTGGTTCCAGCTGAAATCAGGCAATGCATTTCCAGCTCAGCACAGGAAATGTGCTCAGCACAGATAAAAACACCCCAGTTCTCCCTGCTCTGCTCTTGGTGCTGGCCCAGCCATGGCTGCACTCCCACAGCAAGGGAGAACCAGTTCTGGGAAGGGTTGGCACCAGGCCCAGGTGTTCCCCAGGGGCTGTGGATGAATTCAGGTGAGTTTTGTGCCCCTGTGGACATGCAGAGTGTGTGAGCAAGTCACATCAGCACCTTCCTCACCTGAGAATTCAACAGCCCAGCAGGAAACCTCCATCTCCCCATCCAGGGCCCCTCCAGGTCCTCCTTGTTCCCCACAGACAGACAGACAGACATGAGGGATCTGCTCCAGAGCCACCCCTGGCAGCTCCAGCAGAGGGGATGGGACCTGGGCAGTGCTGACTCCTGCCTTGGACCCTGGTGCCACACAAGGCATCACCCACCTGGAATTCCGTTCCCAAAACAGAGTCCCAGCTTGGTTTGGGTTACAGGAACCCTAAATCCCGTCCAGTGCCACCCCTGCCATGGCAGGGACACCTCCCACTGTCCCAGGGTGCCCCAATGTCCAGCCTGGCCTTGGGCACTGCCAGGGATCCAGGGGCAGCCACAGCTGCTCTGGCAATTCCAGCCCAGCCAGGAATTCCCAATTCCCAATCTCCCATCCATCCCTGCCCTCTGGCACTGGGAGCCATTCCCTGGCTCCTGTCCCTCCAGCCCTTGGGAATTGTCTCCATATTTCCTGTGGGGCCTCTCCAGGTCCTGCAGGGCCCCAGTTAGGTCAAACCCGGCCTTGCACCCACTGCCATTAATAATTAATAAAGTTTCCTTCTCCAAGACTTCCACAGAAATTCTGGCCACTCTCAGCCTTGTCTGACGATTTCTCACCATACACACAAAGTATAAAACATTCCCAAGGCCTGGAAACCAGGGAGGGTTGTGGCAGCAGGTATCAACAAAGTATAAAACATTTCCAAAGGCCTGGAAACCCAGCAGGATTGTGGCAGCATGTCACAGACACATTTTATGAAAAATCCTTTCCTTAGGATCTTTTCTCCTGAGAAGCTGAGGCCTCAGGAACAAAATGCAAACAATGGTTATCTGCTGCTGTGGAATGCAACAGGTGCATCTGTGATTGGTCTCATGGGGTTGTTTCTAATTAATGGCCAATCACAGTCAGCTGGCTCGGACTGTCTGAGAGTCACAAGATTTTGTTATCATTCCATTCCTTCCTTTCCTTACAAGCCTTCTGATGAAATCCTTTCTTCTATTCCTTTAGTATAGTTTTAATATAATATATATCATAAATTAATAAATCAGCCTTCTGGAACATCGAGTCAGATCCTCGTCTCTTCCCTCATTCTCAGACCCCTGTGAGCACCACCACAGCAGCAGGGATCAACAAAGTGAAAAACATTCCCAAGGCCTGGAAACCAGGCAGGGCTGTGGCAGCTCTCAGAGCCTCACACAGATGCAGCCTGTGCTCGCTGTGGTGGCTCTGCTCCCTCACACAATCTCTTTAAAACCCAGAGGGAGTCCCACTTTAATTTGCAGAAATTTAATGACAGTATTACTTTGGAAATGAGAGTTAACTTTTGAATGGTGTGGATTCCTTCATCTGATGAGGAGAAAGTGTGCCTGCAATGATAATCGCTTAATAGAGCCATGTGGGTAAATATCAAAGAATTTGTATCTCTTTATTGATGCTGTGCTCACAAAACACTTCAATTCTCTTTTTTTTTTTTTAATCTTATCTGAATTTTCAGTGCATTTCACCTGCATGGCTTGGTGCAATGGTGAACCAGAGCATTTGCAATTTCCCCATTCCTCATTTAACTTTTGGAGGAGCTTTTTGTCTCTTCTGGGGACCACCAAAGGTGGGGAGAGCTGCCAGAGGGGCTGAGCCCAGAGAGAAGCAGCTTTGACAACAATTCCCTGATGGAATCTCCAGGGAGAGCAGGGATTCCTGGGCTGCCAACACCAAGATTTCCATCCATGTCCATCCCAAGGAGCAGCATTTTGGGGATATTTCCATGTTCACCCCATACACCTCGCCTGTAAGTCAAATCACACCTGACCTTCCTTTGCTCCTCACACTCAGCTCTGCTGAGATCCTGCAGCTTCCCTCAAAACACCAGATTTTTTACACCTTCATCCCTCAAAATACCAGGTTTTTGGCTGCTCCAGAGGCTCTTCTCTGCCAGGCTGTGTTAAAATATCCATATTTCCCACACTGGTTCCCCTCCTGGTCTGATCCACGTCCATCTGACCCAGCCCCAGTTTTATTTCCATTTGTATCCAAGTAAAGCCCAGCTCTTTTCCTCCAGCCCAGGAGCAGGTAGGACCAAGGCATCACCCAAATCCATGGATCCACCTGCAAATGTCCTTCCAGAGAGCAG
>NW_005054303.1:16249910-16250401 GCF_000277835.1 Geospiza fortis | reverse complement strand
CAGGAATGTAAGGAATTCCCATCTAAGCATAGGCAGGGAGAACTTTCCCCGAGTTTACAGAATCCAGGGAAGCTCCCACTTGGATTGAGGACCCAATCCACAAATTCCTTTCCAGAGAGCAAAGCTGTGCAGGAGTCATTCAGGTTCTCATGGAATTCCAGAGCAGTTTGGGATTTAAAGCTCATCCAGTTCCACCCTGTCACTGACATATTTTATGAAAATCCTTTTTGCCAGGATTTTTCTCCTGAGGGGCTGAGAAGCCTCAGAAGAGAAATGTAAACAATAATTATCTGATTGCTTGGAATGTGGTCTGGGGATGGTTTACCAACAGTTGCATCTTTGATTGGTCCCATGTAAATTGTTTTAAATTAATGACCAATCCCAGTCCAGCTGTGTCGGGACTCTGGTCATTCACAAGATTTTATTTTTCATTCCTTTCTGGCTTTCTGATGAAATTCTTTCTTCTATGCTTTTAGTATGGTTGTAGTATA
>NW_005054303.1:16248976-16249855 GCF_000277835.1 Geospiza fortis | reverse complement strand
GATTGTCATCTCTTCCTTTGTCCTGGGGACCCTCAAACACCCCCACACCATCCCCTGCCATGGACAGGAACACCTTCCTCTATCCCAGATTTTTAAACATTTTTTCCTTAATTTTTCCACCCTGGTTTAACAGCTTCCCTCTGGCCAAACTCCTCCTGCCAGTCTGGAACACCTTTGGTTCATCCAGTGGATTTTAGTTTTATATTTTTCCTAAATCCCACTCCTTTGTCCCAGTCCACAGGAACGATGGGAGGTGCAGGAGCATCCCCTACAGAGTTTCCACTTCCCCCAAATATTTGCTGTTTCAGGAAAAAAATCCCTGTGCCCAGAGACAAGTGAGGATAAAATATATTTAAATGAAATCCAAAGGTTTGAAGGAGTTTATTTTTAGCCAAGCCAGCTGGGGTTTGAATTTCACTTCCAAGGGAAATCCTGCAAAAAGCAAGGCATGAACAGAGGAGTAGAAATCAGAAAGGAGAGTTTTGCTTTAGAATTCCTGCAAAGAATTTGGGGGGAAAATTGGAGGATATCAAAACACCAGGAACTGTTCCAATTTCCATGTTGCTTCCACTTCCACGCCCAATGTATATTTAATAATGAAATGTGAGAGTGTAATGAAATCAAACAGCCTGTTTGGAACAGAGAAATGCTCTGAAAGAAGACACAACATGGAAGAGTTTTCAAAAGGTAATGTTAGAAATTCCCCTTGCACCTCCCCAAAGTTTAGGTGCTGGTTTTTATGGATAACCCCCCTGCTCCTGCAGAGCTGCTCAGCAGCGAGCTCAAAGCACTGCCTGAACAAAAGCAAAGCACAAAAAGAAATATTTTCTTTCCAGAACCTTCAGATCCATAGAATTGCCCAGAGGTTTCCAGGCATTC
>NW_005054303.1:16247296-16248959 GCF_000277835.1 Geospiza fortis | reverse complement strand
TAAAGCCCAGCACAAATCAGGAGAAATTAAATGTGTAACAAAATCCTCTCTCAGCCAAGGAGATTATTTTTATTTTATTCTCGAGCTATCAAATCCAAACAGCTTTGATCATTACCTCTTCTCCTTTGTTTCCTGGGCTTAATTTTTCTTTCTTTAGAAGAGAATTATTTCCAAGGCATCCAAATTCATGCTGTGCAGCCAGGTAGCTCTGCCAGGAGAGGAGCTCCCAGGGGCCCTTTCTGTTCCCATTTGCATCCCCCAGAGCATCAAGGAATCTGTTCAGGGCCTCCCACTCCTTCAGGGAGGGGAAGGAAAAACCTTCAGGCTGGTAAAACTCATTTGAAAGCCTTCTTCAAGAGCCGGTGACCTAAATAGAGCTGAATTTCCTGGATTTATCCTGATGCTGCTGCTCCCAGGAGAGGTGAGAGCAGAGACTCTGTCCTGCTGTCCTTGGATAACGGGAGGAACCTTGGCCTGGGAGCTCAAAGGAGGGACTGAAGTGATGCACAGAGACAAAATCATCTTTTAGGAGCCTCTAAAAGATTAATTACTGCTCTTCCATTACAACATATCTGAAAAGTATTTTGGGAGTGCTGAGGGGCCTTTCCCTGCTGCTCTTGCAAACCCTCTGATGCCTTGTGCAGGCTGCCCTAGAGCAGAGGCTGGATGGAGTTCCAGAATAAAGCAGGGATTGATTCAAAGCATCTCCTCCATGCATCCACCTTGGGCAGCACAAGAGCCCAGCCAGGGCTGCACCCAAGATGAACCAAAATGGCCCCAAAATGCACGGCCGGGCACGGGGTCTGTCCCTGGGATCAGTTCTGCTCCATTTGCACCTTGCAGTTCATTGTCCCATTCCAGCTTTAGCCCCTGCAGTCCCACCCTGCTTGTTTTTCTCTCTCCAGCCCACGGGGTTTGTGCTCTTGGGCTGAGATTTGGATCATTTGTCCTTGGTGCCCAGCTGGAGCAGGAATTGTTTTGTCTCCTGTTGTATTTGCAGGGATCCCCGTGGCAGGAAGGAATGATGAATCTGACTCCATGTTCTCAGAAGTCTAATTTATTATTTTATGATACCGTATTATATTAAAGAATGCTATACTCACCATCTCCTGATATGAACCCAGACCCACACACTAAAGCAGCACAGAATGTGAAAAATAGAAAAGCTGAACCTGAGGCATCACTGTGGGAAGGGGCAGCCCCAGTCCCACAGCATCGCTCACTCTGCCCTGGCCTGTCCTGTCCCCCTGGCACCACTCCTGGATCCAGCTGGAGCCCAGGTCCATCCATCTCCTGTTGTGGTTTTGGGAAGGACGAGCAGCCAGGGGAGTGGAGGCTGCAGCTCTGGCAGCTCCCCAGGTGCAGCTGGCAGAGGAGCTGTGGCTGAGCAGGGCTGGGTCCTGCAGCTCCTGCCTTCAGCTCCTGCGTGGGATTCCCTGAACTCATTGCTGAGCCCTCAGCCCCTTGCAGAGCCACCCCGGGCTGGGACAGCCCCAGGGACAGGGATGGCAGGGACAGGGATGGCACAGGGACAGGGATAGGACAGGGACAGCGATGGCAGGGACAGGGATGGCAGGGACAGCCCCAGGGACAGCCCCAGGGACAGGGATGGCAGGGACAGTGATAGCAGCGGGAAGGGCGGGGCAAGGGAAGGCCCAGGGCA
>NW_005054303.1:16241921-16247159 GCF_000277835.1 Geospiza fortis | reverse complement strand
GGTAGTCACAGGGACAGGGATGGCAGGGACAGGGATGGCACAGGGACAGCCCCCAGAGACAGCAGTGGCAGGGACAGGGATGGAGGGACAGGAGTGGCAGGGACAGGGATGGCACAGGGCAGTGATGGCAGGGACAGCCCCCAGATCCAGGATGGCACGGGGACAGCAATTAATGAGTGTGCAAAACCACTGGGATTGAATTGCTGGGAGCACAAGAAGCAGGAACTGCGCCAGGAGGCAGCTCCAAACCAGCCACCCAAAGAGGGATCAAAGCAAATCTCTTCTCTTTCATCCCCCAGCTCACGTGGAGAAATCTGAAGGTTTTAATTGTGGGATAACACAGGGGCTGTTTCCTCTGAGCCCCAGTTGGCTCAGTGATCCCTGAAAACCCCTAAAACCTTTGAACAAAATCCAGATTTAAGTCCTAGGAGAGCTTTTCTTTATCCTCCAGGGCGCTGAAGGCCTGGACATCTCATCTGTGTCATGAAAGGGCTCAAAGAACAGCACCAGAGTCAATCCATCTTTCCTGAAAATCAGGATATGCAAATCCTGGAGAAGCCTCTGGCTGCTGGAGCACTTCCCCATGCCACATTCCCTGAGCTCTGGCTCTGCATTTGCTCCTGGAGAGCCCCATGCAAGCCAAAGGCTGATGGATAGTCACACCTGTTTAAGCTCAGGTGTCAGAAAAGAAGGAAATTTGGGATATATTAAAGGAATTGAGGGTAACAGTGTGTTATTCCTGCATTATTTAATGCCCTGCTGTATGTCAGGCAACAGAGAGCATCCAAAGCTGTGGGAGGAAACAAAAGGAAAATTCCCCGTGTTGACGGCAATTCCAGAAATAATCAACACCTTCTCCCAGGCCCTGACTGCTCCTAATGCAGGCAGAAGATTCTGGAACAAGGCTGGGAAACAGGGGTTTAAGGATGAGGGGTTTGCAACCTGTCTTTGCTTTTATCAGAGCAGTAATCTGCTCTGCCAAGTCCCCATGACAAATCTCAGCCTGGGTTGAAATTTTCCACGTTGAGCTGCCCTGTGTCTGGGGTTTCAGGAAAAGTTGGGTTTTCCTGCCCACACATACGTTGGTTTTCAATGAAGACCCTTGAAAAACATGGATTTGCTGATAGAGGGCTGAATTTTAAATGGGTTTACACAAAATCACTGAGTTTGGAAAAGATCTCCAAGGTCAACACGCCCAGCCTGTGTCTGATCCCCACCTTGGCACCAGCCCAGAGGTCTGAGCACCACCCCCAGCCATTCCTTGGGCACCTCCAGGGGTGGTGAAGGTGCCTCAGAGCGTGCTCAAAAGCAGATTTGAACATATTTTTACATATTTGACCCAAGGCTGGACTCACTGATCTCAGAAAACTTGAGCCTCACCTGAACAATTCCACCAGTCAGACACACCTGGCTGTGCCCCAGGGTTTGCAGTCGGAGGGGAACCTCAAACCACACCTCTGAAAATGTCCCCAAGTGCCACCCAGGGCAGATTGGGACCCTCAGTGCTCAGTGCACTCCCTAGAGCTCAGCTTTGGGCAGCTCATCCCTCTGCGCCTCCAGCAGAGCTCCCAGGAGGAGCAGAGCCAGGTTTATTGTTAGAGGTCATCAAGGCTTTGAGAACGAAGCTACAAATCCCTTTAAAAATAAAAATTAAACCAATTCAGCCTCACCTCGCTGATAAACTCTGAGCCAAGCAAGAGCTGGAGTTAATTATTCTTTGAAAGGCAGATTTTCCTGCACACCCTTGGAATTATCTCTGCCATCCCCACACAAATCTCTGATAACGTTAATGAACTCCAGGCTCTGGCTGTGGGATCACTTGGCTGCATCAAAATACTCGTGGTGGGGTGGGGGAAACTGCCTGGGAGTGATAGGGGGGGAAGCTGGTGGGTATCTGAGTGCCACTACCAGGGAGTGGGATCAGCTCCCAGGGAGCACCGACACTGCTGCAGCCTGACATGCAAACCAGCCTGCAGGAGCTGCTGTGCTTTGAGGTGAATTCCATGAAATGTGGGCCTGCAAAATGGATGTTTCCTTAATTGGAGAGTCCTTGAGTTTTTTAGGTTGGGAAAGACCTCTAGGATCAACAGGTCCAGCTGTCCAGCCACCCCCAGCATGGCCACCACTGCCCTGCGTCCTCAAGTGCCACATCCACAGATTTGTTTAATATTTCACATGCTGGGAAAGTGCTGGGCAGCACTTCCCATGCAGAAATTCCTCCTAATCTCCAATATCACTGAACCATGGGATGGTTTGGGTTGGAAGGGACCTTAAACCCCACCCAGTGCCACCCCTGCCATGGCAGGGACACCTCCCACTGTCCCAGGGTGTCCCAGTGTCCAGCCTGGCCTTGGGCACTGCCAGGGATCCAGGGGCAGCCACAGCTGCTCTGGCAATTCTGTGCCAGGTCCTGCCCACCCTCACAAGGAGGAATTTCCCCCCTGGTGCAACTTGAGGCCATTTGGGGTCAATTCTGAGCATTTCCTCTTTTATTGGCCAACCTTTTAAAAGTTCTGGCTTAAAGATGGAGCTCCAGAAAGACACAAGGTGATAAAAAACTTTCCACAAATCCAGGAAGGAAAAATTTATTCCAGAGTTACTTTGCAGCTTTTGTTTTGCTTTTAGAGAGGTGAAACCTCAGTGAAATTTAAAGATGTCTGCTTTCTTTTATCTTTTCACTCTTGTTGCTGAATTCCACCTTTTCATCAAGGAAAAATCTGGGATTTGTTCAGCTGCTGCCTGGTGTAAACCCCAGTTCCCAAAACTCAGCAGCCACCCCCTGGCCAGAGGTCAGGAACACCTCAGGGCTTCGTCCTGCCAACTTCACCTCCTGCAAACAACCCCTGCTCCAAAAACCTCTGCAGGAAACTCCTCAGGCTCCCCAGGTGTGCCACCACTCCAGGAACCCACCAGGAGAAATGATCCTGACCTTTCCTGGTCTGCAGGGCCTTCTCAGCCTCCCCTTCCTCCTGCTGCCTTTTGAATTCAGCTCGAACCTTGTGGCTTTTATTCTTTTTTGCAGTCTGCTTGCCCAAATTAGATGCAGCATGCTAAGATTAACTACACCAGAGCCTCCTAATGAGATGCAAACCCTGCCAGCACTCTTGTGTTAGTATCTCCCAGAATATTTCCTGTGTGGGGGCTGGGAGTTGCTGGGATTCCCAGTTGTCCCCATTACCCTGTGGGGGCTCGGATTTGCTGGGATTTGCTGGAATTCCCAGTTGTTCCCATTGTTGGAACCCAGGACATTCCTCTGGCTGCCCTGGATGGCTCCAGCCCCTGCCAGGGGGCTCAGAGACCTTGGCACAGAGCCCAAGGCCCCTGTGCCTTTGATCTTGATCCATGGAAAAACAATTACCAACCTTTATATGAAGAATTAGAAGTCAAAAGAGTTTAAGTAGAATAATAGTTAGTTTGTCACGGGGTGAAAAATAGATTTTGGGGTTTTTAGAATGGGGGCTCGGGGGTCCCAAGATGGAGGAATTTGGGCGTGTCCTGTCCTTCTTCTTTCTTCTTCTTGGCCTCCATCTTCTGGGTGATGTTGGCATTTTGGGATTAGTTTAGAGTAGAAGCTCACTGTCTGACACAGGTGATATGTATTGGGCAGTAATTGTAAATATTGTACACGTAGTTTTTAGTACAAAAAGATAACACCACCCTGGAAGCAGGCAGAGTGCTGGAGAGGAGAAAGAATTTTATAGATAAGGAACAATAAACAACCTTGAGAACGACAAATTAAGAGCTCTGACTCCTTCTTCGACCTCTGGGCTGGGAACAGAGACTTTGTGACACATCTCAGGGTCACTGTGAGCAGCAGAGATCCCAAGACCCATCACCCTGCTGGGGCTGGGATGTGCTGGAATTCCCAGTTGTTCCCTGGGATTTGCTGGAATTCCCAGTTGTCCCTATTACCCTGCTGAGGTGAGTTTCAGCCAGGCTGGGCCGCCTGGAGCAAGGTGGGAAACTTCTGCTCCTGCTCCAGGTACAAAGTTGGGGTGGGAAGTGTTCTCCTGGATAACTGAACACAGCTGGAATTGCTGAGGTTGGAAAAGCCCTCCCAGACTGATCCAAGCTGTGCCCTGATCCTTTCCTTTCCTTTCCTTTCCTTTCCTTTCCTTTCCTTTCCTTTCCTTTCCTTTCCTTTCCTTTCCTTTCCTTTCCTTTCCTTTCCTTTCCTTTCCTTTCCTTTCCTTTCCTTTCCTTTCCTTTCCTTTCCTTTCCTTTCCTTTCCTTTCCTTTCCTTTCCTTTCCTTTCCTTTCCTTTCCTTTCCTTTCCTTTCCTTTCCTTTCCTTTCCTTTCCTTTCCTTTCCTTTCCTTTCCTTTCCTTTCCTTTCCTTTCCTTTCCTTTCCTTTCCTTTCCTTTCCTTTCCTTTCCTTTCCTTTCCTTTCCTTTCCTCTATTCTTTTAGTATAGTTTTAATATATCATTTTCTCTTAATATAATATATATCATAAAATAATAAATCAGCCTTCTGAAACATGGAGTCAACAGTCTCATCTCTTCCCTCGTCCTGGGACCCCTGTGAACGCCACCACAGGGATGCACCCTTGCAATGCCCAACTGCAAAATGTCTGCAAGGAAGTCACCACCTCTGTATTTTTCCTTACTTTCAGGAAAAAAAGTTGCTTTTTCTCTGCTCCAATCTTCTGAATTTGTATTCCATAAAAAAAAAAAGGCCTGATTAATTCCTAAATTATTCTACCAAGTCGCTTACATAATCTGTTCATGCAATATCTATATCGTGTATTTCTGATATTTTTAGGATAAACTTGTTATAAGAATTTGTTAAAACATGAAAATGTGTTGGAGCAAATATTGTAGGACTCTTCCCAGTAAAACAGGGAAAGTCTGCCTTTTTTTGCCTCCTGAAACCACATTGAGTGTCTGTGGCTGGCCATGAGCTGCTCCTGAGGAGCATCCAGGGAGGGACAAATGGGGACACCCTTTCCCTGTCCATGCACCCAATCCTCATTCCAAAACCAGAGATCATGGCCAGAGTTGGGTGCAAAAATGGAAATTAAATCCCACATTTCCCCTGTAAAGAACCTGCCCCAAGAAGAGCCCCTTCCCCAGGATGTAAATTTGCCACTTTTTGGGACACGACCCCAGCTGTGCCTCCCCTGCAGGGCTGATGGAATCCCCGGATCTGCCAGATGTTCCCTGGAATGCTGAGCCATCTGCTCCTCTGGGATGCAGGGAAGCATCCAGAGGAAGTCATCAGCATTAAAATCAGGGAA
>NW_005054303.1:16238134-16241878 GCF_000277835.1 Geospiza fortis | reverse complement strand
AAAGAGCATCACGAAGGGATTAAAAAAAGAGAAAGAGCATCAGGAAGGGACTAAAATCAGGGAAAGTGCATCAGGAAAAAAACCGTGGGATATTCTACAAGAGACCCCTGGAATTTTCTGCAGTAGACACCTGGAATATTCTACAACAGATACATGGAATATTCTACAGCAGGCACGTGGAATATTCTACAACAGACACCTGGAATATTCTAAAACAGACACCTGGAATATTCTACAACAGAGACCTGGAATATTCTTTTAAAAACACCTGGAATATTCTACAACAGACGCCTGGAATATTCTGGAACAAACACCAGGAATATTCTGCAGCCAGGCTGCAGGAAGGGTCGAACTGGAGCTGGGCACATCAGACAGAGCCACAACCAATCTGCACACCACGTTCACCTCCAGCCAACAGCAGAATTCTGACTCTGAGTACATCAAGGAAAGATTTAAGCACCCTCCAGTCCAATTCTGGACCTGCATCTTTCTTTGAGAAGAAAATCCATCTCTGCCCTTGGCACTGTGCTAACAAAGCCTGGCAATAACGCTTCAATAACAGCATTTAACAAAGATATTCCATGGCACATCCCAGGTTTCCCTTCCTCTCCCAGCCTCACCTGCTCCAGATTTGAGGAGTTCCCTAATGAACTTAAAATTAATGCAGAGCTCCAGTCCCTGCTCTGGCTGGGGCACTGCAGTAATTCCACTGATTTAATGGCCACGATTCCAAGTGATAAATGCCAGGGAGAGCTGCAAGGGCAAGGATTTCCTGGCAGCTCCTGCAGCCCCTGAGGTGCAGGAGTGGCTCCTTCTGCCTGCCCAGGCTGTCTCAAACTGGCAGCACGAGGCCAGAGGGATGGAGGGAAGGGGAGCCAAGCCCAGCATTTCCCCTCTGAGCTTCTGCTGTGGGGAAACACAAAAAATCCGTGATCTTTGAGGTCAGGAAACGGCCCCAGAGATCCTCCCAGCTCTGACAGGCCCCATGGGATGTTCTGCAGGCACCTGGGGTAACAGCCCCTGCCCAAAGCCCCTGGAAATTGTCTGAGTGAGAGCCTGGAATGGGGAGGTTTCACTCAGGAACTGCACTCAGTGGGGGCTCTGGGGCTTTGCTGAGCAACGAGGATGTTCCTGTTTGAAAAGCCAGGTGTGTGCTAAGGAAGGCAGGAGCCTCCCCTGAAATGGAGAATGTGAACCCCCTCCCTCTGAATTATTGTAATTTTGAAATCAAGGGACTCTCAGGCAAAGATATGGGAGTAGGAATAACAGTTTTTATTAGGAAAATTAAAATACAAATGCAATAGTATTTTAATACTATAATACTATATATATATATATAATACATATAATATATAATACTATATATATATATAAAAAATCTATATATATATACTATATATATAAAAAATATCATTTATATGTATGTATAAAAACCACATACATATATGTTTATATGTATATATATAAAACATGTATGTGTTATATATATAAACATATATATATGTGGTTTTTATACGTATATATATATTTTTTAATATATATAAAATATATTTTATATACATGTATAATTTTCCTATGTATATTAGGGAAATTAACTTACAAATGCAATAGTATTTAAATTAAGGGGCTCTCAGGTAAGGATATGGGAGCAGGAATAACAGTTCTTTACTAGGGAAATTAAAAATACAAATGCAATAGTGCAAAAAAAGAAAACAAGCCATTGATAGTGAGAACAGGAGCTGACCCCCTGTGTGTCAGGGGGTGGCACAGCCCCATCCCATGGGGGCTCAGCCCTCCTGCAGTGCCAGCTGTGCTGCTGCTGCAGCAGGGATCCTGCACAAGGGGGGAGTTTTCCTCTGCAGCTCCAGGGCTGCTGCAGATGGGCCTGGGCTCCCTCTGGCAATGCAGGGCAGCAGAAAGCTGCTCCTCTGGCAATGCAGGGGGCAAAGGCTGCTGTGCTGCTCCAGGCTCAGATTGGATCCAGGTAGGAATGCTTGGCTCCTCCCCTGGGCGCAGCATCTCCCCATGGGATGCTGGAATTGGATCAGCCCTGCAGGGACACTCAGTGGCCATGGACAGCAGAGATCTCCTGGAGGGAGGATTGGCTGTGGGGGAGATAAAGAAAAAACTGCCCCATGAACAGCACAGAACTGCCCCACCAGGTTTTACAGCTGTCCCATTAACAGAGAATATCTCCCCAGAGTTATGAGGGGTGGGTTATGGAAAAGATGAACACCACCCTCTCCAGCTGGTGATGGCACACACATTTCTGGTCACATCTTGCACTGCAACCTCAGGCCGGGGAAAACACCTCCAGTGGCAGCTGTGCCTCCCAGGACCAGCGGGGATATTTCCATTTTCCAGCTGGGCTGAGGAGGTTCCAGAGCCCCTCTGCCACCTTAAACCTCTCCCTCCCTGCCTTTCCCTCCCCTCCCTCCTCTCCCAGCCTCCACCGACTTCTGACTTCATGGAATTTTTCCTGAGGATAATGAACTATTAATTTTCCTTGTCCTTCCTCTTCTCCCTGCCCTAAATTGGGAGGTTATTTCTCTTGGTATTCTTCCCGAATCCATAATTTTATTCAGCCCATCTGCTCTGACTTCAGCTCGCGCTCCTTTCATTTGCAACTATTTGTTAAAGTACCAGAAATGTAATTATTCCAAAAACGCCACAGGTGTAGGAGATGCTTAACATAAAGGAAATAAAAATTAATCAAGGCAGTGTTTGAATGGTTTAAAATCAAAGTTTACCTTTGAAAAGGCACAGGGAAGGGGACAGCCAAGGTGAAGGGGAGGTGTCACAGATGGTGGTGGCACTGAGGTGGTGGTGGTGGCACCGATGGTGGTGGCACTGAGGGACTCAGCCCTAGGTGTGAGGGGCTGCAGAGGGCAGGGCAGATCCTCAAGGCAGGTTTGGGCAAGAGCACCTTCCAGTGAACTCCCCAAAAGTGTAGTGCCAATAGCTGTATGTGGAGGCACCAATCTTACCAATATTTAGGGGAAAAATCCCCAAACCTCTGGTGCTGACCCCAGAGGAACCCCAGCAAGGGGCAGAGAGAGCCCCTCACATCCCCAGGGCTGGAACTGAATCTTTCCCTCTGAGATGTTCCAACAGCAGGAAATGCACGGTTCATCCAAGGTGGGATTGATCATCCCTCAGATAATGTGAGTTTCCCACAGGGCTGGCAGGTTACTGAAACCTCCCCGATGGTTCTGATCCTCCCAGTGCAGAAATGAACATCCCAGCGCTGGGGCAGAGCTCGTGAGCCCCCCAGTGAGGGGGGCTGGGGCTGCAGGGGGACCTTTGGGGCTGCACAGGGACCTCTGGGGCTCCTCAGGGACCTTTGGGGCCACACAGGGACATTTCGGGCTGTACAGGGACCTTTGGACCATACAGGGCCTTTGGGGCCATACAGGGACCTCTGGGGCCATACAGAGACCTCTGGGGCTCCAGGGGAACCTTTGGGGCTGTACAGGGACCTTTGGGGTGGCACAGGGACCTCTGGGGCTCTTGTCCTCTCCTCCCTCTACCCCAAACACCTTTCCCGAGCTCTGGCCCTTCCCAAAGCTGCTCCGCGGGGAACTGTTGGAGCCATACAGGGACCTTTGGGGCTCCACAGGGAACTTTTGGGCTGCACAGGGACCTCTGGGGCTCTCGTCCTCTCCTCCCTCTACCCCAAACACCTTTCCTGAGCTCTGGCCCTTCCCAAAGCTGCTGCTCCAGGTTTCCCTGCTCATACCAGTG
>NW_005054303.1:16233971-16237199 GCF_000277835.1 Geospiza fortis | reverse complement strand
GAATTCTCTGGAATCTCAGGATGGAGCTGCTGTTGCTGCAGACACACTCCTGGCAGCTCCTGCAGGGATCTGGAATATCTGGGATCCCTGGGATGCAGCTGCTGCAGACACACTCCTGGATCACAGCAAACAGGCTGAGCTCTGCTGAGATTCTCTGTGAGTTTCACCTGCTGTGCTCTGAGCTGAGCTGGGATCTCTCTCCTGGACTGAGCAGCTGGGTTGGGATCAGATCCTGCTCCTCCTTCAGCACACACATCCTCTGGGACAGAGATCATCCTCTGTTACTTTAGGGCACAAAGCAGAAAGATGCAGATATTGGGTTTTCGAAGGCAAAAAAGGGTTTTTTATTTTCTGACTCCAACATTTATAGATTTCCAAAAGTGACAGTGGGTTGGAGGGTGACAGTGCCACCTCTCCAACGATGCTGAACAAACCAACAGTCCATCAAATTTCTCCTCTTCCGCAGAAGAATGCAAAACAATGAGTTATTTACAGAAAGTGTGTGAGAAAGTTTGTTACAAGAATGTAAACATCAGAAGGCTTGGAAAAACTTAAAAAATCAAGGCGACAATCCTCCTGGGGAGAAAACATTGCATTCCCTAGGAAACAGACTTTTAAATGTGGCATTTGAGGATTCCTACCTGAATTTGTAGGAGGAAGGGATAAAAGGCGCCCTGATCATCTGCTGAGGGCTGGCAGCATTCCAGGGGTTTATCTGGCAATTCCAGGGGTTTGTCCCTGCTGTTGGCTCAGCCCCAGGAGGATCCATGAGCAGCATCCCAGTGCTGGAGGTGATTCCCGTGCCCAGCAGGATGTGGGGCTCAGCATTCCAGGATGGAGGGAGGATCCTGATCCTGATCCATGAATTCACCACCTTTGGATCAATCCCTGCCTGCCTGCAGCTCATTTTAACCGCAAATTCACCCAGTCCACAGCGATGTTTTGTCTCCCAGAGCACCTGGGAGATCCCTGGATCCCTGGCACTGCCCAAGGCCACTGGACATTGGGGCAGCCTGGGACAGTGGGAGGCGTCCCTGCCCATCCAGGGGTGGATTGGGATGAGCTTTAGGCTCCCTCCCACCCCAAAGCATTCCAGGTTTCTCTGGAAGAGGCTCAGCACCACCTCTGTGCTGTGTGAACTCCAGCCCAGCTGGGAAATTCTTGGCCACTGCAGGGAACAGGAGAACCCCGGCTCATACCAGAGAGCCCTGGAATTGTGCAGCTCCCTTTGGGATCAACATCCCAAAGTGACGTCCTGGTTTCCGTCCTAACCTTTCCAAGCATTCCTGAGCAGGTTTGTTTCCCAGGGATGGCTCAGCTCCCCCAGGCAGGCACTGAGCAGCGTTTAGCTGCTCTCTGCAGGAGCCTCCATCACGGTGGATGTTGGAGCAGAAAGGAAAACTGCGGCGTGACTCCAGCCAGCACCACGGCCAGCTCCTGCACGATGGAATCCCTGCATCCCGGCCCCAAACTGAGCTCAGAGCCAAACAAAAGGTCCCATTTTCATCGTGCCATGGGTGTTTTGGAGCTCTGGGGTTTGGTGTTTCCGTGCTGCTGAGCAGGGGAAGGGCTGAGTGCTTCAGGAGGGCTCCAGTCCAGCGGCTCTTTGCCCTCAGAGGGATTCCCTCTGGTATTCCTGTCCCACTGCCCTGTGCCCATGGAAATGCCCGGTGCCCAGGAGGAGCAGGGGCCTGGCAGCATTCCAGAAGAGATCATCCTCTGTTACTTTAGGGCACAAAGCAGAAAGATGCAGATATTGGGTTTTCGAAGGCAAAAAAGGGTTTTTTATTTTCTGACTCCAACATTTATAGATTTCCAAAAGTGACAGTGGGTTGGAGGGTGACAGTGCCACCTCTCCAACGATGCTGAACAAACCAACAGTCCATCAAATTTCTCCTCTTCCGCAGAAGAATGCAAAACAATGAGTTATTTACAGAAAGTGTGTGAGAAAGTTTGTTACAAGAATGTAAACATCAGAAGGCTTGGAAAAACTTAAAAAATCAAGGCGACAATCCTCCTGGGGAGAAAACATTGCATTCCCTAGGAAACAGACTTTTAAATGTGGCATTTGAGGATTCCTACCTGAATTTGTAGGAGGAAGGGATAAAAGGCACCCTGATCATCTGCTGAGGGCTGGCAGCATTCCAGGGGTTTATCTGGCAATTCCAGGGGTTTGTCCCTGCTGTTGGCTCAGCCCCAGGAGGATCCATGAGCAGCATCCCAGTGCTGGAGGTGATTCCCGTGCCCAGCAGGATGTGGGGCTCAGCATTCCAGGATGGAGGGAGGATCCTGATCCTGATCCATGAATTCACCACCTTTGGATCAATCCCTGCCTGCCTGCAGCTCATTTTAACCGCAAATTCACCCAGTCCACAGCGATGTTTTGTCTCCCAGAGCAGCTGGGAGATCCCTGGATCCCTGGCACTGCCCAAGGCCACTGGACATTGGGGCAGCCTGGGGGAGTGGGAGGTGTCCCTGCCCATCCAGGGGTGGATTGGGATGAGCTTTAGGCTCCCTCCCCACCAAACCATCCCGGGATTCTGTGTTTACCAAAATCAGCCGTGTTTGAACTCTCAGCCGCTGCACTTTGCTGCCCTCCCCTTCTCTTCCCTGCGAGTGTTTGGAGCTGCTTCTCCTCTGCGGAGCTGTTTCCATGGTTTTCCAACAGTTTGCAGCTTTCACATTAAAAACTTGATGCTTTGCTATGCTGAGCGTGATGTTCTGGAGATCTGGGGCTGGCAGGGGATCCAAAGCCCTTCTGTTTCCTCTCTCTGCTCTTTGCCTTCCCACTCCTCGTTCCAATGCTGGTCATTTTTCATTTTACTGAATTTAACCCCACCCCAAATAAGCGGGCAGCGGTTCTGGGAGAGGATGAAAGGGGATAAGAAGGAATCGAAATGGGTTTTCCAGCAATTCCCAATTGCAGAGTGCCTGGCACTCCCAAATCCCACTGAGATTCCCTGCGGGAATGAACTCCAGCACTGAAGCTCCTGATCTGCTCCCGTTGTGGATGGGGCAGGGAAGGAGGGAATAAAAGGATGCACATGCTGGAACCTCCAAGATAGCAAAGAAGGGAACTTTATTCTCCACCTCGATATTCATAGAATTTCAAAAGTGACCCTGGATTGGAGGGTGACAGTGCCACCTCTCCAATGACACTGGACAAACCAACAGCCCATCAGTTTTCTCCTCCTCCAGAAAAGAATGTAAAAACAATCATTATTTACA
>NW_005054303.1:16225707-16233943 GCF_000277835.1 Geospiza fortis | reverse complement strand
GAAGGCAAAAAAGGGTTTTTTATTTTCTGACTCCAACATTTATAGATTTCCAAAAGTGACAGTGGGTTGGAGGGTGACAGTGCCACCTCTCCAACGATGCTGGACAAACCAACAGCCCATCAAATTTCTCCTCTTCCGCAGAAGAATGCAAAACAATGAGTTATTTACAGAAAGTGTGTGAGAAAGTTTGTTACAAGAATGTAAACATCAGAAGGCTTGGAAAAACTTAAAAAATCAAGGCGACAATCCTCCTGGGGAGAAAACATTGCATTCCCTAGGAAACAGACTTTTAAATGTGGCATTTGAGGATTCCTACCTGAATTTGTAGGAGGAAGGGATAAAAGGCACCCTGATCATCTGCTGAGGGCTGGCAGCATTCCAGGGGTTTATCTGGCAATTCCAGGGGTTTGTCCCTGCTGTTGGCTCAGCCCCAGGAGGATCCATGAGCAGCATCCCAGTGCTGGAGGTGATTCCCGTGCCCAGCAGGATGTGGGGCTCAGCATTCCAGGATGGAGGGAGGATCCTGATCCTGATCCATGAATTCACCACCTTTGGATCAATCCCTGCCTGCCTGCAGCTCATTTTAACCGCAAATTCACCCAGTCCACAGCGATGTTTTGTCTCCCAGAGCACCTGGGAGATCCCTGGATCCCTGGCACTGCCCAAGGCCACTGGACATTGGGGCAGCCTGGGACAGTGGGAGGCGTCCCTGCCCATCCAGGGGTGGATTGGGATGAGCTTTAGGCTCCCTCCCCCCCAAACCATCCCGGGATTCTGTGTTTACCAAAATCAGCCGTGTTTGAACTCTCAGCCGCTGCACTTTGCTGCCCTCCCCTTCTCTTCCCTGCGAGTGTTTGGAGCTGCTTCTCCTCTGCGGAGCTGTTTCCATGGTTTTCCAACAGTTTGCAGCTTTCACATTAAAAACTTGATGCTTTGCTATGCTGAGCGTGATGTTCTGGAGATCTGGGGCTGGCAGGGGATCCAAAGCCCTTCTGTTTCCTCTCTCTGCTCTTTGCCTTCCCACTCCTCGTTCCAATGCTGGTCATTTTTCATTTTACTGAATTTAACCCCACCCCAAATAAGCGGGCAGCGGTTCTGGGAGAGGATGAAAGGGGATAAGAAGGAATCGAAATGGGTTTTCCAGCAATTCCCAATTGCAGAGTGCCTGGCACTCCCAAATCCCACTGAGATTCCCTGCGGGAATGAACTCCAGCACTGAAGCTCCTGATCTGCTCCCGTTGTGGATGGGGCAGGGAAGGAGGGAATAAAAGGATGCACATGCTGGAACCTCCAAGATAGCAAAGAAGGGAACTTTATTCTCCACCTCGATATTCATAGAATTTCAAAAGTGACCCTGGATTGGAGGGTGACAGTGCCACCTCTCCAATGACACAGGACAAACCAACAGCCCATCAGTTTTCTCCTCCTCCAGAAAAGAATGTAAAAACAATCATTATTTACATAAAAGTGCCTGAGAAGCTCCATTACAAAAATGAAAACATCAGATGGCTTAAAGAACTTTAGAGGAACTTCAGAAGAACAGGGCGACAGAGGAGCCCCAGGAATGGCCCAGGATGGCTCAGGTTCCCTGGAGCTGGGGGGGAGGGCTGGGAGATTGGGGAATTCCCAGTGCAGGATGCCAGCATTCCCCAGGGAGAGCAGCCCCCAGCACCATCTGATTCCAAATGCTAAATAAAGATAAAAGTATATCCATAAATAATACATGGATGTAAAATAATGGATATCATAGACAATGACAGTGTGTGAATGTATCTAAAATATACAAAATATTCCATGTATGAAAATAAACATAAATGGTGCCTATAAATTATATATTCCAGACTTTATATTACATTTATTACATTAATATTGCATCTATAATACAAACCTATACATTCCTTTTTTTGCAATGCATGTTCTAACACGGTGCTTTTATACACACACATTTCTTTTTACCGAGAAGTAGAAACCTATTTATATTATTTCTCACAGAAATATATTTTTATTGCCTCATATTTCTCTATAAATCCACATTATACATAAATATAAAAAGCTGTGATGGATAATCCAGATGAAAATGCAAAGCTGTTATTCATGTATTGCCCTATATTTATATACAATGTGTGGTTTATATGGGATATAAAACTGATAGACACTATAAATATAATTATATTTATATAAAGAATAATGCACATTCAGCTTGGGGTTATCTGTATTAAATACACACATTTCTGTTCTCCTCCAGAAAATTTCTGGTATTCATTTCACTCAGAAAAGTCCATTTTAAAAATAGATTTTTGAGATACATAAAACTGAGGTACATAAAATATTCTTCCTTTGAAACTTCCAACAGGATTCCTCTGCCATAATTCCACTGCCCCATTCCTGGAGCACTGGGATGAGCACAGGACTGGCAGTTTATGGGTTTGATTTAGGCTTGAAACACTTTGACAACATTACTGCTAAAAAAAAACAATAAAAAATTGAGAGCAAAGGGAAACAAGCTGAGATTGCCAGTTTTAATTTTTTTTTTTTTACCGTTTTGGCATTCCATGGGAATTTTAGAAATGACAGCTTGACTGTCAGTATAATAGGAGGGGAAATGTATTTGCTCTCTTTCTAACCTGGAGGTGAATCCTCTCTCCATGGCCAATCTATCGATGCCCAGATCAATATCCATGCCTATAGATCAACCACTTCTATAGACCTATAGATCACTCAGACCTAGGTAAGGTTATTCACATGGGGGTCACATCTAACCCATAGCTACAGAATCACTTTCTGTATATTCTGTATCCTAACAATCCTGGGGATCCCTCGCCCAGAGGGAGCTCAGAGCATCCCAAATCCCATAAACTCTGGGATTTAGCTGTCCTCATTGCAATAAACCCAGCTGATGAAGGTGCGCTGTGCTCCGTCCTTCTTTTCATCTCTTTCCACATTCCCTTGTGCCCCTGTGTCTGATTTCAGTGCAGGCACTGCCTCCATCCCTGCTTCCCGAGCTGGGAAAACCCAGGGATCTTTTGGACATGGCCAGGATTAATAAAACATTAAGGAACACGGCAAGAAACAAAATAATGGGATGAAGGAAATCCTGTTTTAAGACCTGCAGTGGAACAATGGTGCAGGTACAATCTTTCCCAAGCCTTTAAGCCTGGCAAATGCTCCTCCTGTCCCCCTGTGCTCCTTTTCTGCTTTCTCCAAACAAGCAGAGTTTTGCTCTGCTTATTTTCCCCTCCTTCCCTTTTCCAGAGGGAAACCCAGGCATCTTTACTGCAATATTTGTGAGTTTTGCAAGGAGACTCAGAGGAAATTCCTGAGCAGCTCAGCAGCAGCCCCTGCAATTCCTGGGCCTTCTGCAAGGGCAGAGCCTGGGAAATGAACAGCCAATAACCAATAATGGCAGAAATTGTCAGAGGGAAACCCTGAGGGCACAGCTCATTCCTCCAGGCAGTCAGGGGCTGGGGCTGGATGGGAAAATCACAGAATCCTGAGATGGTTTAGGTGAAAGGGACCTTAAATCCCACCCAGTGCCACCCCTGCCATGGCAGGGACACCTCCCACTGTCCCAGGCTGCTCCAAGCCCCAATGCCCAGCTAGCTTGGGACACTTCAAGTGTGACTTGGGGTTATTTGAGATGATTTGGGGTGGTTTGAGATGATCTGGGGTGCTTTTAGAGCCATTTATCCCCCAGCTGCCCAGGCCATGCTCAGGGAGTTTGGGGCTGCGCTGTCACAGCTCTGCCAAAGCCACTTTGGTGTCACCCTGCCCAGCCCTGGCCCCTCAGGGATTCTTTGGCCAGGCTCTGGCTGCAGGTTTCATTTTAAACATGCCAGGGAGTGGGATCTCTGTCCCTTCACCCAAAGAACCCAAGATCTCTGTCCCCTTCAGCCATCAGAACCCCCAGGGCTGCGTCTCCATTATCAAGCAGCTTTTTTACATAATTACTGTTCGTTTAGCAACTTGTTCCCCGAGAGAGGCACGATCAGAAAGCAAGGTAACGCCTTCCCAAGGAAATAATTTCTGGGGGAGTTCAAAGAAGGTGTTTCTGGGGAGGATGAAAATATCCATCAACCCCCCAAAATTCAGATTAAAGCAACATCTTCTAAAAGATCTTGGTAATTATCTCTGATTTCTGCAGTTTCCAGTTGATAAGGCTGAAGTTTAGGGTGGTGTTGGACAGGATGGGTTTGGGGTGGAAGGAACCTTAAAGAACACCCAGTTCCAACCAGTCCATTGTGGCCACCAAGGCTGATCCTTCTCATTCCTTCTCCCAGACTTGGGTTGATCAGAAACATTCCCTTCTTTAACCTCCCCTGCCTGTGGTTGCTCCTGCACATTTCAGTCTCCCAAGGCTGGGACCATCTCATTTATGAAACTGACCCTGGCTCCTCTTCCATCTTTTCCTGCTGCACTGGGAATTCCTCAGTTCTCCTCTCTGCAGCTGGGGAAGCTGCTCCTCTTCTTCTTCCCTCCTCCTCATCTTCCTCCTCAGCCTTTCTGGCATGGCTGAAAGGAACTGAGGGCACTGGGATGTGCAGCTCTTACTGGAGTATCCAGCTCACCCTGGGATGTGCAGCTCACCCTGGGATGTGCAGCTCACACTGGGATGTCCAGCTCACACTGGGATGTGCAGCTCATACTGGGATGTGCAGCTCACACTGGGATGTGCAGCTCACCCTGGGATGTGCAGCTCACACTGGGATGTGCAGCTCACCCTGGGATGTGCAGCTCATACTGGGATGTGCAGCTCACACTGGAGTGTGCAGATCACACTGAGGTGTCCAGCATCCAGAACTTGTCTGGGGCTCTGGGGTTTGTGCACGGGGAACAGCTTGGTCTGAGTCTCACATTGGGCACTGATCCTCACACTGAGCACCAATCCCCAAATGAGGCACCAATCCCAAATCAGGCAGCAATCCCCACTCCAGGCAGCAATGCCAAATCAGGCCCCAATCCCCATGCACTGATCCCCACTCCAGGCCCCAATCCCCACTCCTGACCCCAATCCCCACGCACCCATCCCCACCAGAGCCCGATCCTGCAGTGTCACAGTCTGTGCACCCCAAAATCTGGGGCTGTAGGGCACACACAGGGTGTGTCACAGTCTCTGCACCCCAAAATCTGGGGCTGTAGGGCACACACAGGGTGTGTCACAGTCTGTGCACCCCCAAGATCTGGGGCTGGGGGGCACACATGGGGTGTCACAGCCTGTGCACCCCAGTTTTGGCATCCCTGCAGGATAGATGTGTGATACACACCCAAGCCCTGTGTCTGTGCCTGATCCAAACCCTGCATATTTATGGGTGTGTGATCCACGTTCCTGTGCCCACGTACATCTCCAGGCCATGAATATTTATAAAATCTGCAGCCTGATGGTCACTAATTTACTGATTATTTTTTTACTGCCAAGAAAAACTAACTGCCTTTTGTGGTCTGTGCACAGATCAGATGCAAAGTTATTCAGATTAATCAAAATTACAGCTGAATGTGAAGTGCTGCAGGAGGCTTTTGTGACACTGAGTCTCAGGGAAATAAAATGGCTGATGAAATTTCATTTAACAATAAACACTGGTGCCCAGGAGAGCAAAAATCTCCCTCATTGTACAGCAGCAATGATGGGCTCCAGAGGATTTTACACAGAACAGAATCTTCCCTGCATCAAAAACAAAGCCTTGCCCTGGGAGTGAGAGGTGCTGGCACATCCATGGCACCAGGAGTGAACCCACAGCTCCAGGAGTGAACCCACAGCTCCAGGAGTGAACCCACAGCTCCAGGAGAGAACCCACAGCTCCAGGAATGATCCCCGAGTTCCAGGAATGAACCCACGGCTCCAGGAGTGATTCCAGTGCTCCAGAAACGAACCCAGAGATCCAGGAGTGGTCCCAGAGCTTCAGGAATGATCCCACAGCTCCAGGAATGAACTGAGAGATCCAGGAGTGATCCCCAAGCTCCAGGAATTAACCCAGAGCTCCAGGAGTGAACCCAGATATCCAGGAGTGATCCCACAGCTCTGGGAATGATCTCACAGCTTCAGGAATGATCACAGAGCTTCGGGAATGATCACAGAGCTCCAGGAATGAACCCACAGCTTCGGGGTGAATCCACAGTTCCAGGAATGATCCCAGAGCTCCAGGAATATTCCCAGAACTCTGGGAATGATCTCAGCTCCAGGAATGGACCCACAGCTCCAGGGATGATCCTAGAGCTGTGGGAATGAATTCACAGCTCCAGGAATGATCCCACAGCTCCAGGAAACTGCATGGGAACTGCTCTGGGGAAAGTTTCCTGTGCAGGAGGGGCTGGGAATGTGCAGCAGGCTGATGGGATTCCAAGGGATTGAAGGGGCATCCCCGAGGAGAGCAGGGTGCTCCTGCTGAGGGCCAAGGGGCACCCGGCCCTGAGAACCTTTGCTCTGGGCTCCTTGGCTCCTTCGTGGAACTTTTTACATTTCCACAGGACACTGAACGTGGTTTTCACCCCAGCCCATGTTCCACCCCAGCCATGTTTGTTGCAATATGACACGAAATGAATGACACTCACTCGCTGAGATGTTTAAGGCAAAAGAGGGGCATTATTTTTGTTTTGGATCTCGATATTTATAGAATTCTAAAAGTTACCATGGATTGGAGGATAAAATTGCCACCTCTCCAACCACACTGGTCAAATTAACAGCTTATCAATTTTTTTATGATATATATATTATATTAAAACTATACTAAAAGAATAGAAGAAAGGATTTCATCAGAAGGCTAGCAAGCAAAGGAAGAGAATGTAATGATAACAAAGGTTTGTGACTCTCAGACAGTCCGAGCCAGCTGGACTGTGATTGGCCATGAATTAGAAACAACCACATGAGACCAATCACAGATGCACCTGTTGCATTCCACAGCAGCAGATAAACATTGGTTACATTTTGTTCCTGAGGCCTCAGATTATCAGGAGGAAAAATGCTAAGGAAAAAATTATTTCATAAAACACGTCTGTGACAGGGTGACACACATTCCTTCCCCCTGCTGTTCCAGGCCTGGGCGCTGATGGAGCCTGGGCTCCCCACAAACACCAATCCCTTCAGGAAATTCCATGGGGTTTTCAATTCCAGCCATCACTGGAGGGCCAGGTCTTGTGTTTGCTGGGAACATTCCAATGAAGGCAGGAATGATGAATCTGACTCCATGTTCTCAGAAGGATAATTTATTATTATATTATACTATATTATATCGTATTAAAGAATACTATACTATACTATACTATACTATACTATACCATACTATACTATACTAAAGAACACAGAAAGGATACTGACAGAATGCTAAAAAGATAATAATGGAAACTCGTGACTCTCTCCAGAGCCCTGACTCAGCTTGGCCTTGATTGGCCAAAGAGTGAAAACAACTCCCAGCAGAATCCAATGGAACAATCACCTGTGGGTAAACAATCTCCAAACACATTCCACATGAGCACAACACAGGAGAAGCAAATGAGATAAGAATTGTTTTCCTTTTCTCTGAGGCTTCTCAGCTTCCCAGGAGAAGACTCCTGGGTGAAGGGAATTTTTTCAGAGAATGTGAATGCCACAGCCAGGGAAGGGCCAGTGTCACTGCAGCGGGCACAGCAGGGTGGCAAAGCCAGCCCAGCTGACCTGGAGGTGTCCCTGCTGCTCTGCCAAGCCCAGCCCAGCCCCTCCCTGCCTTTGGGACTGCTCTTCCCTCAGAGATGTGTCACCCATCCCTTTACTCACACATAATCTGCTTTTATGGCCATTTATTTCTTAACTGGGGAAAACTTGCTGCGGGTTTTTATCACCTGAGATTTATATTGCACCAGCTGCAGGGGGGAGTCCCAGGGGAGCACTCCAGGTGGGAATTCAGGTGTTTTATGCCACTGTAAAACCTCTGGTAGCAGATGTGAGCAGCACAGCTGGATGGGGAGGAGCAATGAGCCCATCCTCACTCCCAAACTCCCCAGAGCTGCCAGGAAAGCTCTTCAGGGGAGGGAATGGATGCTCAGCAAGGAGGGCCTGAGAGCCAGAGGCCCAGGATTGCTCCAGGCAGGAGGAGCAGCCTCCTGTGCTGTTGTGAGGTCCCCAGGATGAGGTGAGAGATGAGAATTTGACTCCAAGTTCTCAGAAGGCTGATATTATATTATATTATATATTATATTATATTATATTATATTACATTACATTACATTACATTACATTACATTATATTACATTACATTACATTACATTATA
>NW_005054303.1:16211276-16225489 GCF_000277835.1 Geospiza fortis | reverse complement strand
AACAATTCACATGTTTGGATAAACAATCTCCAGGCCACATTCCAGAGCAGCAAAACATGGAGAAGCTGAAGCTTCTCATCTTGCCAGGAGAAGAAATCCTGGTGAAGGGCTTTTTCAGAAAATATCACAGTGACAGCCTCCCCCTGCCCTCCTGCCCTTCCTTCTGCCCCTCTGAGCAGAGCAGGGCAGGGTGAGTCCCTCCAGCCCCTGCCCAACCCAGGGAAGCAGAGAAACAGGGGATAAAGAATAAAGGATAATGGATGCCCTGAACACAGAACAGCCCAGCCTGGAACCCCTTCTTGTTACACTGACCCCTTACTGGGACCTTTCCTGAGGAATCATTCCTTCCCTGCTGGACCTTGTTGCGAGACACTCAATCCTCCTCTCCATGGGAATAAGCTCTGAGGTTGGAGAGCTCTGAATTGTCACTCTCCTGGTTTCTTTATTGGAGAAAATTTCCCATGGGGGAGGTGAAAATGCAGAGTTGTTGAAAATGGCTATGGCTTGATTTAAGGTTCTCAGAAATACTTGCAAAGTGTTTTATTTTCTGTGCACGGCGCTGGTGTGTAACAGAACTGTGGTGTGTAATCTGGATATCAGGGGGAATTTCCCCATGGAAAGGGGGCTCAGGCCTTGGCACTGCCCAGGGAGGGTTGCAGTGCCCATCCCTGCAGGTGTCCCCTGGAGGTGGCACTCAGAGCTCTGGGCTGGGGACAAGGTGGGCACTGGGCACAGCTGGGACTCCCTGGGCTGGGAGGGCTGTTCCAGCCCCGGGGATTTGGGGATTGGGTACAGGCTGCAGAGCACATCCCAGCTTCTCAGGACACAGCATTCCCAGGACTTCACATGCTCAGGAGACCCCCCCTGGTATTCCCTGTGCTCATCATGGCTTGTGCTGGCTGGGAAATGTGGGATATCCTGACCTGAGCCCTCCCAACCCTGGAAGGAATCCACATTTCCCTCCCAGCCCTGGAAGGAATTCCCATTTCTCTCAAAGCCATGTAAGGAATTCCCATTTCCCTCATAGCCATAGAAGGAATTCCCATTTCGCTTCCAGACTTAGAAGGAATTCCCATTTCCCTCCCAGCCTTGTAAAGAATTCCCATTTCCCTCCCAGCCCTGGAAGGAATTCCCATTTCCCTCCCAGCCTTGTAAAGAATTCCCATTTCCCTCCCAGCCCTGCAGCTGCTCCTCCCCACCATGCTTGGGCACAGGATGGGGGAATTGCACAAACCCCAGGGGCAGAGCTGGAAGGAGACAGAACAGATTAATAAATATATTCCGATTTCGCTTTCATTTTCCTGGATTTCAGGTTAATGTCACCATTCATTCCTCCTTCCCCACACAGCAACAGAGCAGCCTTGAACAACAAGATAAAATTGCAAATTCCATTTTCTACCTTTCCGGTTTAGCGCTGGCAGAGATGTGTGAGATAAAGAAGGGGAATAAAAGGCAGGGAAGTGATGGCCACAGTGATAAAAAAAGCACCAAAAAAAAAAAATCTCTGTTTTCATATTAAGAATTCCAAGGGGAGGAAAAATCTTTGTGTGAGGAAGAGCCTGAGAGTGCTGTGAGATTAGTTTAAGGTTTATCCCAGTCTTTAAATTTGCCCAATAAAAAGCTTTTATTCTGCTTGTCCTGGACATGAGTCCTGGGTGACTGGAGGTGAGGTACAGAGAGTCTCAAAGTAAGATACAGTAAAAAAAAAAACCAAAAAAAAATATATATGAAACTATATAACTATATAAGATCAAATTAAAATAGATCAAAGTAATATATATTAATATAACATGTATGTACATTGTAATATATCAATAGAGCATAAACTTATAATACATTTAATAATTATTATTATATAAATGATACACTTTAGTTAATTTTAGTAATTTTTAAGAATTATTATACTTAATAGTAATATTCAAGCTATTATTATTATTATTATCATTATTATTTGTACAATACACTTTAGTTAATTTATAGTAATTTCTAAGTGCAGACACAAGCCCTGGTAAAGAAGCCACATCTACATTTATGTGACTTTACTACATTTTAGGTGACTTTACTACATTTTAGGTGACTTTAGGAAGAAGCTCTGACAGTCTGCCCTAAAGCCCAGGTTTAAATGATAAATCAGAGCTAAACCAGGGCAGAGTTTACAACCTAGGCTCTGAGAAACGAGGCAGCACCAAAGCAGGGAGCTCTGCTGCAGGGCTGCAACATTTGTGTGTGCCCAAATCTCTGCCTGTATTAATTCCTGCGGCTGAAGTCAAAGAGATGCTGCATCCCCAGCAGGGAGGGTAAAGCTGGCATTTATTGCATTCATGGTTGGCTCCTGTTATAATCACTTCCCATTCCTGGAGATTCCCTGGGACTTCTCCTCCCTTTTTTGGCTTCTGTTAATAATCACTTCCCATTCCTGGAGTTTACAATCTCCATTCCTGGAGATTGCCCAGGATTTCTCCTTCCTTTTGTGGCTCCCATTTATAATCACTTCCCATTCCTGGAGATTCCCCAGGATTTCTCCTTCCTTTTGTGGCTCCCATTTATAATCACTTCCCATTCCTGGAGATTCCCCAGGATTTCTCCTTCCTTTTGTGGCTCCCATTTATAATCACTTCCCATTCCTGGAGATTCCCTGGGACTTCTCCTCCCTTTTTTGGCTTCTGTTAATAATCACTTCCCATTCCTGGAGTTTACAATCTCCATTCCTGGAGATTGCCCAGGATTTCTCCTTCTCTGTGTGGCTCCTGTAATAATCATTTCCCCATTCCAGGAGATTCCCCAGGATTTCTCCTTCCCTGTGTAGCTCCTGCTTATAATCACTTCCCATTCCTGGAGTTTACAATCTCCATTCCTGGAGATTCCCCAGGATTTCTCCCTCCCTGTGTGGCTGCAGGGCTGGAGGAGGCCCAAGGGGCCCTGGCACATCCCTTGTTCAGAAGTGATGGATGCCTGCTCCGTATCTTTTCTCTGTTCAAGTGAAAATTAATACACTGAAAAATGATGGAACAAAGTGCTTGGCATAATTGATTTCCCCAGCAGAGTTATCATTTCAGAGCAAATTCACAGGAGGCTGCCATAAACAATCCTGGAGAGGCCTCACACACTCCCTGTCAGATCTCCTGCTCTCCTCAAGTCACCACAACATTGAAACACAAAATGTTGCTGCCATGAAACACAACCAGCAAGCAGCACCTGGGCAGGAGAGGGGGTCCCTGCCGAGGTGACACAGCCCAGTCCCCCAGGCTGGGTGTCAGGGACAATTTCCTCACTGAAATTTTCACAGAATTGGGAATATCCTGAGCTGGCACCCACAGGGATCATCCCAGCCCCATCCCTGCCCAGACCCCCCAACAATCCCACCCTGGGCATCCCTGGCAGTGCTGCCCAAACCCCCCTGGAGCTCTGGGGAAGAGCTTTCCCTGATCTCTGGCCCAGCTTTGTGCCATTAATGTGCCCATTTGTGCCCCAGGCCTGGCACAGGGCAGTGGGGGAGTCACTGTCACCCTGTTCTTCTAAAGCTCCTCTAAGCCTTCTGATGTTTACATTTTTGTAATAGAGCTTCTCACACGCTTTTCATGTAAATAATGATTGTTTTGCATTCCTTTCCAGAAAAAGAAAGAATTAATAGTCTATTGGTTTGACCAGTGTAGTTAAAGAAGCAGCAATTTCATCCTCCAGTCCATAGTCACCTTTAACATTCTATAAATACCAAAATCAAAAAAATAAACCCACTTTTTTTGCCTTAAACATCTCAACGTGTGAGTGTCATTAATTTCAAGTTGTATTGTGACAAGCCACCACCCTGGGAGTGTCTATAGAACGAGTGGAGGTGGCACTTGGGGACACCTCAGTGGGCACAGTGGGATTGGGCACAGGCTGGGCTCGGTGACCTTGGAGGTCTTTTCCAAGCCTGGTTCTGGGATTCAGTGAGGGGAAGGAAACATCCCAGGGGGATGTGCTCACCCACAGGGAGCCTCCTGCCCCTCCAGAACTTCTGTACTTATGGGACAGAGGGAACGGCTGCAGGAGATGCCAAGGAGGAGGAGGAGAAAGAGGAGGAGGAGAAGGAGGAGGAGGAGGAGGAGGAAGAAGAAGAGGAGGAGAAGAAGGAGAAGGAGGAGGAGGAAGAGGAAGAAGAAAAGGAGAAGGAGGAGGAAGAAAGGAGAAGGAGAAGGAGAAGGAGAAGGAGAAGGAGAAGGAGAAGGAGAAGGAGAAGGAGAAGGAGAAGGAGAAGGAGAAGGAGAAGGAGAAGGAGAAGGAGAAGGAGAAGGAGAAGGAGAAGGAGAAGGAGAAGGAGAAGGAGAAGGAGAAGGAGAAGGAGAAGGAGAAGGAGAAGGAGAAGGAATCTCTCCCTCTGGGCAGGGTGCCAGCACTCCCAGCTCCCAGCACCACACATCCCTGCTCCGGGAAAAACAACATATGGCAGCGGGTGGGAAATGTCAGCCAGCAGATGATCCATGGAAAGAGCAAAAAGAGGAGCACAGCTCCTCTAAACACCTCGGCAGGGGTTGCAGGAGCCTCCAGGAGCTGCTGCCTGTGCTGAGCTGTCTCGTTTTGGGGCCAAGAAACACAGATTGAGGACATGGAGCACCCAGATGCCACCAGTGGGGGATGTCCAAGGCTTTCCCAGGGAGCAGGGCAGGATCTGGGAAACATGGAATCATTTAGCTTGGAAATGACCTTTACGATCACTGAGCTCAACCCTTCCCCCAGCACAGCCCAGGCCATCGCAGCCCCATGTCCCCAAGTGCCACATCCACAGGGCTTTAAATCCCCCCAGGGATGGGGGCTCCTGGGCAGCTGGGCCAGGACTGGTTTGGGATAGAAACCATTCCCAAAACCCAGCCCAAACCTCCCCTGCCATGTCCTGGCAGGGAACACTGAGCCCTTCTCTGTCACAGACATGTTTTATGAAAAATCCTTTTGCCAGGATTTTTTCTCCTGAGAAACTGAGAAGCCTCAGAGGAAATGAAAAACAATGGTTATCTGCTGCTGTGGAATGCAACAGGTGCATCTGTGATTGGTCTCATGTGGTTGTTTCTAATTAATGGCCAATCACAGTCCAGCTGGCTCGGACTCTGATGCCTTCTGATGAAATCCTTTCTTCTATTCTTTAGCATAGTTTTAATATATCATTTTCTTTTAATATAATATATATAATAAAATAATAAATCAGCCTTCTGAAACGTGGAGTCAAGATTCTCATCTCTTCCCTCGTCCTGGGACCCCTGTGAGCACCCCCACACTTCTCCCTCCAGCAGGGCACAGGGCAGCACATCCCTTGTTCCCCATGCCAAACTCAGAGCTGCAAGGGCACTTTAAAGCTTTTATATCCCAGATAATCCATGTGCCAGGAGCACCCTGCTGCCTCCTCAGCTCTTTGCACAGGCAGCTTTACCTGGAACTGCAGCGAGCTCACAGCAGGCATGGCAGGACAGCTGGAGTCTCATTTTCCTTGGAAAATGTGCCCAGATGAGCCACAGATCACAGTCCTTAAGCACATGGGGTTTAGCTGCACCTGGGGATGCACTGCAGCATCTTTTTGTGCTGCTGGAATGTCTGTGGAACCCAGGACATTGCTCTGGCTGCCCTGGGGGACTCCAGACCCTGGCAGGGGCTCAGAGACCTTGGCATGGAGTCACAGACACCTGTGCCTTTGATTTTAGCCCATGGAAACAATTCCCAACTTTGTGTGAGGGGTTAGTACAAGCCGCAAGGGTTTGAATAGAATGACAGTGAATTTGTCACAGGGTGGAAAAGTAGAATTTTGGGAATTTAGAATGGGGGTTCAGGAGGCAAGATGGAGGAATCTGGGTGTGTCCTGTCCTTCTTCTCCTTCTTGTCCTCCATCTTCTGCTGTGATGGTGGCACTTCTGGATTGGTTTAGAGTAGAGACAGACTGTCTAACATAGGTGATAAGTATTGGGAAATTATTGTAAATAAAGTACACGTAGGTTTTAGTATAAAAAGCCAACACTACCCCAAGGGCAGGGACTGTGCCACAACCCGACCTGCTGGACAGACCTCAGCAGGTCAGAGAAAGAATGGAATGGATAAGAGAAAATAAACAACCTTGAAAACCAGAGCCGAAGAATCCTGACTTCTTCTTCGGTCTCGGGGCTGGGAAAAAGAGACTTTTTAATACCTGGGGAGCCATTTCAGCAACTCAGAACCCGAGACTGGAATGTTTGAATCCCCCTGGCTTGCAGGGGTACTGGGGAACAGCCTTGGCCTGCCCCTGCAGAGCAGAGCTGAGAGCCCCAGCGCCTCCCCAGGGCAGGTTAAACAGCAAAGTCCAGCTCTGGTCCCAGACTGAGTGCCCTGTGCCCAGCCAGGAGAGCAGGGGGCTCTGGGGACCAGCCAGGCCAGCAGTGTCCCCTCCCTGTCCCCAGTGACCATCAGCAGTGTCATAGGCCATCAGTGTCCCCTCCCTGCCATCAGCAGTGTCACAGGCCAGCAGTGTCCCCTCCCTGTCCCAGTGACCATCAGCAGTGTCACAGGCCAGCAGTGTCCCCTCCCTGCCATCAGCAGTGTCCCTCACAGAGTCCCAGCCATGCCCTGATCCCCCTGGCTCAGTGACATCCCGAGCTCAGCTCCTGACTTTCCCATGACAAAGGAAGTTTGGATTTGTCTCCCGGAGGCTGAATCAGAGCCTTTTCCCTCCAGAAGAATCCCCAGCCCCCAGGGATGATTTACAACCCTAAATACACTGCTATTTACAATCCCAAATACACTGATATTCACAACCCTAAATACACTGATATTCACAGTTCCAAATACACTGCTATTTACAATCCTAAATACACTGCTATTTACAACCCTAAATACACTAATATTAGCAACCCTAAATACACTGATATGTACAACCCTAAATACACAGATATTTACAATCCCAAATACACTAATATTTACAATCCCAAACACAATGATATTTATAACCCTAAATACACTGATATTTACAACCCTAAATACACTGATATTTACAATCCCAAATACACTGATATTTGCAATCCCAAATACACTGATATTAACAATCCCAAATACACTGCTATTTGCAATCCCAAACACACTGATATTCACAATCCCAAATACACTGATATTCACAATCCCAAACACACTGATATTTACAATCCCAAACACACTGATATCCACAACCCTAAATACACTGATTTTATCCTGCCCAGAGCAATATCTGAAAGAGGACAAGTGATGGCAATGGTTTGTTCACGTGTCACTGGGCATTAGAAATGAGGCAGCATTAAAAATAAATCCAATTCATTTGCTCTGGGCTCTATCTTTCAAAAATCTGTTCATGGAGCTGTGATTGGAGTGGGTTTGAGATCAGGCAGAGGAGCCCAGCCAGGCTGGAGCCTGGGAAATAATGGGGAGTAAAACTTCAAACGGGGAGAAAACTTAAAATTGCCAACACAGCAGGGCTGGGGCTGTGCATTCCCAGGGCTTGTCCTGGCAGCAGCAGGACAAACAGCCAGGGACATCCCTGCTGCACATCAGGGACAGACATTGCCAACGGCCACCAGCCCAGGGCATGGGGACACAGACAGACAGAGGGACACGGGGACATGGACAGACAGAGGGACATGGGACAGACAGATGGATGTGGGACAGGCAGAGGGACATGGGACAGGAAAACTTAAAATTGCCAACACAGCAGGGCTGGGGCTGTGCATTCCCAGGGCTTGTCCTGGCAGCAGCAGGACAAACAGCCAGGGACATCCCTGCTGCACATCAGGGACAGACATTGCCAACGGCCACCAGCCCAGGGCATGGGGACACAGACAGTGGACAGGCAGAGGGATGTGGGACAGGCAGAGGGATGTGGGACAGGCAGAGGGACACGGGACAGGCAGAGGGACACAGGGACAGGCAGAGGGACATGGACAGGCAGAGGGACAAGGACAGACAGAGGGACATGGGACAAGCAGAGGGACATGGACAGGCAGAGGGACAAGGACAGACAGAGGGACACAGGACAGACAGAGGGACGTGGGACAGAGAGAGGGATGTGGGACAGGCAGAGGGACAGGGAGAGGACAGGTAGGGGGACATGGGATAGGCAGAGGGAAGTGGGGACAGGCAGAGGGACACAGGGCAGGCAGAGGGACACGGGACAGACAGAGGGACATGGGACAGACAGAGGGATGTGGAACAGGCAGAGGGACATGGGACAGGCAGAAGGACACAGGGACAGGCAGAGGGATGTGGCACAGGTCCAGTCCCTCCACAGGTCCCACAATAAAGTCATGGACTCACACTCAGGGAATGGTTTGGCTCCAAGGGACCTCAAATCCTACCCAGTGCCACCGCTGCCATGGCAGGGACACCTCCCACTGTCCCAATGTCCAGCCTGGCCTTGGGCACTGCCAGGGATCCAGGGGCAGCCACACTGTTGGGTTTCCCTGTAAATCACCCTTTCCTGTGGTTAATTTATTATTTAATTAATTTATTATTTCCTTTCTCACAAACAAACCTCAAATTTGCAGTAAAGTCAACCTTCTTAAGGACTTCTAAAGGCTTCTACCATGCCATCATCAGCTCCACTGACACAGCGTGGGGAAAAATAAAAATAACATTTTCTGTGGGTTTGAGGATTGCTTTTAAATAGAAATCAGTGGGGAAAAAGCTTCTCCCTGTATTTTATTCCCACCTAACCTTGCAGAGGTAGCAGCAGATGAGCCCAGCCCAGCTGCAACAGCTCTGAGAGGAGATGCTGGGGATGAACAAATCCAGCTCTCCAGAGCACCAGGAAGCCACCAGAGCTGAGCCCAGGAAGCTCCCTGGCTAATGAGGCTCCATTGATTAATCTCATTAAATATTTCATTAGGGCAGTAATGAGAAATTAGCAGGTTCTTAGAGCAGCTCCACCTTGGGCAGAAGAGAGCCAAAACGGCGGATCCTCCCAGACCCAGGCTAGGATGAGACTGATCCCATTTGTTGCTGACCAGGAGAGCTGGAATTCATGGAAGCAGGAGAAAATCAATTCTTTTCTGACCCATTCTTTTTCTGAATAAATACCATTTATGTCACCAAAAAATCACATGTGGAAAGCAAACATGGAATTTGGGAGCAGAGCTCTGGAGCCCTTCAGTCCTGGGAGGATACTGAGGGAAGGGCAAAGCAGAGGAGGTGGGCAAGAGGCAGAGCTTCCACACTGGACTTGGGAAGGATTAAGGAAGTGTAATACGTGGCAAACTGCTGATGTGGCAGATCCCCCACACCACTTTCACTTGGAGCAATAATATTGGGACATTTTTCCCTAACACAGAGTTTACTGGAATTAAGTCTGGTGCCGATTCCCACAGCGCATTGAATGTTAATCAAAATGGGGAACGACACAAACATAAAATGCAATAAATAGATGTAAAGTTGAATTGTTCATGCTTCAATAACAATTCTCAGAATCCCAGGATCCCTAAGGCTGGAAAAGCCCTCCCAGCCCAGGGAGTCCCAGCTGTGCCCAATGCCCACCTTGTCCCCAGCGCAGAGATCTCAGTGCCACCTCCAGGAATTCCTGGGACATCTCCAGGGATGGGCACTCCAACCCTCCCTGCACAGTCCCCTCCAGTGCTTAATTCCACCCTAAAAGTTGGGTGAGATGAGAAAATTGGAGCGAAAGGGAATTTCAGTGACTTTGGCCTCCATGTGGAAAGGTCAGAGTGAGCTGCCCTTTGGGAAAGGTCAGCAGAGCCCAGGAGATGCCCAGGGATGGTGCCAGCTGCTCTGGAAGGGCTGGGACCAGAGGGATTTGTGACCCCTCGATTCCCTCAGCAGCATCCATCAGAGAACTGGCCCTGATGGAAAATAACAACGTGGAGAATAAAATAACATTTAAACTGAATGAGGGCAGGGATGGATGGGAGATTGGGAATTGGGAATTCCTGGCTGGGCTGGAATTGCCAGAGCAGCTGTGGCTGCCCCTGGATCCCTGGCAGTGCCCAAGGCCAGGCTGGACATTGGGGCACCCTGGGACAGTGGGAGGTGTCCCTGCCATGGCAGGGTGGCACTGAGTGAGCTCTGAGGTCCCTTCCCACTCAACCCATTCCAGGATTCCATCTGATTCCTGCAGGACAGGCACAAAGCTCAGCACTCTTGAAGTGGTGCCCAGGGGTACCCAGTGAGGCCATGCAGGGGCTGCCACCACAAACTGATGTCACCAAGGGCTGGGGCTGACAGGACAGGGACCACTCTCTCCATACAGTCAGGGGAATACACCCCTGTGGCATTCACATTCTCTGAAAAATCCCCTTGCCCAGGATTTTTCTCCTGGGAAGCTGACAAGCCTCAGATTAAAAGGAAAACAATTCTTATCTCATTTGCTTCTCCTGTGTTGTGCTCATGTGGAATGTGTTTGGAGATTGTTTACCCACAGGTGATTGTTCCATTGGATTCTACTGTGAGTTGTTTTCACTCTTTGGCCAATCAGGGCTAAGCTGTGTTGGGACTCTGGGAAGAGTCAGGAGTTTTCATTATTATCTTTTTAGCCTTCTGTAAGTATCCTTTCTGTATTCTTTAGTATAGTTTAGTATAGTATTCTTTAATATAATACAGTATCATAAAATAATAAATTATCCTCCTGAGAACACGGAGTCAGAGTCATCATTCCTCCCTGCCACGGGGGCACCTGCAAACACAATACACCCCTCCTTCCAGAACAGCCAGGAGGGAAAGAAAACCTCTCCCTCTGATGCTGTGTGCAGCCTGCCCTAGAGCAGAGGCTGGATGGAGTTCCAGAATAAAGCAGGGATTGATTCAAAGCATCTCCTCCATGGATGCACCTTGGGCAGCACAAGAGCCCAGCCAGGGCTGCACCCAAGATGAACCAAAATGGCCCCAAAATGCACGGCCGGGCACGGGGTCTGTCCCTGGGATCAGTTCTGCTCCATTTGCACCTTGCAGTTCATTGTCCCATTCCAGCTTTAGCCCAGGCAGTCCCACCCTGCTTGTTTTTCTCTCTCCAGCCCACGGTGTTTGTGCTCTTGGGGCTGAGATTTGGATCATTTGTCCTTGGTGCCCAGCTGGAGCAGGAATTGTTTTGTCTCCCTGCTCTGTTCACAGAGCTCACCATCCCCTGATAAGAAGCTCAGACCCTCACAGTAAAGCAGCACAGAACGTGAAAAATAGAAAAGCTCAAACCTCTAATGCAGCCAGGGAATCAAACCACGTCCCTCTGACATAACCAGGGAATGAAACCCTTCCCTCCAATGCAGCCAGGGAATGAAACCATGTCCCTCTGACACATCCAGGGGAATTCAAACCCTCCCTCTCAGCTCCCCAGCCCTTTTCCAGGGTCTATTGTCATCCCTTGGGGCTCTCTGTGACCCCACAGCCACAGCCAGTCCCGGGGGGCTCCCCCTGCTCCCAGCCCTGCTCTGCAGGGCCCCCCACAATGTTCTGTGTGCTGGGACCCCCAATGGGGGCTGTGGGCACAGTGCCAGGGCAGCACGAAATGTGAGCCCTGGTATCCCCTGCCTGGTGCCCAACTGACCAGGAAAGGCCAATTGTAGATTAGAGTGGCCAATAAAGCACAGCTCTCCTCTGGTACTTACCATTTCACAGAGAGTTCCGATTGCTTTGCAAAGCAGACCAAGCATTATTTCTTAACCTCTCCATGTGCTAGAGAGCCCATTTTCCCTCCTCTAAGCTCCTGGAGATGATTTGAGCCTGGTGATTAAGGGAGCTGTCTCATGAAGGAGGCACTTCAGGATCACTGGGGCCTGGAGAATCAGCCAGGAGTTTGGAGGGGAAGAGGTGCAGCAATGAAAACCATCATTGTTCCATTAGAGACAGCAGAGAGCAGAGATTGGGACACACCTGGAGGTCCAAAGCAGGGATCTGGACACCTGGAGGTCCAAAGCAGAGATTTTGACACATCTGGAGGTGCAGAGCAGAGATCTGAACACACCTGGGCTGGACTCGATCGCCTTGAAGGTCTCTTCCAACCCAGTGATCTGTGAGTTCTGTGTCCCTGATACATCACCAGCCCTGCAACAAACCTGCCAGGGTTCCACTGGGGCTGCTGCTATGGCAGGGACACCTCCCACTGCCCCAGGGTGCCCCAATGTCCAGCCTGGCCTTGGGCACTGCCAGGGATCCAGGGGCAGCCACAGCTGCTCTGGCAATTCCAGCCCAGCCAGGAATTCCCAATTCCCAATCTCCCACCCATCCCTGCCCTCTGGCACTGGCAGCCATTCCCTGGCTCCTGTCCCTCCATCCCTTGTCCCCAGGCCCTGGCAGGGGCTAATTCAGAGCAGGTACTGCTAAAATAGAGCTGCAGAACACCCAGGGCTCAGCAGGATGAGCCACGAGGCACAATGTGAAATTATTCCAAGGTAAGGCAGGAAGGCTCTGTCTGTGCACGAGGCAGTGCCAGGAGCAATTGCAGCCCCTCTGCAGAGCAGCTCTGTTAGCACAGAGACAGCTCAGCCTCACACACGTGCAGCCTTTTCACCTGACAGCAGAATAATCTGTCAGGGAAATTCGATTTTGTCATGCAGCAATGCAGGCAGCCACTGGAATATGCTTAAATGCAGAACAATCACTTGGAAGATTTAAATGAAGCTGACATTGCTGAGCAAAATACATTTTCCACAGACCTTTATTACACTCACAGTAGCCTGCAATTGCTTTGTTTCCCAGCCTGTTATACAAACAACAGGCGGAGTTTTTTCCCTTGGAAAATGTTCCTAGGATGTAATTTCTGGAGCTGCCCGAATCAAAGTGCCAGATTAAAGCAGGAAACACAGAAATTCGAGTTCCCAGAGTACCACAAACAAGCCAATATGTGAAGGGAGCCGTTCTCTCAGCACTGCTGGTTCCTGCTCCAAAGTTGTTGTGCTCAGGGGTTCTCCAGCCACATCACTCTGCAGCTTTCCCATCAAATCAGGCTCCTCCTGAGCTCTGAGCGCAGGGAGCTCCTTCCCACGTTTCAGAGGCAGGTCCCACAGGAGGCACCAGGCTGCAGCAGCTCCTTGTTCAAGGCAGAGCTGGGGGTCCCCAAGGGCGCAGGGACCCCCATCCCATGGGAGGGCAGGGGACACTCCTGGGCTCCCCATGGGCAACCCAGGGACAAGACGTGGATCCTGCAGAAATCCCAGCTTTGTGTCCTCAGGCTGTGAAATTCAGGAGAGGGGATTTCATTGCTCAAGGGATGATTTTCTGGAGCACCTTCCCAGCAGGAAGAGGCAGCAAAGCCCTGGTGAGGCTGCGTGGGGTGGGCACAGGCAGCTCCCAGCATGTGGAATTGGGGCCATTTTCATGGAATCATGGAGTGGTTCGGGTTGGAAAGGACATTAAACCCCACCCAGTGCCCCCCCTGCCGTGGCAGGGACACCTCCCACTGTCCCAGGGTGCCCCAATGTCCAGCCTGGCCTTGGGCACTGCCAGGGATCCAGGGGCAGCCACAGCTGCTCTGGCAATTCCAGCCCAGCCAGGAATTCCCAATTCCCAATCTCCCATCCATCCCTGCCCTCTGGCACTGGGAGCCATTCCCTGGCTCCTGTCCCTCCCTCCCTTGTCCCCAGTCCCTCTCTGGTTCCCAAGCCCAGTCCCAGGGCTCTGGGAGATGCAATTTTACCATGTGAGCAGCCAGCCCAAATTAATGCTGATTAATGCCCATTGCTCAGGGAGCTGCCAGACCCCACTGGGCCTGAGCTGCTCCAGGACAGGAGTCCCAGGGACATCCCTGAGCTGTCCTGAGCTCCCCTCCAGCAGCAAAAGCTGCTCTGAATTTGCCTCAGCCCCAGTTTTGTGCTGCAGAAGCTTTGGATTTCAGTGCCATGAAAACTGAGAAATAAAACAAGGAAAAACCCAAGCACATCAGCTGCTGGAAAGGCTTTGGCATTCCTTACTCTCTGTCCATCTCCTTTATCCTGAATAATCCTTAGAGGGCTGCAGAGCCAGCCACAGAAAAGCAATATATTCATAAATCATCTATTCAATGGCTGAGAGGGGAGGGAAAAAATAAATCCATCTATTTGTGAGTGTTCTTTAGATCAGGTTGAGCAGGGGCTGGGGATGTCACCACTGCCAGCCTGGCTGTCACCTCCCTGCTGGGACACAGCCACAGCCACTGCCTGAGCTGGCTGAGGGTGAGCTGGGAGATTGGGAATTGTCAGCAGATGTCCCCCCTGGCTGGGCTGGGGGGACACCTGCTGATAACAGCCATTGAGTGTCCCTGCATGGCTGATACAAGC
>NW_005054303.1:16209255-16210996 GCF_000277835.1 Geospiza fortis | reverse complement strand
TTTTTGCCTGAGAGCCCCTTAATTTAAAATTTATAGCAATTGGGAGGGAGGAGGGGATTCATTTTCTCCATTTCAGGGGAGGCTCCTGCCTTCCTTAGCAGGCACCTGGCTTTCCAAACCGAGACACCCCTGCCTCCCCTGCTGCTGTGGGAGGGGGGATCACGAGGAGGCACCCAAAGCCCCTCAGAGCTCCAGGACCCTGCAGGACATTCCTTGTTTGTCTGTCTGGGAAGGCCAAATGCAGAGACACAGCCCCAGGCTGGGAAAAGGGGAACTCACAGGCTGGAATGGGATTTTAGATGCATGAAAACCACAGTGACTGCATTTCCAGGAGTGCTGCAGCCTGGAAGGGGAAGGCAGGAACAGCACTGATGGGTGTCTGGGCCCATTTCCAGCTCTCAGCCCCTGTTTATCTCAGAACACAGCATGGGTTGGGTTAGAACCCAAAAGACCCTAAAACTCATCCAGTTCCAACCCTCCAAGCCAAGGACAGGAACAGCTTTCCCTTGAGCAGGCTGCTCAGAGCTGCATTTATGTGATCCTAAAATTCCCTGGGGGATCCCACAAGTCCCTGAGTGATCCCATAACTCCATGGGGGATCCTGAAACTCTTTGGGTGATCCAAACTCCTTGGGTGATCCCACAGCTCCCTGGGTGATCCCACATCTCTCCGAGGGATCCTAAAACTCCCTAGGGGATCCCACAACTCCCTGGGTGATCCCAAAACTCTTTGAGGGATTCCACAACTCCCAAGGGGATCCTACAACTTCCTGGGTGATCCCACAGCTCCCTGGGTGATCCAAAAGCTCCCTGGATGATTCCACAAGTCCCTGTGGGATCCCACAGCTCCCTGGGGACCCCACAACCCTCTGGGTGATCCCAGAACGCCCTGAGGAATCCTAAAACTCCCTGGGCAATCCCACAGCTCCCTGGATGATCCCACATCTCCCTGGATCATCCCACAGCTCCCTGAGGGATTCTAAAACTCCCTGAGTGATCCCACAACTCTCTGTAAGAGCCCACAGGTCCCTGGATGATCCCACAGCTCCTTGGGGGATCCTAAAACTTCTTGAGGGATCCCACAGTTCCCTTGGTGACCCCACAACTCCCTGTGGGATCCCTCAGCTCCCTGGGTGATCCCACAGCTGCCTGAGGGATCCTAAACCTCCCTGTGGGATCCCACAGCTCCCTGGGTGATCCCACAACTCTCTGTATGAGCCCATAGGTCCCCGGATGATCCCACAACTCCCTGAGGGATCCTAAACCTCCCTGGGTGATCCCACAGCTCCCTGTGCTTCTTCCCAGTGCCCCCAGTCCGCCCTTCTCTCTTCAGAAGACACGAGCCCCCTGCCCCTTTCTTCATGGCCATGTGAAATTCCAGGAGTTTGGGTTAGGAAATCCCCTCCCCCTGCTCTCCCAGAGGAGATCCAGAGGAGCTGAGCAGATGTCTCCTCAAGGATCCTCCAGAAGCAGCTGCCACACTCCGAGACATCTCCCGGGGAAAATTTGTCTTTTAGCGAGACACACTCGAAGGCCTCTCCTCATTTTGGGCTTTGAGGAGGGAAGGAGGAGAGGGATTTGGAGGAATCCTTCCTCTTCCAGAGCCACACATTCCTTCTGCTTTCTGCGGAGAAGAATCAGGGCTGCAGTCAGTCCCAAGCAAGCTGCCAGCAGCTCATTACAGTAATTGCTCTGCTCCTGCCAGAGCCCGGGGCCGCCTGCTCCCAGGGAAGCTGAGCTCC
>NW_005054303.1:16208561-16209245 GCF_000277835.1 Geospiza fortis | reverse complement strand
ATCTGTAAAGATTTTCATTCTCATCCCACATCATGATTCCTGGAGCTGAGCAGTAGCTGGGGTAACCATGGACATTCCAGAGCCCTCCCAAAACCTCCCGTCCAGGCTGGCCTTTCAGGTTTTGTGTTGCTGAAATGGCTCCTGAGGTATTAAAAAGTCTCTTTTTTCCCAGCCCCATGCTTGAAGAAGAAGTCAGGATTCCTCAGCTCTGCTTCTCAAGGTTGTTTATTTTCTCTTATCCATTACATTCTCTCTCTGACCTGCTGAGATCTGTCCAGCAGGTCGGGTTGTGGCACAGTCCCTGCCCTTGGGGTGGTGTTGGCTTTTTGTACTAAAAACCTATGTGTACTTTATTTACAATAATTTTCCAATACCTATCACCTGTGTTAGACAGTCTGTCTCTACTCTAAACCAATCCAGAAGTGCCACCATCACAGCAGAAGATGGAGGACAAGAAGGAGAAGACGGACAGGACACACCCAGATTCCTCCATCTTGCCTCTTGAACCCCCATTCTAAAACCCTAAAAAATCGATTTTTCACCCCATACACAAACTAATTATTATTGTACTTAGACTTTCATGGCTTGCAGATCCTCATATAAGGTTGGTATTTTTTTCCATGGGTGATAATCAAAGTCACAAGTGTCTTGGGCTCTGTGCCAGGGTCTCTGAGCCCCCTGGCA
>NW_005054303.1:16204053-16208257 GCF_000277835.1 Geospiza fortis | reverse complement strand
CTAAAATCAAAGGCACAGGTGTCTGTGACTCCGTGCCAAGGTCTCTGAGCCCCTGCCAGGGTCTGGAGTCCCCCAGGGCAGCCAGAGCGATGTCCTGGGTTCTGACACTGGCCCAGCTCCAGGCTCAGCCACACCTGGCAGGGGCTCCCAGGGTTTGGCTCCCAGGTGAGCTCAGCTCAGGAATCCTGGGCTCAGCATCCCCCTGTCCTGGCAGCAGCAGCAGGACAGGACCCTTCCTTCCCCTGCCACAGCCCTTGGGAGGGTGGGGGGCACCTCCTGCACCCCAGGGGCACCTGAGAGGGGAAGAGCCGCTTCTGGAGGGGAATTGGGACATTTGAGGCTGGGGTGAGACCCCACCTGCAGGGCTGGGCCAGCTCCAGGGCCACCAGCACCGTGAAGGTGACAATTTGCTGGGCCCTCTGCAGCTCTCAGGTGCTTCAGTGCCCCAGTCCCCATTGCCAGAGCAGAAAGTTCCATCTGAAGGATGGAATTTTATCCGGTTTATTTCATTTAAATGAACTCAGTGACTGCTCAGGATGGGGCTGGGATGGAATTCCCAGAGCAGCTGTGGCTGCCCCTGGATCCCTGGCAGTTCCCAAGGCCAGGTTGGACAGTGGGGATTGGGGCACCCTGGGACAGTGAGAGGTGTCCCTGCCATGGCAGGGGTGGCACTGGGGGGGATTTGGGGTCCCTTTAACCCAACCCATTGTGGGATTCTGTGCTGGGGAACACCCCTACCACAGGCCCCATCACTGTGGCCTCAGGGTGACACTCAGTGGCAGGAGGGCAGCCCCTCAAGCTGTGGGGGACAGGCAGGGACAGCTTCAGCCCCACGCGCCATCTGTGTCCCCTCCAGTCCCCAAAACCTGAGAGCAGCCCGGCCCTACAGGCATGCAGAGCTTTCAGCAGCACAATCCTCATCATCCTCACCCATTTTTAATCACAACAGTAATCTCTTTAAGCCAGAGACCCTTCCCAGGAGGGGAGAGGCAGGACCCCAGTGCCACCCCCAGTCCCTCCCTGGGGGCTGGGACACCCCAGGACAGGGCTGGGGCAGTGACAAGGCAGTGCCACGTTCGCCTGAATATTTCACAGCAATTGAAATATTCAGTATTTCAATTCATTTCATGTCATATTTATTGAAATATTCAATATTTCAAAGGCCCATTTCTGAGCCCAGAAGCTGCAGTGCCCAGCAGCCCTGGGGCTCTGAGGAAAGGCAGCAGGGCTGAGTTCTGCACTCTTTTCTTCCCTCATCTCTGGATAAAGCACAGCTGTAACAGCCACAGAAGGGCATTCCCCAGCCATGACACACACACTGCCACCATAGCCCAGGTTGCCACTGTCCCTGAGCCATCAGGAGATGAAAAAGTTTCTTTTCCCAACTCTACCAACCCCTGTGGCAATCGATTCTTTGGAAAGGAATCAGAGTTTTGAACTTGCAAACCAATTTACTGTGTTTTAATATCCACGAGGTGCCAGTGATTGGAAGCCTGCTGCTGCCAGGAAAGGGAACAGCAGTCCCAGCCCTCAGACAAGCCATTTATAAATGGCACACTTCAATTAAAGGAAATCAAATCAATATGACAATAATTTCGTTTGCAGCAGGTGGTGCAGCAATTTTTCTCCCTGGGAAATGGGATGCACCTGTGCAGCACAGAAAGAGCCTCATCCACAGCCTTTAATCCCAGTTTTGCTCAGACCTCCAAGGGTTAATGACAGAGAGCAGAACAAGGATCAAGGTGGAGAATTTCTGGAGATTTTTAACAGCCAAAATAAGAAATAAACAGGCAGTGACATCACCTCTCAGTGCCCCCTGAGCCTGTTCCCAGCTCTCCTGCAGCATCTCCATGGCTAGGAAAATCCCTGCTGTCCCTGCTGGCAGGGTGGGAATGACCCCTCAGAGGGAGCTGGGACCAGTCTGGGGCAGGACAGGGGAGAACCTCAGCAGCTGAGACCTCACCTGCCTGGGGAGGGCCACCAGCACCTCCTGGCCCTGCACTGCTCTGCTGTCCATGTTCTGGTTTAGGCTCCTGCTGGCCCTGTCCTGGTTTAGGCTCCTTCTGGTCCTGCTCTGGTTTAGGCTCTACCCATCCCTGTCCTGGTTTAGGCTCCTGTTGCCCCTGTGGTTTAGGTTCTAGCTATCCCTGTTCTGGTTTAGGCTCCCTTTCCTGGTTTAGGCTTCTGCTAGTCCTGCTCTGGTTCAGGCTCCATTCCCTGGTTTAGGCTCCTCCTGGCCCTGCCCTGGTTTAGATTCCTTCTGTTCTTGCTCAGGTTTAGGCTCTACCCATCCCTGCTCTGGTTTAGGTTCCACCTGTCCCTTCCCAGGTTGAGGCTCCTGCTGTCCCTGCCCTGGTTTATTCTCCTGCTATCCCTTCCCTGGTTTAGGCTCCTGCTGTCCCTGCCCTGGTTCAGGCTCCATTCCCAGGTTCAGGCTCCTGCTGTCCCTGCCTTGGTTTATTCTCCTGCTACCCCTTCCCTGGTTTAGTCTCCTCCTAAGCCCGAGCCGGTTTAAGCCCGATTTAGCACAGCCCGGGTTCTGCCCCCTCACTGGCACCAGGGCACCAAGGACAGGCAGAGCTGCTCACGGGCAGCGTTCCCAACCTTTGGGGTTTTTCCTTCTCCTTTCCCATTTGAAGGAGGGGTTTGGGTCCTAAGTCCAGCCTGGGCAGATCAGAGGCTCAGGCCTGGCTGTGTCACAGAGTTAAACTCAGACTGAGCTCCTTCACTGCCACGTTCCATGGGGAAGGAAGGTGTGACCATGGTATTTTCTGAAAAATCCCTTTGCCAGGATTTGTTCTCCTGGACAACTGAGAGACCTCAGAAAATAATGAAAACAATAATTATCTGATTGTTTGGGAATGTGGTCTGGAGATGGTTTACCAACAGGGGCATCTTGGATGGATTCCATGTGAATTGTTTTTAATTAATGACCGATCACCATCAGCTGTGTCTGAGAAGTCAGTCACAAGCTTTCATTGTCATTCTTGTTAAGCCTTCTGATATGCCCTTTCTCTTTCTTTACTATAGTTTTAGTATAGAATTTCTTTTCATAGAATAGAATAGAATAGAATAGAATAGAATAGAATAGAATAGAATAGAATAGAATAGAATAGAATAGAATAGAACATCAGCCTTCTGAGAACATGGAGTCAGATTCTCATCTCTCACCTTGTCCTGGGGACCCTCACACCACAGGAAGGGGCTCCTTTCCCTCACCCACAGCTGCTCCAAAAGCCGGGAGAGAGGAGGGAAGAGAGAGAAAATGCTACCACCAAGTGGAGGCAGAGGTGCAGGGAGCAGCAGGAGAGGTGGAGCCACCCCGACATCTGTAAATCCATGGGCATTATTCAGGATTATTATTTATTGGTTATCCGCAACAGAGAGGAAACGTTCTGTTCCCTGGGGCTGCAGACATCCCCAGCTCCGTGCTGTAATATGTAATATATGCTATAAAATAATTCGTGCTAAATGAAACTGAAAACCACAGCATTTTGTGCACTAAAACCAGTGTCGGGCAGCAAGCAAGCTAAGTTACAGAAATTCAAACCACCAGGAAGACACTGCGCCAGAGATGTGTATTCCCAAGGATTTTTTGTCTGACAAAGACCCCAGCAGGAGCATTTTTTGATAGGCATCAGCAACAGCAACAGACTAAGTGATAAAGAGTCAAACACCAAGAAGACTCTGTCTCCAGAAATGTGTATTCCAAGGGATTTCTCTCATGGACTAGACCCCAGCAGGAGGCATTCCCAGAAATTTTTCACCTGACAGGATTCCAGTAATTTTTTCACCAGGAAATGTGATAATATGCTAAAGGAGAGCCCCTCCAAAGCCCAAGAGACTGTGCAAAAATGGAGTTCTTAAACCTGACCCTGGGAGACCCACGGGCACTCTGGTGTGATAGAGACCAGGTCCTGAGTCTCCCCAGCACTGCCTGTCTGGCTCAGGCCCAGATTGCTTCTGGCTTTTCCCAAATTTATACTTTTGATCATTTCATGCATTTCTTGAATTATTAAATGGGAGCATTCATTTCTAACAGTGCTGAGCCCCGGGGCTGCTCACAGGGGCACAGCCAGGAGGGATGGGTGGTGTAGGAGCGTCGGGGCTGGGGACGGATGGAGACCAGAGATCTCTGCAGCCAGGTCAGGAATTTGGGGTTTATTGCAAAGGGCCTGGGTGCAGGGCCCTGCTGGGAGCTGCC
>NW_005054303.1:16203579-16203838 GCF_000277835.1 Geospiza fortis | reverse complement strand
CCTGTCTGCAAGCAGAGGGTGTTGTTCCATCAAAAGGGGATTGCCTTCAGCTGGCCACACCATTGTTTTCCAGTTGTTCAGTAACTGAGGGATCTCAAAGCTTGCTTTCATTTCAATCTCACTTATAGTTTCCATATTCTCAAAACCTTTTGCCAGGTAATCATATTGATAAGGCTTTCCTGTTTCATCTTCCCCAACAGGTGGATTTCGGGAGCTGGGGGATGCAGGAGGATCTGATGCCCCGAGGAGTTTCTCTCAA
>NW_005054303.1:16189961-16203149 GCF_000277835.1 Geospiza fortis | reverse complement strand
GGGCTAAAGCTGGAATGGGACAATGAACTGCAAGATGCAAATGGAGCAGAACTGATCCCAGGGACAGACCCCGTGCCCGGCCGTGCATTTTGGGGCCATTTTGGTTCATCTTGGGTGCAGCCCTGGCTGGGCTCTTGTGCTGCCGAAGGTGGATCCATGGAGGAGATGCTTTGAATCAATCCCTGCTTTATTCTGGAACTCCACCCAGCCTCTGCTCTAGGGCAGCCTGCTCAAGCCATCACTAAAATTGGAGCACTCTGGTGCTTAATAACAGATTCTTCCAACTATTTTTTATTCCTTAGACTGTCAAAGGTGCGGTCACAGAATCCCAGCCTGGGTCAGGCTGGAAGGGATCCCAGAGGGTCTCTGGTGCCACTCCCTGCTCCAGCAGGGCCATCCCAGAGCTCAGGGCACAGCAGTGTGTCTGTGTGGCTCTGGAATACCCCCGTGGTGAATCTGAAAATGGCTTTGCTATTCCTCAGGTACGAGGCTGCAGGAACCTGGGCTGTGTGGGGGATCAAAGCTCTGAGCTCAGATCATTGTTTTTGACTCATTGCTTTTCTTCCATCCCAAACATCTCCTGGAATGCCAGGAGTCAGGAGTTCTGGCTGCAGTGTGACAGTGCTCACAGGGGTCTGAGGATGAGGGAAGAGACAAGGATCTGACTCCATGTTTCAGAAGGCTTGATTTATTATTTTATGATATATATTATATTAAAACTATACTAAAAGAATAGAAGAAAGGATTTCATCAGAAGGATGGCTAAGAATAGCATAGGAAGGAATGATAACAAAGGCTTGTGGCTCGGGCTCTCCATCCAAGCCAGCTGGGCTGTGACTGGGCATTAATTAGAAACAACCCCATGAGACCAATCACAGATGCACCTGTTGCATTCCACAGCAGCAGATAACCATTGTTTACATTTTGTTCCTGAGGCCTCTCAGCTTCTCAGGAGGAAAAATCCAAAAAAAAAGATTTCTCATAAAATATCATGGCTACACTGCAGTGAGCCCACCCCTCCCTGGGGGCACGGTCCCAGCAGCCCAGGAGCTGAGCAGGGGGAGTGGGGAAGGCAGAAAATTTCCAAATGGTTCCATGAAGTGGCAGGACTGAGCTGCCCCTGTGAAAGGGCAGCAATCCAACCAAAACCCAGGGTTTGGATACCTGCAGGGCAGACCCTGCAAGCCAGAGCTGCTTTCCAAGGCCTCAGCTCCCACTCAGGCAATGGAATCCCTGCTGGGGTGTTCCAGAACATTCCATTTCTGCATGGTTGGTGATTATCCAGAGAAGCATTATGGGATGTTTTCCCAGCTGCTTTTTCAGGTGTTTCTCTGGAAACAGAGGCTGGGAAGGCCGAGGTGCAGCCCTTTAAACCCAGATTTAAGAGCAGAAGCCATCAGAGGCTGCAGGGAGCAAAGATGGGATGGGGGCCAGGCTGGAGCAGCCCCAGAGCCGAGGCAGATGATGGCCATGGGCAGCAGGATGGAGTTTGGAGGTCACAGGTTGGAGGTGGGGCAGGCATGAAGGGCTGTTCCTACCCAAACCCAAAAATGCTCCCGCAGAGCTGGCCAGGAGGAATTTGGGAGGGTGGGAGCTCCCCACAGGGCTCCTTCTGCCTCTCCTTCTCCACAAAAGTCTCCGGATTGCTCTCTCCCTAAATAATTCTGACAAAATGTCTGTCACCATGGCAACCAGGGAAAACAAATTGATTCGAGAGGTGTCTGATATTCGGAATGCATAGAAATTATGGTTGCCACGGCAACACGATTTACAAACGAAGGGGAATATTTAGGGAACAATTAGCAACAGAGACTCCTCGGCCTCAGGTGAGCCTCAGGTGTCTCCAGAGCCACAGCAGGGGCTCCTCACCTGCCTCAGAGTGAGGGCATTGAGCTCCAGGAGCTTCCCACAACGGGTAACTCAGGAATTTGTCATGGATTTTGGAGGAAAACAGCACAGGAGGCAGATCAGAGTGACAGGGTGGCCAGGCTGAAGTGACAGGGCCTGGTGGCCGCTGTCCTGGGGCAGTGACACCCACAGGGACATTCCAGCTCTCCCAGTTTGGAGCTGGAGCAAACCCTGCTTTGCCCTTCAGCTTGAGCAGCAGGACACCTGGGCTGGAGGTGTCACCCTGTTCTTTTGGGTTCTTCTTCTCACCCTTCTGATGTTTTACATTCTTGTAACAAACTGTCTCACACACTTTCTGTAAATAACTCATTGTTTTGCATTCTTTTGTGGAGGAGGAGAAATTTGATGGGCTGTTGGTTTGTCCAGTGTCACTGGAGAGGTGGCACTGTCACCCTCCAATCCACTGTCACTTTTGGAAATCTGTAAATGTTGGAGTCATAATTAAACTTTCACTCTTTTTTACCTTGGAGATTCCAGTGTCTGCCTCGTTGTATTTTGTGTCCCAGAGTGACAGGAGGGGCCATAGGGACGATGTGGGAGTTGTGTCCCAGCCCTGGGGACAGGGGATGTGGTGCAGGAGACCCAGCACCATGGTGCAGCACCTCCAGCCCTTGGGGGAGCAGCTGGATACACTGAACCATGGAATGGTTTGGGTTAAAGGGACCTTAAATCCCACCCAGTGCCAGCCCTGCCATGGCAGGGACACCTCCCACTGTCCCAGTGTCCAGCCTGGCTAAGTCTAAAGTTCAGTAACTTAGTCCCAGCATAACAAAAACTGAGCAGAACTTGTGCTTGTGTTCCTAGAACAGATAGAACTCTACACATAAACAGATAGAACTGTTCACGTGAATAGATAAACTTATACAAGTAAATTTTCAGTAAGAAAACAGAGAGTACATTTGTGTAAATAGATATATATGCCGTTTTTAGGTAAGAACTGACACTACTTTTGTACTACTTTAGCACATTAGAATCAAGTTTAGATTGATGTAGAAAGAATGTTTTAGAATGGTGGTTTTAGCTGGTTGGGTGATTTATGAGTAAAAACAGTCTGTGTTGAGGTGTTTGGACACATACACACACACATGGAGGAAGGAAGAACAAGAAAGAAGAAGAAAGAAGAAGAAAGAAGAAGAAAGAAGAAGAAAGAAGAAGAAAGAAGAAGAAAAGGCTGTGGTTCCTGCAGCTCCTGCACAGAACCTGGCACTCTGTACCAGAGAGCAGCCCTGCAGCCACAGCTTTTGCTTGTGACTCTATGCCAGAAAGTTTTTAATACTTTAATTTTATAATTTAATTAAATTTTAATTTATACTTTAATACTTTTAGCACAAACTCTCTGCCTTGGAGACTGATGCATTCATGCAATAAACAACTTTACAGCAACCCACAACTGCTCGTGTCTCTCTGAAGACCCAAGGCCCAACTGAAGCTCAACACTGTGACAGGACATTGTCTCCACCCAGATGCAGGGGCTGATTTTATAAAAAAAAACCAGTCTTTTCTGACTGATTTTGTGAAAATACACCATTTTCTGACCATCCACGGTTTCAGTCTTCCAATTCATGCAATTTTCTGCAGGTGTAAAAGAAGCAGGAGCAGAGCACCTTGCCCAGAGGGGCCTGGAGGTCCTGCCCAGAGCAGGGACACTCCAGGGCACCTTGGAAAGCTCTGCTGGATTGGGATCTGCATAAAAGCTGTTAATCCCTGCTGGAAACAGGGATTAACCACAAATCTTCAATTACACACTAAAACAAATCAGAGAAACCAGAACTGTCACTAAACTTTCAAGAGGGACATGGAGCACCAGGTGGACTCGATGATGTCGGTGATTCAATGATTTTTCCAACCTAAATGATTCTATTATAAAAACCAGAGATCCCCATCCCTCCTAATTTGTGAAACTGCTCTGGAAATACCTGACCTAGAGGATTCAGTGGATGCACAGCTCAGCCTTACCCCTCACATCAGGCTAATTTACAAATAAAAGCCTTTCTCTGATGATTATCTCAGTTTTGCTCTCCGAACACGCCCAATGCCACACAACAAATCTGGAAGCAATTTGGTCAGAGAACACGACATAAAATCAAATTAAATGTACATGACTGAGATCTAAGTCCTCAATAAGAAGTTTTTATGCCTCAGTAAGCAAACAGGGCTCTCCTTCACATTTCCAGGATCTCTGCATTTATAATCTCCTTTGTTATCATCTGCTTAACTGTAAGGAATTTAGCAGAGAGCTTCAGGCTTGTGGAAGCCCAGAAAACATCCAGTTTTTATTGAGAGGAAAAGCAGAGAAGCTGATAATCCCACTTTAATTTTTCTTTAATATCCCTAAGAAGTGCAAGTTCAGCTCCTCTTCCTTGGGCAGACCTTCCACCACACACCATTTTCCATTTGAAAGTTGTATTTCCTCCTCTTCAAGGATAATGAAACATTTCAGCATTCGAGGGTTACAGTTCTCACTGACCCCAAGGAACCTCCTGGCAGTATTGGAATGGAAAAGAGCCATTCAATCCTGGCGCCTCTGATGGTGTTTGGTCCCACCATCAGAGTGGGGATGTATAAATCCACAATCACACCTCCCACAGCAGCCCCTGACTCTGATCTGCCTCTCCCGAATATCCATTACCACGGGAAAAGGAGTTTTTTGCAGGAGTTTCCCAATTGTTATGCTGCAGATAAACGCATGAAAAGTGTGCTCTGCTATCTCCCAGATAAGTTATGTGCTGCTTGCTGCAGTGATTGGACAAACTGCTAAACTCTTTTGGCAGATCAGTTGTGCCCACGCATTTACAAACCATTCCCAGAGTTTTTCCCCAGCTGGATCGTTTGTTTTCTGAGTGGGATTCCTTGTTGCATGCAAAGCCTATTGCTGGGATGGCTGGGGTGAATTTAAATATCACAGTGAGGCAGGGTGTGGATAAGAAACCCTGGCATTCACAAAAGTTGGCAAAGCTAGGGAGAGATCATGGATTATTTATCCAGGAGGATGGAGCTGAATATCCAATGCAGTTACAGGTATTTATTTAATAGAGATGAATAACAGGGTCTGATCATGGACAGATGTGAGGCCAAGGCTTCTCCACCAAACTGATTTCCTGAGCAGTGAGGATCACCCAAAATAACCTGGATGCAGGAATTTCCACAGCTGCTGTGTCAGAGACCAGTGGAAAAGAAATGAGGAATAATGTGCTCAGACTCCATGATTTCAAAAAACTGAACAAATGCTGTATTGAGCTGTTCTATACTGCACTAATACTATACTATATAAAACAAATATTATACTAAAGAGATACTATAATAAAAGTATACTGTACTAAAAAGATACTAAATAAAACTCTGTGACTGTCTGAGACTGTCACAACACAACTTTAACCCAATTAACCAATCCATCTAAACAACTATCAATAAAGTCTAATTAACAAATCACTTTCAGTAAACAATCTCCATAACACATTCTACATGTACCAAACAACAAGAACAACGAGTTAAAATAAAAATTGTTTTCTCTTCTTCTCTAAACTTCTCACTAACTTGCCCAGGAAAAATCCTGGGGAAAAAATTATGTCTCTCTCTGTTCAAAGAATGTAAATAGCACACACCCTGCCAGCCAGGAATTCCCAATTCCCAGTATCCCATCCATCCCTGCTCTCTGGCAGGGGAATTCCCTGGGTCCTGTCTGGGACCAGGAGCTGCTCCTGAAACCACCCTGCCTTTGATCCTTGCAGGAATTCAACCTTTGAGAGATGTCCTTGGGTAAATCCTGACTTAGCTCCTGCAGTGAGACAGGTGAGGCCAAAGGACTTGTGGAATTTCCAGACACTCTGGATTGTGTCACCAGCTCCTCCATCCTGCAGCACTGTGGCATTCACATTCTCTGAAAAAATCCCTTTGCCCAGAGGTTTTCTCCTGGGAAGCTGAGAGGCCTCAGAGAAAAGGAAAACAATTGTTACCTCATTTGCTTCTCCTGTGTTGTGCTCACATGTGGAATGTGTTTGGAGATTGTTTACCCACAGGTGATTGTTCCATTGGATTCTGCTGGGAGTTGTTTTCACTCTTTGGCCAATCAGGGCCAAGCTGTGTCAGGGCTCTGGAAAAGAGTCACAAGTTTTCATTATTATCTTTTTAGCCGTCTGTAAGTGTCCTTTCTGTAATCTTTAGTATAGTTTAGTATAGCATTCTTTAATATAATATAGTGTAATAAAGTAATAAATTATCCTTCTGAGAACATGGAGTCAGATGCATCATTCTCCCCCCTCGTCAGTGGACCTGCATTTCCAATACAGCGTGACCTCCCCATCCTCTGGGCTGAAAGAAACCAATATTAAATTAACACAAATTGCAGGAGTCATCCTTATCCTTGCCCTCCCAATTGATCTCCCCAAAATAGTTCAATTAACACTTCTGAACTGAAAAAAAAAAAAAAAAAGTAGCAGATGAATCTGTGGCTTCCCCTGCTGTGGGGTTTGTTTCAGTGTAAGACCTTGCCACAGTGCCAGTCCCCACCTGAATATGAGGTCGCTGATCCAGGGCTCACTTCCCAAGCCTCACATTTCCAGGGTTTTGTTGTGTTAAGGAGCCTTCTGAGCAGGGAAAGGCCTGGAGGCACCCAGGGTGTGAGTGTGTGCCCAGCTCCTGCCATGGCTGTCCAGAGGAGCTGGGATTGGATGGGAATTGTGCTGCAATTTTTGCTGCAGCTGAAACTCCCCTGGTGGAAAATCAGCTCGTGGTGTGGCCCAAAGCCAGCAGAAATTGCCTGCATTGCCCAGAAAGCAGTGAGGGCTTCAGGTGAAGCATTTTCTGAGCCATCCACAACAAAATCTTGACTGTTTCCCATCACTGAAAGACAAATTGTCTTTGCGCTGTCACAGACTCTTGGATGGTTTCTGGGAAAGGCAGCAGAGACACTGAAGCAGCTGCAGTGCAGGATTGTGAAGCCCTTGGCAGAGCTTGGAGTGCCCACACCACAAAAATCCTGCCAAAAGGAGTCCTGAGGGAGGAATTAAAGGATGGGAGAGGGGCTGGTCCCTCCCAGGGCTGTTTGGAGCTCCTCAAAGGGATAGGGATTGAAAGGAGCAGTGACGTCATGTTGGAACCCTGGGCACTGACAATTTCAGATTTCTGTGCTGCCAGGCTCTGACCCCCAGGAGAACACTGCATTGACCTGAGGCTGTGGAGAAGCTTCCAAACTGGAATGACAGAACTGGGATTGTGGGTGTGGAGTTTGAATAGAAGTGTGTGATATCACTGGGTGGGAAACTTAGAATTTGGTGTTTAGAATACAGTAATAGATATAAAGCAAGATGGAAGTTTTAGGGCTGGTCCTTCTTCTTCACCTTCTTCTCCATGGGTTTGGGTGGTTTTGTGTAATTGGATAAAAAAGTCCCCATTGTGGGACACAGGTGATTAGTTATTGGGTTAAAAATAAAATTAATTTAGGTGTCATTTCTTAATTGGACAGTTTATCCTTAAAAAATCTTGTAGGGATAGATATGAGGCTATTTTGTAGCTTGTTAGTGAAATGCTGCAGAACTCAGGGTTTGTGGGACTGTAACAGAGATAAGAACTAATAAACATCTGAGCCCAAACACAAAACATTGTCTCACGATTTAATCCCAGCCCTGGCAGAAAAGAAGCAAAGAATCCATTAAGATCACTGCAGTCCACAAGCCGCACATGAGCTTTGATAAGCCACGTTATCAGGGCTTCCTCCAGCCAGATTATCTCAGGGAGCTTCGGCTCCTTCCCTGCACACACCAAACCAAGGGGATGTGAATATTCTCTGAAATAACACACTTGTTTCCTTCCCTCGGGAGCTCCTGGCTAATCCTGTTACTGCACAAATAAAGCTCCTGGAGGTGCTTTGAGGATTCGTTTATCCCTGGGTGAGAGGAGGAAACCTCTCCCTGCCACCAGGATCCAGCAGAGTCATTGCAGGGTGTGCCAGGGACACCCACCTGGTGACAGGGGCTGGGAACAGGTAAGTCTGTCACTGAGGGGGTGTGCTGTTGTGAGGCCCCCAGGACAAGGTGAGAGGTGAGAATTGGACTCAAAGTTCTCAGAAGGCTGATTTATTATTATATTATATGAAATTATATGAAATTATATTATATTAAACTATAGTTCAGTTGGAGAAGACCAAAGAACTCCTTTTGTTTTCTGGCTAACACTGCTCAGAATGAAATCATTCCCCAAAAGTCACAAGATTGTTGTGGCCAAACCAAAGGAGCAAAGTTGACAGTTTGTACTCTCGAGATCAAGGAGGGATTTTGGTTTAAATTTAAAAGCCTCTCATTTAATTATATGAAATTATATGAAAATATATACTAAACTATACTAAACTGTAGAGAAAGGAGACATCAGAAGGCTTAGAAAAGAATGATAATAAAAACCCGTGACAGACTCAGAGAGTCTGACACAGCTGGCTGTGATTGGCCATTAATTAAAAACAATTCACACGCTGGGTAAACAATTCTCCAAATCACATTCCAGAGCAGCAAAACAGGGAGAAGCTGAGGCTTCTCATCTTTCCAGGAGAAGAAATCCTGGCGAAGGGATTTTTCATAGAATACCACGGTGACAAGGGGACAGCTGGGGCCAAGCTGCAGTGGCACCTGGAATTCCCTTCCCACTTCCTTGCAGTGGGCAGCAGAAGCCACTTGGCTGCCACAGGAAATTCCTGGAGATTTTTGCCCTTGTCCACAGAAGGAAGGAGTCCCTGGCAGCTGCTGGAGGTGAAGACGTGAAGGTGGGAAAAGGATTTGAGCAGATTCCAGGAGCACCTGTAGGGCTTGGGCCCCTGCCTGGGTGTCAGGACCCAGGACACCCCTCTGGCTGTCCTGAGCAGCCCAGACCCTGCCAGGGGGCTCAGAGACCCTGGCACAGAGCCCAGGATGCCCCTGTGGGTTTGATTATCACCCATGGAGCAAGTTACCAACCTTAGATGAAGATCTGCAAGTCATGAAAGTTTAAGAAGAATGATAGTGAATTTATCATGGGGTGAAAATGTAGAATTTAGGGTTTTAGAATGAGGGTTCAGGGGGCAAGATGGAGGAATCTGGGCATGTCCAGCCTTTCTCCTTCTTCTTCTTGGCCTCCATCTTCTGCTGTGATGGTGGCACTTTTGGGTTGGTTTAGAGTAGAAGCTCACTGTCTAACATAGGTGATAGGTATTGGGCAGTAATTGTAAATATTGTACATGTAGTTTTTAGTATAAAGACATAACACCACCCTGGGGCAGGCAGAGTGCCTCTGTCTGTCCTGCAGAACAGACCTTGGCAGGAGAGGAGAAAGAATTTTATAGATAAGGAACAATAAACAACCTTGAGACCGAGAACTGAAGAGCTCTGACTCCTTCTTCAAGCGCTAGGCTGGAAAAAGAGACTTTCTAAGATTTCTCGGGTCACTGACAAGCTGGAGATCCTGACACCTGGGCTGGCCTAAGGGCTTGGAGGGAAGGCACATCCCTGCACAAGGAAAAGAGCAAAGTGGGAAGAGGGAACAGCTTTGGCCAGAGAGCAGCTGGAAATGGCTCCAAGGTGCACCTTGTGGGGCAAGAGGTGAGGGGTGGGAGAAGGCTGACCCCAGCCCCAAATCCAGGTCCCTGCAGCCAGGGGAACACAAGGGAAAGGAGGCACAGGGATTTGGCTCCCCTGGCTGGATCCTCTCATCCTGATCATTTCATGCTGGGGGATCTCACAGAGGGGGAAATACAGGAGCCACTTTCTGCTGCTGCCCTGCAGTTAAATGCTCCCCTGGTTCTGCAGCCATGCCTGGGAGACTCTTCCCCTTTTCCAGGAAGAGCTTGGATGGAACACAGATGGACCCCCAAAATCCCAGATTTCCCAGATCTGAGGCAGAGAAACAGAACAGCCCCAAACAAGAGCAAAGGCAACCTCTGCCCCCGGCCACGAGCAAGGATGAAAGCCCTGCAAGGAGAGCATTTCCTGGGCACCTCTGCTCCCCTGCAAGGCACTGAAGTCTCCTTGTGCACTCCTCAGATGAGAGAAACATCTCTGGCAGATCAGAGGGAGTCTCTTGAAAGGGAGACAGGGCTTGAAAACCTTTCTGCTTTGAGGGATTCATTAAAGGAGGAGAGGAGCAGGAAAAACCCAGCACAGAGGGAGGAAGGGAAGCGTCTGATGGGGTTTCAAAGCTCCTGGGGCTGAGACAAAGCCAGAGAAGGGATCCAGGCTGCAGGGTCACATCCAGCTGGATGAGGGAAAGTGGGAAAAAGGGATTTAGGGGAGGGAAGGGGGGAGTGGGGATAAAGGTGTCTCATCCCCATGGATTAAGCTTTGTGGGGTCACTGTGCTCTTGACACCCTAAAACAGGGATTCAGGGATGGGCTGGGAGCTGCTGCATCAACAACTCTGAGCTGGGAATGGCCAGAGGCCCTTGAGGGATGCCCAGTTTATCCCAGGAGATCCAAACCACAGAGCCTCCCATGAGAATCCCTGACCCTGCAGAAGTTACTGAATTTCCCTGAATTTCCTGATTTTCCCTAAATTTCCTGATTTTCCCTGAATTCCTCTTGAACCGCAAAAGCTGATTCTGCTGGCACAAGTTCCAGACACAATCTGATGCTTTCCTTTGCATTTTCTGGTTATATCCAGAATTCCCTTCCCAGCCTGGTGGCTGAAATGCTGAACTTTCCTGTCAGACCCTGTGAATTCCACAATAAACTTCCACAGGAAGGACCATGGTGGCCAGGGCTCATTCCAGGTGCTGCACTGGACACCCAGCAGGGATCACACAGAGAAGGATGAGACTCAGTTTTCTCAAGACATTCAGCTTTGTTTTCATCCTTAATTAGAACAAAACCTGAATAATGCAAATTCCTCACAGAGAAATACGCAGAAAAAATGTCAGTTTGGGGCTAAGAAAAGACAAATTGGAACTTGCTGTTTCAGTAAAATGCGTGTATTAAAAAGAAAAAAAAACACAAAACTCCACAACATTTTGTTGTAAAAAAATTCTTCAGAAGATGTCAAAATAGAAAACTGCCTCTGACTCTGTTTTTCTACTAGTTTTCTTTCAAAATGAAATCTACTTTTTTGCACTGGTTCTGGGGGGTTTTAGGCTTTTTAAAAGAAATGGATATTCAAATCTAATATCATTCTGCTGTTTCTCCCACAAGAATTGTTGACCACCAGATCACACCACAATCAGCTGGAGACCAAAGAATTCCTTTTATTTTTTGGCTCACGCTGCTCAGAATGAAATAATCCTCCAAAAGTCGCACGGTTGTTGTGGCCAAACCCAAGGAGCGGAGTTGACTGTTGCTGCTCTGGAGATCAAGGAGGGATTTTGGTTAAAATTTAAAAGGCTCTCAGCAGTTTGTTGCCCTGCTGATCCTTTGATCATGGAGCACAGCGGGATGAGCCCTTGGAACAAGTGTTGCCTGGGAGGAGGCTCTGAATTGCTTTTCTATCTCAAATCGTTCCCTTTCTGTGTCCATTTCAAGCCCTGTGTGGTCACATATCCATGTGGGATAATCATTCCATTCTCCCACTTCTCAGCCTCCCCTGTCAGGCAGAAATCCTCCTGCACAGCTGGCAGGGGATGCTCAGGGAGCACAGGAAGAATTGGGTGTTATTCCAGCTGCCACTGCCCTGCCTGATGGACAAAGATCTGACACGTGTGACGCAGCAGTGAATGCTGGAATCTGAAATGCAGGGAGCTCCCAGAGCTTTGGGCCTGTGAGCCAAAGCTGAGAATTAAACCCAGGATTTGATCTGAGCCCTTGGAAAAGGCTCCCAAATTGAGGTTTTATGTGGTATTTTCTGTGGACCCCCATCAAAGGAAGGAAATGATGGATCTGACTCCGTGTTCTTAGAAGGCTGATATTATATATAATATATTCTATATTATAATATATATTCTAATTATATTATATTATATTATATTATATTATATTATATTATATTATATTATATTATCATGCTATACTAAAGAATAGTGAAAGGATACAGACAGAAGGCTAAAAAGATACTAAAGAAAATCTCCAGACTCCTTCCAGAGTCCTGGCACAGCCTGACTGTGATTGGTCATGAGGTCAAAATAATGAAACAATCTCCTGTTGGATAAACAATCTCCAACCACATTCCAGAGCAGCAAAACACAGGAGAAGCAAATCAGATAGTTATTGTTTTCCTTTTTCTCTGAGGCTTCTCAGCTTCCCAGGAGAAAATCCTGGGCAAAGAGGATTTTTCAGAAAATGTGACAGTGACAGTGCTGGAAGTGAGAATGTGGATTTATAGTTTAAAGCAGAGGCACGTTGAGCTAAGGAAAGGAAATTTTAGGGTTTTAGAGTTTAAGATATAAAAATAAAAGTAGTTCCAGAGGTGAACAAGGAGTTTAGAATGCAGCACTGTGGGTTTGTGTGCCATAACATGAGTGGCTAAGAAAGCTCACACTGTAGCATGGGTCCATAAGATGAAATGTTTAAGGATTGGGTCAAAAACATAAATATCCTTGTTGGCAGCGGTTTATTGGTCAATAACTCCTTAAAAGGTCTTGTAACTGAGGGTCTTGTGACCTTCTGAGCCATGCAGTGAAGATGGGAGCTGAACTCACCCTTCCTGCCTGTGTAGGAGATAAGAAAATAAACCAAAAATAAACCACATCATCTAAACCAACTCAGAGGTCCCATCTTGAATTCCTCCCAAAATTCCCCACAAATGAATTATCACAGTGAGCAAACCCTATCCCTGCCTCACTGTGTCCCTCAGAATCCTGAAATTACTGAGGCTGGCACAGCCCTCCCAGCCCAGCGAGTCCCAGCTGTGCCCAATGCCCACCTTGTCCCCAGCCCAGAGCTCTGAGTGCCACCTCCAGGGGACACCTGCAGGGATGGGCACTGCAACCCTCCCTGGGCAGTGCCAAGGCCTGAGCCCCCTTTCCATGGGGAAATTCCCCTTCCTGCTGTCCCCACCCTGAGCTGCCCTGTCCTGTTCACTGCCATCCACAGCCCCACGTCTCAGAGGCAGCCCCAGAGCCCAGGGTACAAAACCAGTGCTGCAGGTCAGACACAGAACCCTGGGATGGTTTGGGCAGGAAGGAGTTAAATCCTACCTCATTCCCACCCCCTGCCATGGGCAGGGACACCTTCCCCCATCCCAGAGTGCTCCAAGCCCTGTCCAACCTGGCCTGGAACATTCCATGGATCCAGGGGCAGCCACAGCTCCTGTGAGAGCTGAGCGGAACAAACAAGTTTCGCACACAAATCGAATTTCCTGAAGAATGTGCTCCACCAGCTCGACTGAGGGCAGCCAGGGG